>NC_134688.1:163034523-163360773 GCF_050947455.1 Rhinoderma darwinii | reverse complement strand
GACCCCAGTCATTCGCTAAAACGAAGCGACAGAAGCGCTCGGGTGAGCGCTGAGCCGCTTTGTTTCTGATCGGCTTTCTACTCAGCGCTCACCCTAGTGCTACTACCGCTTCGTTTTAGCGATTGGTGGGGGTCTCAGTGCTCAGTCCCCCACCGATCAAAAGTTGACATGTCACTATGACATGTCAGACGTTTTCTGAAAGGTTAAGGTGTGTTCACATCAATGGTAAGCAAACAGAAAGCTACCATATGATTTCCGTTTGATTTCCGTTTATGGGCTCCCCTGACGGAAAGGTCTGACAGAACCCATGAACGGAACCTTGAAGCTGATAGAGCTTTAGTTACCCTTTAAAGTAAATTTACATATAGAGAATACAAACAGTTGGTGTGATTGAAAACTAAAGAGAAGCTACTAATATTGTATTACTTCATTATTTTAATTGTTTTTTTATTGAAAATTTTATTCTGAAATATAAACAAATAAAGTACAACGTACAGACAATCATGATGCCCCTAGAAGCCCCAATAGCCCCCCCACACTCCCCCCAAAACTAGAACGCTGTGGATAAAAGTGTGAAGGTAGCTTTAATGAGAGTCATTTGTAATCTTGTTTGGTAGTAAGCATTTTCTGTGACCATATTCTGAGGTTTTGGAATTAATCTTTAGGCCTCATGCACATGAACGTGCTTTTGCGGCCGCAATTCCCCTGAAAATCCACGGGAGAATTGCGGCCCCATTAATTTCTATGGGGTCATGCACACGACCGTAGTTTTTACGGTCCGTGCATGGCCCGGGAGCCTGCATCGCAGAAAGAACGGACATGTCTTATTACAGCTGTGTTCTGCGGTCCAGGCTCATTGAAAATAATGGCCGCGGCCATGTGCATGGCCCGCGATTTGCGGGCGGCTCGTGGCTGACAGTCCGCTGCCGGCCGACCCAAAAATCATGGCCGTGCACGTGGCTACGGTCGTGTGCATGAGGCCTTAGTCTTTGTGAACACAGACGACTGTATATTTATGAGGGAATATGATACATTGTAGACACTCCGTGCAGGACTACAATCATGCAGTATTCACCATGTTACATCATTTAAGTAGCTCAAGTTTTTTTCTTTTATTTACAAGGGTCCCCCATATCTGGGGAGTCCTGCACCTATTGGGATCAGTTGCTATTACCAGGTGAAATTGCTGGCGAGTCCTCATAATAAAGCATCACATGGCGCCCATGAAAATAATTGAGCTGTCCATATTATGCATGGATGCGCATCGTACTCCAAAGCAACCAGCACTTTTTTTTTCTCATTAAAATGTAATAACGTTTTTCAAAGTAACAAAAGGGACAGGACAGGCCACAGATCTCGTTAGGGCCTGTTCACATCAGTGTTGGCTTTCTGTTGAGGGGTTCAGTTGGGAGAACCCCTCAACGGAAAGGCAAACTGAAACCTTAGCTTCCATTTGCATCATTATTGATATCAATGGTGACGGAAACACTGCTAATGGTTTCCGTTTGTCACCATTCTGTCAGGTTTCTGTTTTTTTGACGGAATCAATAGCGCAGTCGACTGCCAATGCTAATGTGAACAGACCTTTACAGGCAGCGATCTGAGTAAAACATACAAAAGAAATCGAAAATAACAGTACAAATATTGCCTCTGGTCAAGGAGAACACAGAGAAATACAAATTATTTCAACAACCAACACCCTTTTGTAGGGGCTCTCCCCTGCGGCTGCTAGACGGGGTCGCAATAGAGAAACCTTATAGGGCAATTGTAAAGGGATTATCTTAACCAGATAACTTTTTTAAACAAATACAAAACTCAAAACATACAGAGGAAAAGAGGTGAAAAAAACTTACTTAAAAGGATATCCTATTATTGGAGTGAAGCATCATTTACATATTATTCTGTTACACCCAAAAGTTTGCATTGATATAATCTTCCAGATGAGTGTGATATACGGTGTCAAACTGCAAGGTTTTCATGTTTATACATTTTCATATTGCACCTAGTGATGTTCTCACGTACAATACTGGGTTTTCAAATATGTAATTCTATGTGTACAATATATACACACATTTCTTAAAGTAAAGATGTTGCTGTGTGAGAACAGGAAGAGGTATTTCTGCAGAAAATTACCCAAAAAAAGATAATGGTAGTGATGTTGGGCACCTGTCCAGATAAAGAGTGTTGTGTAAAAGCTCATATGCACACGGGCACGTAGCCTGCACAGTAGTCCACACGGCTCCCTAGTCCAGAGCCACAGCCTCCCTGTGCTGCCATACAGGTTCCGTCAGAAATCTGTATAGTCTTCCCTAGAAGCTCCAATGAAGCATGCCAGGTTTTTTTTTTCACTGTTGGATCCATACAGAATGGGGTATGAAATCAAAGGCATGCTACATTTGTTAAAAATACAGAAAAAAAACAAAAAAAAACCTTTTTTTAATATCAGAGATTTTCCCTGTATTGATTCTATCCGGTTTTATATTGCAAGCAAAACTTGGGGAAATTCAGAAAGACTTCCTCATGTGTTCAAGAGAAATAGAGGAAAAGAACACGGGGCCACATGGTGCAGGTAAATCCAAGGCGGTACAGTCAAATAAAGACAGATATATGCTCACCAAAGTTCAGATGGATAAGCACGCCAATAAGTGAGCAATCCAGCTGGTTGTAGAAAATGCTGCTGCTGGGATCCAGAGCCGGTTAGACCAATTGGCCACCGCAAATGTAATAATATATAAATGTGACAAAAAATGGGTCATAAGCGGCGCTGCTACTTAGTAATAAGGAGTAAAGATAGTAGGTAACTATTTATTATAAGCCTGGCTACGCGTTTCGACGCCGCACCGGCAGCTTCCTCAAGCCATATTTTCTATGTCAATATATTAAAATAAATCCAGCAAAGTTCACACACTGGCTACTATGGTCACAATAGGCCGACACTTCCTGTATTGTAGAGATCACTTCTGAATAAAAATGGAGGGACTATGTAAGAAATGCCTGTAATTCCTAAACGGTTAAAGGGGTTTTGCAGTCCCTAAAAACTTATGGCCTATCCCCAGGATAGGCGATCAATGGCTGATGGGTCCAACTCCCAGGACCGAGCGCTGCTTCCCCTTCACTTCTACATGCTCACTGTGAATCGTCGACACCGATGTAACAGCGATTCACAGTATTGCAACCTTCTCCCATTGAAATGAATGGGAAAAAAGACGGCAATACCTGTGAATCGCCGCTAAATGTTTGTCGACAACTACTCACCGTGAGGAAGGAGAGGGGAAGCAGCGCTCGTACGAGCGCTGCACCCCCTTATAAACAGCTGATCGGCGGGGGTCCTGGGAGTCGGACCCCAACCCATCAGCTATTGATGGACTATCCTGAAGATAGGTCATACATTTTTAGGGAGTGGAAAACCCCTTTAAATATTTTTGTTAAATCCCTCGAACCAAAACAGAAATTGTACACTTCAGTCACATCTTCATTGCTTTGTTTCAAATATATTGTGGTGGTGCACAGAGGCTAAATACGAAAATCGTATCACTTTCCCAATACTTCTGGACCCGATTATATATTGGCCAAACGAATACCAGAAGAACACTTTTTTTTTTTTTAACATACGTCTGACTAATAGTGATCTATGACATTTTCCCACAAATATGCCGAACGTGGTATAAACGAACGTTTACATTTTGCCACCTCTATTACACCATGGAAGTCATATATATGAATTTAGCAGAATATTGGTAAACTTCAGCAAGCCTTTTTAAAGAGAACCTGTCAACTCTCCTGACATGTCTGTTTTTAGTAAATACTTGAATTCCCCAAAAAATAACAATTCTGGAGCATCTTTTCTTGGAACTATGCATTGTGGCATTCCTCATTTCTCCTGGAAATGTATGAATAATTTGACAATGGCTTATTACTATTTCCCCTGTCAATAAGGTATGTCCTCACACATTCTGACATGGTCAGTACTAATAGGACAATGTCTGAGTGTGTAGGCCAAGCTCCATTGACGAGAATGTACAGCACAAATGCAGCCTTTAGATTAGGCCTACCCACAGACTTTTATTGCATGACTTATATGCAATAGCATTATCAGAACAAGATATGGACAACATGGCCTTAAAGAGAACCTTTCACCTCCCCATACATGTGAAGCTGAGTGCAGCTTGTAATGGGCAGGGCTGCACAAACCCTGGGGCACTTGACATTTTTTTTTTTACCTACCTCCGTTATTTAGATATCGGTGCTGTTATATTTGACGCCCGATATTTAAATAATCCCCTGAACAGTCAATGGGGCGTGTTACTATGGCTGTGACACTGTCCAATCAGATATGGACAGTGCCACAGCAGGAGAGTGTGCGATTGCAGTCTTTTTACCCGAACAGCAAGGAGGCGTGTCAGTGCTACGGACAGAGCTGTGGAGAGGAGAGCGCGCATGCACGCTCTCATCTCTTCAGCTCGTGAGAGATCAGTCTTGTACTTTGTCTGCCGAACTGGCAAGGGGGCGTGTGACTGCTACGGACAGTGTAAGAGCTGGGGAGTGCTTACAATGTCCGTAGCAGAGACACGCCCCCTTGCCAGTTCGGCAGACAATACAAGACTTATCTGAAGAGCTGAGATAACGGAGGGTAGAATTTTTTTTTAAAGTGCCCCAGGGTTTGTTCAGCCCTCCCCATTACATGCTGCACTCAGCTGCACATGTATGGGGAGGTGAAAGGTTCTCTTTAAGGTCCTTTTACACAGGCCAATTATCAGGCAAACGAACAGTCGTACGAACGCTCATTCCCGACCAATTCCATGTGTAAACAGGGCAACGATCAGCCGATAAACGAGCAAACTCTCGTTCATCGGCTGATTGCATCATTTATGCAGCATTAATCCCTTCCCGCCGCAGCCGTTTTTCATTTTCATTTTTCCCTCCCCACCTTCCAAAAGACATAACTTTTTTATTTTTCCGTCGATATAGTCCTATGAGGGCTTGATTTTTGCGGCACGAGTTGTAGTTTTTCGTAGCACCATTTATTGTGCCATATAATGTACTAGGAAACGGGGAAAACATTATTTGTGGGGTAAAAAATTTAATAAACAGCGATTCCTCTATGTTTTTTTGCGCAGCGTTTTTACGGAATTCACTGTGCAATTAAAACAACATGTTATCTTTATTCTGTGGGTCAATACGTTTACGGCGATACCAATTATATATAGTTTTTCTATATTTTAATACTTTTACCAGTAAAAACCTAATTGTAAAAAATAACAATTATTTTGTGTCGCCAAATTCCGAGAGCCATAACTTTTTTATTTTTCCGTCGATTAAGTGGTATGAGGGCTTATTTATTGCGGGATAAGCTGTAGTTTTTAATTATACCATTTTGGGGTCCATGCAACGTTTTTATCACTTTTTATTTATTTTTTTGGTCACCTAATCTCCAACAAAAAATGAGAGATTCTGGCATTTACAATTTTTTTTTTTGGTGTTCACCGTGCGGGTTAAATAATGATATACTGTAATCGTTCAGACTTTTACGGATGCGGCGATATCAATTATGTTTATTTATTTGTTTACTGTGCTCTAGGGGGATAATGGGAAAAATGTTTTATTTTTTTTAACTTTTAATATTTAATTTTTTTTTACATTTAAAAAAAACAACTTTATTTTACTAATTTTTACTTTTTATTAGTCCCCCTAGGGGACTTCAACTAGCCATCGTTAGAATGCTTGCACGATATACTGCAATACTAATGTATTGCAGTAAATCGTGATTCTGACAGGCTTCTATTAAGCCCTGCCGGAGGCAGGGCTTAATAGGAGCACAAAGATGGCGGACCTGGGGGCCTTCATTAGGGCTCCGGGCTGCCATAGCAACCATCGCTCCCCCGCGATTGCGTTGCGGGGGGCGCGATAAGATGTTAGAGGGGGTCGCCCACCACTTTCTATCGATTTAAATGCTACGGTCGCTATTGACCGCGGCATTTAACGAGTTAAACGAGCGGGATTGTTTTTTTCTGTTATTTATCTTATTGAAATAAATGATTTTACAAAAAAAAAAAAAAAAAAAAGCTTATAGGACCCAGGTCAAACATAAGCCTAGTAAACTGAACATAAACTGAGAGACTGGCTAGATCCACAATAAAGCCAGAGGACTTTGTCAAGTTACATCTCTGAGTCTGTAGGTAATCCTAATGTACGTTAAAAGAATGTCGGTTATGTTTTATGCAAAAAAGTTCTGAACCATTGACATTCTCTGCGCCTTGTTGCTTGCCTGTATTTTGGTATTTCATTGAGTTATGTCCTTGTAAGCAGCATGTATATCTTGTTTATGCTATGCAGACATAACAGCCATTGTGGAATCCTGGCATAACTGTAAGGTGTGGCCGGAGCTCACCTTTGGAAGGTAACTGGTGCTCAATGACAATTATGTTGCGCCATGTTATGCTTACTATTATGTACTGTTTACTTGCATTTTATTATACACAGTGCCTTTATATGTTAAATGGGATGCTTTGCAGTTTGTGTGGAAAAAATACTGTCATGCAGTGTCCCACCCGATTATAAATCATTCAATGACTGCTGTTGCACTTACTCTATAAGGGCTTGCAACAGAGAATAGGATTTTATTGATGGTATTATGTAAGTAAAGCCAAATGAAGAAGGAATCGGGTGTTTGTCCATGTGGCGCACGCACTCCCCACTGGGCAGGACAATTAGTGGAGTGATGAAAATCCCTACTTGTGCCCAAGTGAGAGTACAACAGACTTACAAGCGAGAACCTGGACAAACAAGCCCCATGGGCCTAGGAAAGGTTCAAATCATACCCCTGAATCAGGGTGGAGTTGCTAATGGGCAGACCGTAGATAGGTATGGACTGTGAATGGCCTTGCTGTAAATGCAGTAACTTAGGGTTGAACTTAATAGGAATAACCACAACAAGTAATGTGCCCTCAAAGTGAACTGTGCTTTTAAGAAAAGTTGTACATTTTGCTGCATTGGAATTCTTGATGTAAAAAGGGATGAAGAAGTGACCAGTTGTAGCATGCGCAGTTCTGATCTGAGTACCAGCACAGGTAAAGTTGGAGAGAATTCCCCTGGTAACGCTATCTGACTGTAGTTTTTGGCTCAGTTTTATGAGCCAAAGCCAGAAGTGGGTCCAAAACGAAGGACAGGTATAAAGACTGATGCATCTCCTTTCTTTTGTGTACTTGCCTTAGACAAGTATACTATAAGGACAAAAGTATTGGGACTCCTACACAATACACTTGCAGTAGCTTTTATAAAAATCATATTCTAAATCCATAGGTATTAATATAGAGTTGGTTCCCCCTTTACAGCTAAAATAGCTTCCACTCCTTTGGTAAGGCTTTCTACAAGATTTTGGAGTGTCTGTGGGAATTTTTGCTCATTTATCCAGAAGAGCATTTCTGATGTTGGATCTGAGGGCCTGACTCGCAATCTCCATTCTAGTTCATCCCACAGGTGTTCGATGGGGTTGAGGTCAGACACTGATGTTGGATGAGAGGGCTTGGTTCGCAATCTCAGTTCTAGTTTATCCCAAAGTTGTTCAATGGAGTTGAGGCCTGTGTGGGCCAGTCAAGTTCTTCCACACCTTGCCGTGAACCTTGCTTTGTGCACTAGGGCACAGTCAGGCTGGAACAGAAAAGGGCCTTCCTCAAACTGTTCCCACAGAGTTGGAAGCATACAATAGTCCATGTAAGGCTTGTATGCGGCTGCTCTTACTAGACCCAGCAAAGCCCTATTAGTGACAATAGTCACTATGAGAGGGCTGATTTACCCAGTTACAGTGGTAAAAGATGGTGTAAAAAAAAGAAAAAATATATATATATATATATAAAGTCCCCCAAAGGTCTTTTCTGATAATAAATACACATAAACTTAATACCCACCGCAAAAAAAACTACCCCCCCCCCCCACCCGCCAATCATTGTCGGAATGCTAGCCCTTAGCCAATTACCCTAATATAGACATGTAACATTAACATTTCCGGTAGACAATGACGATCACAAATAAAAGGTCTATTGTAGGGTAAAACGTTATTACCAAAAAAAAAAAATAGATGAAATGTAAAAAAGCTTATTTTTTTACTATTATTTTCAAACTAAGGCTAAAAAATTCTAAAACAGTAAAAAGGATGTGTATAAAAATGATTAAAAAAAAACCTGCATTGTCTACGGAAAAAAACAATCGCAAAAATCACATCGCTAGCGCAACAAATAAAAAAAAGTTATAGCCATTTAACTAACGCATGCTAAAAAGGGCTTAAATGGTGTCTGGTCCTGAAGGCTCAAAATAGCCCGATCCTGAACTGGTTAATATCAGAGGAGATTTGGAACGCTGAGTATTATTGAGTCAGCAGCGCGTTGGTGACTTTTATACACTATGCACTTCAGCACTCGGCAACCTCGCTCTGTAACTTTACATGGTCTGCCACT
This sequence comes from Rhinoderma darwinii, assembly GCF_050947455.1. NCBI lineage: Eukaryota > Metazoa > Chordata > Amphibia > Anura > Rhinodermatidae > Rhinoderma > Rhinoderma darwinii. Next base: position 163,352,323 of record NC_134688.1, on the reverse strand, counting down.
TCGTGGGTGAGTTGCTGTGGTTCCTAAATGCTTCCATTTTGCAATAAAACGACTCACATTGGTTTCAATGAATTCGGTGAACTCTTTAGAATGACCCATTCTTTCACAAATATTTGTAAAGACAGACTGCATGGCTAGGGGTTTTATTTTATACACCCATGGCTATGGGACTGATTGAAACATCTGGATTCAATGGTTTTTAAACTTATATAACTAGTCGAGTCATGGATATCTGAAGACCTCTGTTCACCACATGGACAAGGAGGACTTCCAGTGACCATCCGAATCGTTCTGATAGGCGCAATTTTCTTCTATTGTATAGAAGTGCAACTTCTACTGAAAAACATGGAGTTTTCTTATTACAGATTTATCAGATAGGGCAACTTTAGAGTAACTACACCCAAAATAGGAAATTCCAATGTATGCCTAAAAGGTCCAGAAGTGTATTAGAATAGAATGCGTATAAAAATAGAATGTATGTGATTGGTAAAGAGTTTTTTTAAAAACAATATTTGTGAAGTTTGACATATTGTAACATGTAAAAAAAAAATGGTTACTGTACTATTATTGTAGTACTTATGGTATGTATGCAGATATTAGGAATGGATGATTGTTGGATGGACAATACATGTAGTCCTAATATATGCTGTATTTTATTTACACACAGATTAAGGCCCCATGCACACGACCGTAAAACCAGTTTTACGGACCAATTCTGTTCTATTAACGGCGGACACCTTTCCGTATCGCTACGGATGGGTGTCCGTGCCGTAGAACCGTGCCGGGAATTATGGAGCATATCAGTTTTTTCATGTTTTACGGGCCGTACTGCCATATTTTGTATGGGAGCACGGGCCGAAAATGTGGGCGGCCGTCAGCAGACAGCAGTGCCCGCAATCGTGGGCAGTGATTACGGGCAAGATCGTGTGCATGGGACCTCACTGAAATTTAAGAGGTTTCATTTTTGTGTACAAATAAAGAAAAAAGTAAGGTACTCACCACACCACTAATAGCAACCACCGGCATATATGGACTTGATGTCAAAAGCTAAACAGAGTAAATAAAGGTGTTAAGTATATGAAGTCAATTGCTGTACTTTTCACTTTTGTTTGCAAAATATAACCCAAAATAAACATACAAAAGTTCTATATCAGGGACTGAGAGATGGAAGAAACTGTATGGCTTCTATAGTAACAATATCCTATCTCCAACATGTATTTAGCTTACTTAGTAGTATATTTGAAAAGAGTGTAGAACCTTAAGTTCACATGGAGTTCTTTGGCAAGTTTTTTTACGCGGAAGCCGCGCCGCAAAACGTGCCAAAAAATGTCTGGAAATGCCTGCCATTGATTTCAATGGGAGGCGGAGGCGTTGTTTTCCCACGAGCGGTAAAACCGGCTCGCGGGAGAAAAAAGGGACATGCCCTATTTTCAGGCATTTACGCCTCTGACCTCCCGTTGACATCAATGGGAGGCAGAGAAAGCGTAATTTGCTGCGTTTTATGGCCGTGGTGCTCAACGGCTGCGGGCGAAAAACACCACGAAATTCGGTGTGCAGGCAGAGGAAAATCTGCCTCAAAATTCAAAATGGAATTTTGAGACAGAATTTCCTCCTGCAAAAAACTCCTTGTGAACCCAGCCTGCACTGCTATGGAAACTTCTTAAGGATCCAAGGGCTTCTTTTGCAATCCCATAAAATGTATTGCCTATCCTCAGTATAGGCCATCAATATGTGATCAGTCAGGGTCCGACTCCCGACATCCCCGGCGATCAGCTGTTTTGAAGTGGCCACAGCGTTTGTACTAGCGCTGCATTCCCTTCATTACTACTGCTTACACTGAGAATCGTGGAGACACTTGTAGTGGCGGTTCACAGTATTTCAGCCTTCTCTCATTAAATGCTGTAAAACTGTGAATCGCCGCTACAAGTGTCGACGATTCACAGTACGAGCAGTGGAAATGAAGGGGAAGCAGCACTTGTATGAGCGCTGCGGCCCGTTCAAAACAGCTGATCGGTGGGTGTTCCAGTCAAACTCCAATTGATACATTTTTAATGGGAGTAGAAAACCCCGTCAGGACCATTAGGACATAGACATTTTTACATCGCAATGCTGCATTCCAAAAGCCATACATTTTTTATTTTTTCGTTGACATAGCGGTTTGGCTTTTTTATCTTTTTGGCAAGACTAGTTATTTTTGGGGTAAATAAGTTACTGATTAAAAGGGCTATCCGAAAGTTTAACAAAAGGAAAAGGCTACAGGAAAGGTTACATTATAATAATAATAATAATAACAACAATAATAATAATTAAAATCAATTAAAAAAACACTCAACAGTTAAATTCCCTGCCGCACCAGCTCCACCAGCCCCTGCTGGTCTCTGTTTACTGATAAAGTGGCATATATCCACATGACGGCTGCCGCCAATCACTGGTCTCAGTGGTCATGTGACGTACATACTGGTAAACGGTCAAACAACCCCTTTAACTTTTATTAATTCTTCTTTTGGGGCATAGATGGAAAGAAACAGCAATTCCACCATTTTTTTTAAAATATAAATATATATATATATATATATATATATATATATATATATACATACACACACACACACACACACACACACACAGTATAGTTATTTTACGTTATTCACAATGCAGAATAAATAGCATTTTAAATGTATCCTACGACTTTACAATTGCAGAAATAACAAATATGTATTGGATTTTTTTTCGCTTCTATAATATAGTACTTTGTAATCTAATGTACTGCAATGTATTATGCCTGTCAGTGTTGCGCCTCATTCACTTTACAGGGTCCGAGTGTCGGCCGATGAGAACGGCCGTTTTGGGCCGTTTATCTGGGCTGGTTTGCAGCCGTTTTGCATCCGTTCCGATTCCGTTCCGGGCCGTGTTGCCGTTTTTAACGGCCGATTTTGACCCATTTTGCATCCCTTTTTTTCCCTGTCCGTTTTAAAATCGGATGAATTTCATTTAAATGTGTTGCCACACACAGCCCTTTGTAGATAATGCCACAGTCCCCCTGTAGTTAATGCCACCCAGCCCCCTGTAGGTGATGCCACCCAGCCCCCTGTAGGTGATGCCACCAAGTCCCCTGTAGGTGATGCCACCCAGCCCCCTGTAGGTGATGCCACCCAGCCCCCTGTAGGTGATGCCACCCAGCCCCCTGTAGGTGATGCCACCCACCCTCCTGTAGGCGATGCCACCCTGCCCCCTGCAGGCGATGCCACCCAGCCCCCTGTAGGCGATGCCACCCAGCCCCCTGTAGGCGATGCCACCCAGCCCCCTGTAGGTGATGCCACTCAGCCCCCTGTAGGTGATGCCACCAAGTCTCCTGTAGGTGATGCCACTCAGCCCCCTGTAGGTGATGCCACCAAGTCTCCTGTAGGTTGCACCCACCCCCCCTTCCAGGAGAAGTCACTGACTTCAATGTCCATATATGGACAGTGTAGTCACTGACTTCTCCTGGAGAGGAATTCGCTGCCACAGGTCGGGAATTCCGCTTCAGAAGTGAGTGACGTCACTGTGTCCATATATGGACAGTGTAGTCACTCAATTCTCCTGTAGCGGAATACCCGGCCATAGAGTCGGGGATTCCGCTGCAGAAGTGAGTGATGTCGCTGTGTCCATATATGAACAGTGTAGTCACTCACTTCTCCTGTAGCGGAATCCCCGGCCATAGAGTCGGGGATTCTGCTGCAGAAGTGAGTGACGTCGCTGTGTCCATATATGGACAGTGTAGTCACTCTCTTCTCCTGAAGCGTAATCCCCAGCCATAGAGTCGGGGATTCCGCTGCAGAAGTGAGTGACGTCGCTGTGTCCATATATGGACAGTGTAGTCACTCACTTCTCCTGTAGCGGAATCCCAAATCCCCGGCCGGGGATTGGGCATTCTGACTCCTACAGGGAGCAAAAGAAGACCCTCCTCCTCCTCACATGCACTCTGAGGAGGAGAGAGAGCACGAGCGACGGAATACATGGCCATCACTCGGGACACATTCCGGTGATGGCCGTGTATTACCCGGCCGCATAGACTTCTATGGGAGGCGGGCGGCCGGGTAAACGACCGAAAATAGGGCATGTCCCATTTTTTGACGGCCAGGTTTCCCAGGCCGTCAAAAAATCGGTCGTGTGAATAGCCCCATTAGGGGTCTATTGTTCCTAATGCAGCCAGGTGACGGACGATTTATGAACGGCCGTTACCCGGCCGGGAAACCCTGTCGTGTGAATAAGGGCTTACCCCAGCATATTAAGGTAGCCATATAGATTAGACCAAAGTTGATGAAAATTTACAATTTCAACCACAACGAACGATCATTGTGTATAATTTTAAAGTTAACCATTGTTTAAGCCAACCGATGAAACATACCATCTTCTGAAAAGGGAGTCGGCTGTGTTTGACATTTTCAACCGATCGTAGCTAGTAGTTTAGTGCATATGTGTCACTCGAACAATACATGCATAACCCACAGGGGAGGCGAGTAGGCGTGTGTAGATGTCATGCTCGTATCATAATGCCACTTCCAGGAATAGTTCGGCCATTACTTGCCTGGTGTAATCGAATATGTATGGTGACTTAACAACTTGAACGGCAAATATCATCTAAATTGTGTATGTCTGTATCGGCGTATATACAGGGTGGGCCATTTGTATGGATAAACCTAAATAAAATGGGAATAGTTGGTGATATTAACTTCCTGTTTGTGGCACATTAGTATATGGGAGGGGGGAAACTTTTCAAGCTGGGTGTTGACCATGGCAGCCATTTTGAAGTCGGACATTTTGTATCCAACGTTAGTTTTTTCAATGGGAAGAGGGTCATGTGACACATCAAACTTATCGAGAATTTCACAAGAAAAACAATGGTGTGCTTTGGTTTTAACGTTACTTTATTCTTTCATGACTTATTTACAAGTTTCTGACCACTTATAAAATGTGTTCAAAGTGCTGCCCATTGTGTTGGATTGTCAATGCAACCCTCTTCTCCCACTCTTCACACACTGATAGCAACACCGCAGAAGAAATGCTAGCACAGGCTTCCAGTATCCGTAGTTTCAGTTGCTGCACATCTCGTATCTTCACAGCATAGACAATTGCCTTCAGATGACCCCAAAGATAAAAGTCTAAGGGGGTCAGATCGGGAGACTTAGGGGGCCATTCAACTGGCCCACGACGACCAATCCACTTTCCAGGAAACTGTTTATCTAGGAATGCTCGGACCTGACACCCATAATGACATAAATAACTCATGAAAGAATAAAGTAACGTTAAAACCAAGCACACCATTGTTTTTCTTGTGAAATTCTCAATAAGTTTGATGTGTCACATGACCCTCTTCCCATTGAAAAAACTAAAGTTGGATACAAAATGGCCACCATGGTCAACACCCAGCTTGAAAAGTTTCCCCCCTCCCATATACTAATGTGCCACAAACAGGAAGTTAATATCACCAACCATTCTCATTTTATTTAGGTGTAGCCATATAAATGGCCCGCCCTGTATATCATTTACCAGATGCATGTTCACCCAACCAACTTCTATCTAATGTTGCTAGGCCTCATTAGCACCATGTATGAATACTACTCATGTTGGGTGAAGTGTTACATGAGTGACACACTCATATCCAGAATCGGCTCTAAAATCTAAGTCTTTCTATGTTAAAAGCAGATCTAATGTTTCTTAACCCCTTAAAGAGACACTGTCACCACAATATAAGTGCCCTATCTCCTACATAAGGAGATGGGCGCTGTAATGTAGGTCACAGTAATGCTTTTTATTTAAAAAAAACGATATTTTTTCACAAAGTTAGGAGCGATTTAAGTTTATGCTAATGAGCTTTCTTAATGCCCAAGTGGGCGTACTTTTACTTTCGACCAAGTGGGCGTTGTACAGAGGAGTGCATGACGCTGACCAATCAGCATTATGCACTCCTCTCCATTCATTTACACTGCACTAGCGATATAGTTATATCACTATGTGCAGCTACATACACAAGCCCTAACATTACTACAGTGTCCTGATAATGAATACACATGAAATCCAGCCTGGACGTCATGTGTACTCAGAATCCTGACACTTCTGAATCTTTTTTGTGAGATTCCAGCAACGGATACGAAATCTTGCGAGATCTCGGAGCTAAACGAGATTTGGGTTCCCTTGCCGGAATCTCACAAAAAAAGATTCAGAAGTGTCAGGATTCTGAGTACACATGACGTCCAGGCTGGATTTCATGTGTATTCATTATCAGGACACTAGTAATGTTAGGGCTTGTGTATGAGGCTGCACATAGCGATATATCTATATCGCTAGTGCAGTGTAAATGAATGGAGAGGAGTGCATGATGCTGATTGGTCAGCGTCATGCACTCCTCTGTACAACGCCCACTTGGTCGAAAGTAAAAGTACGCCCACTTGGGCATTAAGAAAGCTCATTAGCATAAACTTAAATCGCTCCTAACTTTGTGAAAAAAGATTGTTTTTTTAAATAAAAAGCATTACTGTGACCTACATTACAGCGCCGATCTCCTTATGTAGGAGATAGGGCACTTATAATGTGGTGACAGAGTCTCTTTAAGGACGCAGCCTTGTTTTGGCCTTAAAGAGGCTCTGTCACCAGATTTTGCAACCCCTATCTGCTATTGCAGCAGATCGGCGCTGCAATGTAGATTACAGTAACGTTTTTATTTTTAAAAAACTAGCATTTTTGGCCAAGTTATGACCATTTTCGTATTTATGCAAATGAGGCTTGCAAAAGTACAACTGGGCGTGTTGAAAAGTAAAAGTACAACTGGGCGTGTATTATGTGCGTACATCGGGGCGTGTTTACTACTTTTACTAGCTGGGCGTTGTGCATAGAAGTATCATCCACTTCTCTTCACAACGCCCAGCTTCTGGCAGTGCAGACACAGCCGTGTTCTCCAGAGATCACGCTGTGACGTCACTCACAGGTCCTGCATCGTGTCAGACGAGCGAGGACACATCGACACCAGAGGCTACAGATGATTCTGCAGCAGCCTCGGCGTTTGCAGGTAAGTCGATGTAGCTACTTACCTGCAAATGCTGATGCTGCTGCAGAATCAACTGTAGCCTCTGGTGCCGACACGATGCAGGACCTGTGAGTGACGTCACAGATCTGCACTGCCAGAAGCTGGGCGTTCTGAAGAGAAGTGGATGATACTTCTCATCAGAACGCCCAGCTAGTAAAAGTAGTAAACACGCCCCGATGTACGCACATAATACACGCCCAGTTGTACTTTTACTTTTCAACACGCCCAGTTGTACTTTTGCAAGCCTCATTTGCATAAATACGAAAATGGTCATAACTTGGCCAAAAATGCTCGTTTTTTAAAAATAAAAACGTTACTGTAATCTACATTGCAGCGCCGATCTGCTGCAATAGCAGATAGGGGTTGCAAAATCTGGTGACAGAGCCTCTTTAAGGCTCAGAGCCCATTTTTTAAATCTGACATATTTCACTTTATGTGGTAATAACTTTGGAATGCTTAAACCTATCCAAGCGATTCTGAGATTGTTATCTCATGACAAACTAGGCTTTATGTTAGTGGTAAAATGTGGTCGATCTATTCAGTGTTTATTTGTGAAAAATTGCAAAATTTAGAGAAAATGTAGGAAAAATTTATTTTTCTGAATTTAAAATACATCTGCTTGTAAAACAGATGGTTATACCACCCAAAATAGTTACTAGTTCACATTTCCCATATGTCTACTTTAGATTGGCATCGTTTTTTGAACATTCTTTAATTTTTCTTGGACGTTACAAGACTTAGAACATAAACAGCAATTTTTCATATTTTTGAGAACATTTCAAAAGCCTTTTTTTTTTAAGGTACCTGGTCAGTTCTGAAGTGGCTTTGAGGGACCTATTAAGACACCCCCATAAAACACCCCATTTTAAAAACTAGACCCCTCAAAGTATTCAAAACAGCATTTAGAACATTTTTTTAACCCTTCAGGCATTTCACAGGAATTAAAGCAAAGTGGAGGTGAAATTTGCAAATGTAATTTTTCTTGCTGAATTTCAATTTTATTCCATTTTGTTCTGTAACACAGAAGGTTTTACCAGAGAAACACGACTAAATATGCAATGTCCAGATTCTGCAGTTTTTAGAAATGTCCTACATGTGACTCTAGTGCGCTCGTGGACTAAAAAAAGCCCCAGAAGCAAAGAAGAACCTAGTGCATTTTGGGGCCTCTTTTTTTATTAGAATATATTTTAGGCAGCATACCAGGTTTGAAGAGGTGTAGAGGTGCCAACACAGTAGGAATCCCCCAAAAGTTTTGGAAACTAGACTCCTCAAGGAATTCATGTATGGTTGTTGTTACCATTTTACCCACACAGTTTTTTCACAGCACGTATTTGAATTGGGCTGTGAAATTAAAATAATTACATTTTTTCCAATAATATGTAGTTCTGGCTCAAAATTTCTTATTTTCACAAGAAATAAAATACCCCATTTTGTTGTCCAATTTGTCCTGAGTGCGGCAATACCCCATTTGTGGTGATAAACTGCCGTTTGGGGCCATGGGAGGGCTCAGAAGGAAAGGAGCGCTGCATGTTCTTTGGAGTCCAGATTTTGCTGGATTGGTTTTCGGGTGCCATGTCGCATTTGCAGAGCCCCAGAGGTATCAAAGCAATGGAAACCCACCAGGAAGTGACCCCATTTTGGAAACTACACCCCTCAAGGAATTCATTTATGGGTTTTGTGACCATTTAGACCCCACAGTTTTTTCACATTACTTATTTGAATTGGACTGTGAATTAAAACAAATGTAATTTTTTCCAATAATATGTCGTTTTGGCTCAAGATTTCTTATTTTCACAAGAAATAAAATACCCCATTTTGTTGCCCAATTTGTCCAGAGTGCGGCAATACCCCATTTTTGGTGATAAACTGCCGTTTGGCCCTATGGGACGGCTCAGAAGGAAAGGAGCGCTGCATGTTCTTTGGAGTCCAGATTTTGCTGGATTGATTTACGGGTGCTATGTTGCATTCGCGGAGCCCCAGAGGTATCAAAGCAATGGAAACCCCCCAAGAAGCGACCCCATTTTAAAATCTACACCCCTTAAGGCATTCATCTAGAGGTATAGTGAGCATTTTGACCCCACAGGTATTGACTAATAGGTGTAACGTCTATGGCCACGGCCAATCGTTCTGGCTTACCCCTCGACGGCCGTGGCCATCCGACTTGCATGCAGCTTCGTCCTCCTGTGAGGCGCCGGCACTCACTTCTGGATTTCAAGATGGTCTCCGGAGGGTGCGTGCGCCCGCGCATGCACGGTCTTAAAGGGCCAGTGCTTGCATATTGCAGGAAGTCTGTAATCTAGCCCAGAATACTTTGGCCTATAAAAGGGGCTCTGCCCTCTTGTTCCTTGCCAGAGCGTTGTTCGTTACCCAAAGTTTGTCGTGCTAATGGTCCCCTAGTGTCTTCCAGTTTCCTAGTGTTCCCTGTTCCTGTATCCTGTTCCCGTGCTATCCTGATCTAGTGCCATGCTGAGCTGTTGCCGTATTGTGCTGCGTTCCACGCCTGTTCTATTACGCCACACCTGACGTCTACCCGCCGCCTGGTCCCAGCCGTGCCTGCCTTGCTACTGTCTACGTTGCCTCAGGTATCCTCTCTGAACTATGGACTCTGTACTTTACGTGTTTGGCCAGCTGCCATCCCACTATGCGGTACGGCCGAGTGGGTCTACACCCCACATTGTGACAGTACGCTCTGGCCATGGACTTCGCTGGTCAATTCAAGGGCATGTCACCCTCCCAAGCCATGCAGGCGGACCTGCTGGATCTCCGAGCTAGACAGGATCAACTTCTTGTGGCAGTGTACTCTATGGTACAGCAGCTATGGATGCTAATTGCTTCTCTTCCTGCCTCTATGCAAGCTCCTCAGGTCGACCCTCCTGCTACACCTCCCGGCAGTTCCAGCTCGGATCCTCGCTGCCATTGCCCTCTCGGTTCCATGGAGACGCCAGTACGTGTCGGTGGTTTCTGAACAAATGCTATATCCATTTTACCCTGCACGCCCGAGCATTTCCGTCGGACGGAATCAAGATCGCCTTCATCATATCTCTACTTGCCGGAAAGGCAAACCCTATCTGGGAACGTCAGGGACCCGAGACCCAAGACTTACAGGGGTTCGAGCGGTTATTCCGGACTGTTTTCGAGGAGCCAGGGCGTGTCTCGTCAGCAGCCACTACTATCTTCAACCTTCGCCAAGAGGACACCTCCGTTAGCGAATACACCATCCAGTTCCGGACCCTGGCAGGAGAGCTATCCAGGAACAATGAGGCCTTGATGGCATCCTTTTGGCATGGTCTATTGTCCGAGATCAAGGACGAACTGGCCGCTCGAGATCTGCCACCTGCCTTGGACGACTTGATTCCTCTTGCCACTCGGGTGGACATAAGGCTGAGGGAGAGATCTCATGAAGTTTGTCAGGAGAGACGGCTTCCTAGACTGGCGCCCAACTTCCAGTAACCCCTCTTGCATGCTTCTATTGCTTTGCCAGAGGGTCCGATGCAAGTGGACCGGCTAAAATTGTCCGTCCAGGAGAAACAGCGCAGGCGCACCTCTGGACTCTGTTTATATTGCGGCCTCCCTGGCCATGTCGTGCGTCTGTGTCCTCAGAAGCCAAAAAACACCAGCGCCTAGGTTTGGTTGGAGAGACAACCCTGGGAGTCACTGCATTTAATCGAGAACTCTCTTCCAAACTGTTCATTCCCGTAACCATCACTGCTGGCGAGAGGTCCCATCCGGTCTCTGCCTACCTGGACTCTGGCTCTGCAGCCCACTTCATCTGCCAACACCTTGTGGATCTTCTTCAGTTGCCTACTGTCCTGCTTGATCGTTGCCTCGGTAGATGGACTGCCGTTGCCTGACCCAGTTGTGTCTGTGACCAAGCCGTTAAGACTCCAAGTAGCAGCTCTCATGCTGAGCTCATCTCCCTGTTTGTCCTGTCCAAGGCCGTCAACCACGTGCTGCTGGGTTTGCCTTGGCTCCGTTTGCACGCCCCAGTCCTGGATTGGAACTCTGGAGAGGTTCTCCAGTGGGGCCCGAAGTGTCTTGACTGCTGTCTGGGTCATATCCAGCCACTACAGCCTTCTCCGCTTCAGTCATTGGCAGGGTTGCCTTCTTGTTTCTCCACGTTTTCCGATGTCTTCAATAAAAAGGAGGCTGAGACCTTGCCGCCACACCAAGCATATGATTGTCCGATCGACTTGGTTCCTGAGTCGTCTCCTCCTAGCGGTAGAGTGTACCCTCTCTTCTTGCCAGAGACCCAGTCTATGTCAGCCTACATTAAGAAGAATCTGGAGAGGGGCTTCATTCATAAATCCTCATCCCCGGCCGGAGCTGGGTTCTTCTTTGTCAAGAAGAAAGATGGATCGCTATCTCCACCCTCACTAAAAAGAGTATGAATGCCAAAGTGTGGACTCCAGAGGCAGAAGCCGCATTTGAATACTTAAAGAAAGCCTTCACGTCAGCCTCTATTCTTCACCACCCTGATGTATCCCTAGAGTTTTCGTTAGAGGTCAACGCTTCCTCTGTTAGTGCTCGTGCACTGTTGTTCCACAGGGGTTCGAAAGGCAAGGCTGTGGTATGTGGCTACTATTCCAAGCTGTTTTCTTCTGCAGAGTGCAACTACTCGATTGGGGATCGGGCGTTACTGGCCATCAAGCTGGCTCTGCAGGAGTCTTCACGGATCACAAGAACTTGACCTACCTACAGACGGCCCAGCGGTTGAAGCCTCGTCAAGCCAGGTGGTCGTTGTTTTTTGCTCGGTTCCGTTTCGAACTCCACTACCGACAAGAATGTGAGGGCCGACACCTTGTCTAGGTCTTTTGAAACTGAGGACACTGTTGAGTCCCCACAGAATATTATTGATCCTTCCTGCATCTTCTCTGTGAACCCCCTACAAGTTAGAGACATTCCTCCGGGAAGGACGTTTGTGCGTCTGGCAAACAGAGGAAGAATTGTTCGCTGGGGTCACAGTTCTAAGCTGGCAGGTCACGCGGGTGCTCGTAAGACCCAAGATCTAATCGCCCGTCAGTTCTGGTGGCCCACGCTGCCCAAAGACGTTATGGACTTTGTCTCCTCATGCACGGTATGTGCAGCAAATAAAGTTGCTCACTCCAGACCTGCTGGCCTGCTCCAACCACTGCCTGTGCCCGTTGCTCTCTGGCAGCATGTCGCAATGGACTTTGTCACGGACCTTCCTCCTTCTGCGGGTTGCAGTGTGATCTGGGTGGTGGTGGATCGATTTTCTAAGATAGCTCATTTTGTTCCCTTGACCGGTCTGCAGTCTGCTACGCGATTGGCTAACCTCTTCATTCAACACATCTTCCGTCTGCATGGCTTGACCCTTTATATTGTCTCGGATCGAGGGGTCCAGTTCACCTCGAAGTTTTGGAGAGCACTCTGCGGTCTCCTCGGTGTAAAATTGGACTTCTTTTCGGCCTATCATCCCCAGTCCAATGGGCAAGTCGAGAGGGTTAACCAGATTATGGAGAACTATCTGCGTCACTTTGTTTCCAGGCGGCATGATGACTGGGTGCAGCTGCTCCCGTGAGCAGAGTTCTCTTATAATAACCACACTAGTGAGTCTACCACTTCCAGTCCGTTCTTCATCTTCTACGGCCAACATCCTCGTATACCTCTTCCTGTCTCTACTATGTCCCAGGTGCATGCAGCTGACTCGACCTTCAGGGACTTTCTACAAATATGGCAATAGACCCGATCGTCTATCCTGCTGGCGGTGGACCGCATGAAGAGAAAGGCAGATACAAGAAGACTAGCTCCTCCTCAGTTTCCGCCAGGTACTAAAGTCTGGTGGTCTTCATTGAATATCCGGCTGAGGGTGCCGTCTTGCAAATTTGCTCCTAGGTTCCTCGGACCCTTCAAAATCCTGCTACAAATTAACCTGGTGTGTTACAAGCTGCGGCTGCCCCCTACCCTCAAGATTCCTAACTCTTTCCATGTCTCCTTGCTGAAGCCCGTGGTCCTGAACTGCTACTCCAGGACTCCTAGTTCCGCAGTGGTCCCTGGCGGCTCATCTGGGACTTTTGAAGTAAGGGAGATTCTGGCCACCAAGAAGGAGGGAGGAAGGACAATTTTATTTAGTGGATTGGAGGGGGTTCGGTCCAGAAGAGAGGTCTTGGGATCCAGGAGAACATCGATGCTCCTGTCCTCATGAGGAAGTTTCTCTCCCGCTCTGGTCCCAAGAAGAGGAGTCGTATGAGGGGGGATACTGTAACGTCTATGGCCACAGCCCGTCGTTCTCACTTACCCCTCGACGGCCGTGGCCATGGACATCCAACTTGCGTGCAGCGTCGTCCTCCTGTGAGGCGCCGGCACGCACTTCCAGATATCGAGACCGTCTCCGGAGGGCGCCCGCGCGTGCACTGTCTTAAAGGGCCAGTGTGCGCATGTTGCAGGAAGTCTGCAATCTAGCCCAGAGCGTTCTTCGTTACCCAAAGTTTGCCGTGTTAATGGTCCCCTAGTGTCTTCCAGTTTCCTAGTGTACCTTCTTCCTGTATCCTGTTCCCGTGCTATCCTGATCTAGTGCCGTGCCGAGCTGTTGCCGTATTGTGCTGCATTCCACTCCTGTTCTAATGCGCCACACCTGACGTCTACCCGCCGCCTGGTCCCAGCCGTGCCTGCCTTGCTACGGTCTACGCTGCCTCAGGTATCCTCTCTGAACTATTGACTCTGTACTTTACCTGTTTGGCCAGCTGCTATCCTGCTACGCGGAGGACCCAGTGGGTCCACACCCCGCATCATGACAATAAGTAATGCGCAGAAGATGGTGCAGTGTGAGATTTGCAATTTTCTATATATGTATGCCATTTCAGTGTCCAATATATTGTGCCCAGCATGCGCCACCGGAGATATACACCCTATAAAATGTGGGTTCTCCCGGGTATGGCAATACCCTACATGTGGCTGTTATCAGCTGCCTTAGCATGCAGCAGGGCTCAGAAATGAAAGATGAGGAGGATAAGTTGTTCGGAGTGCATCAGGGCAGATTAAAAATTAAGGGATGTATGATAAATTTTAAAACACTCTTTCATACAGAGTCCTGGCTTTTCGAGACAAGTGTCACATTGATATATTGTGTCCTCCCTTATCCCCCTCTTATAGCAGACTTTGCACCTCTTTTGACTTTTTCCCTTCTTGCCAGTTTGGGGAACTTCTCCTGGAAAGTGTTGCCCTTGGACGATGCGTGTGGCCTCGCTTCCAGAAGTACTGGGTGCCCCCCCCTTCTTGGTCCCTAAAGATTAGGTTCTTGATAACTACCTCTTGAAATTCCAGGAAAGTTCCCGTCTGGCCTGTACATCGACGTAGCACGTACGCATTGTACAATGCCATCTGTATGATGTGCACAGCCAGCTTCTTATACCACACCGCATGGCGCCGTAGGGCTTCAGGACTTGATCTGACAAGTTCACCCCTCCCATGTACCTATTGTAGTCCAGGATGAAGTCTGGTTTGGGGGTCTCTGTACTGGTACCTCGCACAGGTAGATGGGTACTGGTGTGGCCATGTATTGTTGTCAATACAAGGACATCTCTCCTTTCCTTGTACTTGACACACAATATATTGCTGCTGGATTGTGCCCTGCTCTCACCCCTTCTGAGTGTTTGCCCAAGCAGTGTCTTAGGGAGGCCTCGCAGATTTATTCTAGCAGTGCCGCATGTCGCAGGACTTCTGGAAGCGAGGCACTTCAAGAGTGGGACGCTGGTATAAAAATTATCGAGGTAGAGTTGGTAACCCTGGTGCAGCTGTGGGCGCACCAAATCCCACACAATTTTTGCATTATCTCCCAGTAAGGGGGTGAGGGGGGCATTCTGGGGGCTGAATACTGGTGTCCTTCCCTTCATGTTTCCTAAATTTTTAGGTATACCCTGATGCACTATTGCGTAGCTTATACATCTTCACACCATACCTTGCCCTCTTACTCGGCAGGTACTGGCGGAATTGAAGCCTCCCTTTAAAATCTACCAAGGACTCAATAGAAATACACTTCTCGGGGGTGTATGCTTGGAAAAACCAAGCACTGAAATGGTCTAATAGGGGTCTCAGTTTATACAAACGGTCAAAACTGGGCTCATCTCGGGGTGGGCACTGCTCATTATCAGTATAATGTAAGAAGTGAAGTATTGCCTAATTCTTTTTTTTTAGGTTCCAGTTCAGTTCTGAAGTTGCTTTGAGGGGCCTTTATATTAGAAACCCCTATCAAACACCCCAAAAAACGATAACCCTCAAAGTATTCACAACAGCATTTAGAAAGTTTATTAACCCTTTAGATGTTTCACAGGAATTTAGAGTATAGTAGAGGTGAAATTGACATATTTATTTATTTTTTTTGTCAGAAAATTCTTTTTATTCCATTTTTTTCTGTAAAACAGAAGGTTTTACCAGAGAAACGCAAATCAATACTTTTTGCCCACATTCTTCAGTTTTGAGAAATATCCCACATGTGGCCCTAGTGTGATCATGGACACACACCGGCCTCCAAGGTAAAGGAGCACCTAGTTGATTTTATGGCCTCTTTTATTAGGCACCATGTCCGGTTTGAAGAGGTCTTGTGGTGCCAAAACAGTGGAAACCCCCGAAAGTGACCCTATTTTGGAAACTAGACCCCTTGAGGAATTCATTGTAGTTTTCACGAGGTGCATGCGACTTTTTGATCAGTTTTTATTCTATTTTTAAGAGGCATGGTGACTAAAAAACTGTAACTCTACTATTGCTTTTTATTCTATTTTTTTTTTACAGCATTCACCGTGCGCTATAAATGTCAAATTCACTTTACTCTGCATGGCGATACGATTACGGCGATACCATAGGTTTATAGTTTTTTTTTATGTCTTATGGCGTTTGCACAATAAAATACTTTTTGTAAAAAATCATTTACTTTTTGTGTTGCCATATTCTAAGAGCCAGAACTTTTTTCTTTTTCCATCGAGAAAGCCGTGCGAGGACTTGTTTTCTGCGTAACGAACTGTAGTTTCGATCAGTACCATTTTTAGGTACATGCGACTTACTGATCTCTTTTTATTTCATTTTTTGGGAGGTGAAGTGACCAAACAATTGGGATTCTGCTATGGTTTATTGTTATTTTTTTTATGGCGTTCACTACGCGGGATAAATAACAAAATCATTTTGTAGTTCAGGTCGTTACGGACGCAGCGATACCAATTATGTATAGTTTATTTATCTATTTTTTTTATTAATAATAAAGGGCGGATAAGGGAAAAAGGGGGATTTTAACTTTTATTTTTACACAACTTTTTTTTAACTTTTTTACTTTGTCCCACTAGGGGACTTGAAGTCAGGAGGCCCTGATTGCAATTCTAATACACTGCACTACATGCGTAGTGCAGTGTATTAAAGCTGTCAGTTACTCACTGACAACAAGCATAGTGGCTTTATCAGGACCAACTAGGCTGCCGTAGATGGCATAGCCGGACGCCATTATTAAGCGTCAGGTTGCCATAGCAACAATCGCTGCCCGGCGATGGTGGCTTAAACCCCTAAAGAGCCGCGATCACTATTGAACGCGGCTTATAATGGGTTTATCAGCGGAGACAACGCGATCGGTCCCCGCTATAGGAGCTGTGGCAACTGCTGTACGAGACAGCAGCTGTCACAGCTCCTGCATGTGTCGGGAAAACGGCCGAAATGGCCGTTCCTCCCATGACGTACTATTAGCTCATGGAGCGCGAACGATAGAGTTACCATGACCTAATAGTACGTCCAGGAGCGGGAAGGGGTTAAAGAGAATGAGGTGCACCATTATGCAAAATGAGATAAAAATCCACATTGTAAGCCTTTCTAGATCAGTGTATGTATATATATATATATATATATATATATATATATATATATATATATATATATACATATATATACATATATACATATATACACACACTACCGTTCAAAAGTTTGGGGTCTCCCAGACAATTTTGTGTTTTCCATGAAAACTCACACTTATGTTTATCAAATGAGTTGCAAAATGACTAGAAAATATAGTCAAGACATTGACAAGGTTAGAAATAATGATTTTTATTTGAAATAATAATTTTCTCCTTCAAACTTTGCTTTCGTCAAAGAATGCTCCATTTGCAGCAATTACAGCATTGCAGACCTTTGGCGTTCTAGCTGTTAATTTGCTGAGGTAATCGGGAGAAATTTCACCCCATGCTTCCAAAAGGCCCTCACACAATTTGGATTGGCTTGATGGGCACTTCTTGCGTACCATACGGTCAATCTGCTCCCACAACAGCTCTATGGGGTTGAGATCTGGTGACTGCGCTGGCCACTCCATTACAGATAGAATACGAGCTGCCTGCTTCTTCCCTAAATAGTTCTTGCATAATTTGGAGGTGTGCTTTGGGTCATTGTCCTGTTGTAGGATGAAATTGGCTCCAATCAAGCGCTGTCCACAGGGTATGGCATGGCGTTGCAAAATGGAGTGATAGCCTTCCTTATTCAAAATCCCTTTCACCGTGTACAAATCTCCCACTTTACCAGCGCCAAAGCAACCCCAGACCATCACATTACCTCCACCATGCTTGACAGATGGCGTCAGGCACTCTTCCAGCATCTTTTCAGTTGTTCTGCGTCTCACAAATGTTCTTCTGTGTGATCCAAACACCTCAAACTTCGATTCGTCTGTCCATAACACTTTTTTCCAATCTTCTTCTGTCCAATGTCTGTGTGATTTTGCCCATATTAATCTTTTCCATTTATTAGTCAGTCTCAGATATGGCTTTTTCTTTGCCACTCTGCCCTGAAGGCCAGCATCCCGGAGTCGCATTTCCCCTCTGTAGACGTTGACACTGGAGTTTTGCGGGTACTATTTAATGAAGCTGCCAGTTGAGGACCTTTGAGGCGTATATTTCTCAAACTAGAGACTCTAATGTACTTGTCTTGTTGCTCAGTTGTGCAGCGGGGCCTCCCACTTCTCTTTATACTCTGGTTAAAGCCTGTTTGTGATGTCCTGTGAAGGGAGTAGTACACACCGTTGTAGGAAATCTTCAGTTTCTTGGCAATTTCTCGCATGGAATAGCCTTCATTTCTAAGAACAAGAATAGACTGTCGAGTTTCACATGAAAGCTCTCTTTTTCTAGCCTTTTTGAGAGTTTAATCAAACCCACAAATGTAATGCTCCAGATTCTCAACTAGCTCAAAGGAAGGTCAGTTTCATAGCTCCTCTAAACAGCAAAACTGTTTACAGCGGTGCTAACATAATTGCACAAGGGTTTTCAAGTGTTTTCTAATCATCCATTAGCCTTCTAACACAGTTAGCAAACACAATGTACCATTAGAACACTGGAGTGATGGTTGCTGGAAATGGGCCTCTATACACCTATGTAGATATTGCATTAAAAAACAGACGTTTGCAGCTAGAATAGTCATTTAGCACATTAACAATGTATAAAGTGTATTTCTGATTAATTTAATGTTATCTTCATTGAAAAAAACGGTGCTTTTCTTGCAAAAATAAGGAAATTTCTAAGTGACCCTAAACTTTTGAATGGTAGTGTATATATATATATATATATATATATATATATATATATATATATATATATATATATATATATATATATATAAATAAATAAAAAGTGTCATGTTCCATGATACAGGTAATACAGAGAAAGGCTGTCATGTCCCATATACACAGTTCGCCATTTTAGCTGTTTACCAAAATATATTGAATATACAGTTACATCATTAATATGGGCTTAAAGTGCAGACTCTCAGCTTTAATTTGAGGGTATTCACATCCTAATTTGAGAAAGGGTTTAGGAATTACAGCTCTTTAATATGTAGCTGCCTCTTTTTCAAGGGACCAAAGGTAATTGGACAATTATCTCAAAAGCTATTTAATGGGCTACATGGGCTATTCCTTTGTTAATCCATCATCAATTAAGCAGGTAAAAGATCTGGAGTTGATTCCAGGTGTGGTATTTGCATTTGGAAGCTGTTGCTGTGAACCCACAACATGAAGTCAAAGGAGCTCGCAATGCAAGTGAAACAGACCATCGTTAGGCTGAAAAAAATAAAGAAATCCATCAGAGATAGCATAAATGTTAGGAGTGGCCAAATCAACAGTTTGGTACATTCTTGAAAAAAACAAACCAGTGCACTGGTGATCTCCAAAAGGCCTTGACGTCCACGGACGACAACAGTGGTGGATGATCACAGAATCCTTTCCATTGTGAAGAAAACACCTTCACAACATCTACTCAAGTGAAGAAGACTCTCCTGGAAGTAGGTGTATCAGTATCTAAGTCTACCATAAAGAGAAGACTTCATGAGAGCAAATACAGAGGGTTCACCACAAGGTGCAAACCATTAACCAGTCTCAAAAATAGAAAGGCCAGATTAGACTTTGCCAAACAACATGTAAAGAAGGCAGCCCAGTTCTGGAACAGCATTCTTTGGACAGATGAATCTAAGCTCAACCTGTACTAGAATGATGGGAGGAAGAAAGTATGGAGAAGGCTATGAACGTCTCATAATCCAAAGCACACCGCATCCTCTGTAAAACATGGCAGAGGCAGTGTGATGGCATGGGTGCCAAAGGCACTGGATCACTAGTGTTTATTGATGATGTGACTGAGACAGAAGCAGCCGGATGAATTGTGAAGTGTTCAGTGATATACTTTCTGCTCAGATTCAACCAAATGCAGCAAGGTTGATTGGACGTCGCTTCACAGTACAGATGGGCAATGACCCAAAACATACTGCGAAAGCAACCCAGGAGTTTTTTAAGGCAAAGAAGTGGAATATTCTGCAATGACCAAGTCAATCACCAGATTTCAACCCGATCGAGCATGCATTTCACTTGCTTATGACAAAACTTAAGGCAGAAAGACCCACAAACAAGCAACAACTGAAGACGGCTGCAGTAAAGGCCTGGCAAAGCATCACAAAGGAGGAAACCCAGCGTTTGGTGATGTCCATGGGTTCAAGACTTCAGCCAGTCATTGCCTGAAAAGGATTCTCTACAAAGTATTAAAAAAAACATTTTATTTATGGTAATGTTAATTTGTCCAATTACTTTTGAGCCCCTGAAATGAAGAGGCTGTGTAGAAAAACGGTTGTAATTCCTAAATGTTTCACAGGATATTTTTGTTCAACCCCTTGAATAAAACCTGAAAGTCTACACTCAATTGCATCTCAGTTGTTTCTTTTCAAATCCATTATGGTGGTATGCAGAGCCCAAATCATGAAGATTGTGTCACTGTCCAAATAATTCTGGACCTAACTGTATATACAAAGTGCATGTCGTTCTTTGGACAGAACTTTATAGTTTACATAAAGAATTTATCTACATGATGAGTTTATAACTCTGCAAATAAACTGCATTATTTTATACTGATTCTGAGTAACACCATATATAAATCAGAGATGCATTCACAGTCCTACAGGTTTCTGAGCGGATATCTCCCAGCATCCCTTGCTAACTCAATGTCTGCACAGAACTTTCTCTGATAATTTGGATTGTTGAAAGTATAGTCTTTAGTCCAGGCACTAGACTGTAATCTAACAAACGAGAAACTAACTGTCCCACAGCATTACAACTGATGGGTTAAGCTGTAAGGCCCCATGCACACTACCGTAGATTTCGTCCGTAATTACGGAACGTAATTACAATCTGTAATTACGGACCCATTCATTTCTATGGCTAACGGACACCTTCCTGTATATTTAAGGGAAGGTGTCCGTGCCGTAGAAGCCTTACAGACCGTGCTCCCATACTTGATAAGTCCGCGGCCGTTCATTCTAGTAACCATAGACCGTGATTACAGGCATGGTCGTGTGCATGGGGCCTTAGGGATCTGTCTGACAACAAGCTTGTTGACCGTTTCCAATAGCAACCAGCTGAATTGTGAATGGAGCTGAAGACTTTAAAGCGGTTGTCTGTTTCGGACAATCCCTTTTTGTTAAAAGGATCCATCAATGATAAGATGATCACACAGAGTGACCCACTGTTGGGACCCCCGGTGATCAGCTGTAATCTGGGGGGAAACCTGTCAGCATGTGTCAATTTTCCCTGCAGTGGCACCGCAGGGCAATGAAACATAACGCAGTTTTCATTGAAATCCCACTGGCCTGCTCGGTTCTACAAAGCAAAGGACACTGTTTGGCTAATAGATAACCATCCTGAAGGGAACCCCATCTATTAACTCAGTATTCCCTAACAGAGTATTTGAAATTGGTTTTCTAAACCAAACCTCCTCATTAATACAGGTAGAAACTCATGTACAAAACAAGCAATGCAATGTATTTCCAAAAATTCTAATCTTCAAAGACAGACTGTATAATGTTAGAAATTAAAAAGATTTTCATACATTTAATACAAAAAGCATTAACTAAATATATATTTTTTTATGGACATTGAGGGTCACAAAGTTACAAGTATCACCCACTGGTTCATACCACCAGTGCAACACAACAGATGGTGGACTAGTCACGCTAAATAATGCAGATCCTCTAACTTATTATTAAGATATGTGCCATTTATGGTTTTCCCACACACTGACTGATATTCTGACATTCTTCTTTGAATGCCAGCCCCAGTTCTGTACTCCAGGTATTAATCTGAATTATAGGCGGACGTGTTTTATAGAAGTGTTCCAAGAAACACAAGAGATGTCAGTGGCTGTAAAGGATCTGCCAGGCCCAGCTTCTGTGTATACGCCCATAGGTAATCAGTCTGCACCTGCTTCTATGTCTGTGAGACTGACTCCATCTTCCACCACTCAGGATGGCAGGCTTAGGAGTGGGAGAGCCTATCACAGCCTGGCCAGACGGAGCTAGCTCCCGCCCTCTGTCTAATTATACCTGCCTTTCCTGTTCCTCCTGGCTTGTGATTCTCCTCGTGTGGTTTCCTGGCCCTGCGGCAGCTTCTGAACTATTTGACCCTGCTTCATACTGACCCTGGCTTACGGACTACTCTCCTGCTCTGCGTTTGGTACCTCGTACACTCCTGGTTTGACTCGGCTTGTTCACTACTCTCCTGCTCAGCGTTTGGTACCTCGTACACTCCTGGTTTGACTCGGCTCGTTCACCACTCTGTTGCTCACAGTGTTGCCGTGGGCAACTGCCCCATTTCCCTTAGCTTTGTGTACCCTTGTCTGTTTGTCTGTCGTGCACTTACTGAGCGTAGGGACCGTCGCCCAGTTGTACCCCGTCGCCTAGGGCGGGTCGTTGAAAGTAGGCAGGGACTGAGTGGCGGGTAGTTTAGGGCTCACTTGTCTGTTTCCCTACCCCCATCATTACTGTGGCCCTTTATCAGCTCCAGTAGACATGTGCAGTGACAACCACAGGGTCCCATAATTCAGTTCACATGGGTCAATCTGTCCCATGGTCTCAAAGTGGAAGGTAGGAAGGTACCAATTAAAGTAGCATTTCCTTGCTTAGTATAATGGGAGTAGTGGGCCGTAATGTACTGTATACAGTGGTAACCATATTCTCAGGGCCGGCCTTAGGATTGATGGCGCCCCGTGCGAAATGATCTTTCGGCGCCCCACCCCCATCATTAAAAAAAAATGGCCCGTAAAATAAATTATACTGCCCCATACAGTATAATAATATTTAATAATATAAAATATTACAACCCCTTAAAGCACACAGTATTTTGTCCTCTAATTGTGCCCACAGTATTATGCCACCTGTAGTACCCCTACACAGTATAATGTACGCTTAGTGGCCCCCACACAGTATAATGCCCCCTGTAGATTTTGCCATACAGCCTCCCTGAAGACAGTGCCATAATTCCCCACCTCCTCCTTGTAGATCGTGCCATACAGCTCCCCCACTTCCTCCTTGTAGACAGTGCCATACAGTCCCCCACCTCCCTCTTGTAGACAGTGCCCCCAAACAAAAACAAATATTGTACTCACCTAGGCCCCGTTCCCACGACGGGATGTTTGCGTAGGTCGGCGTGATCCTGTAGCCTAGTACAGAGTTTCCCAACCTTTTCGGACTCAATGCAGCACTGGAAAAATAAAATTTCCTCAGGGCAACCCTACAAAAAATTGTTTAGAGAAAGACAGAAAACGGCAAAAAAAAAAAAAAAAAAAGCACTACACTCGTAGGGTATGTTTACACACGTTTTTTGTAAGGCAAAAAAAAATCTGACTCAAAATTCCTTCAGGAACTGACAGCGCTGTTTGACATTTTTTTGTGTTTTTCCTTAAAGAGGCTCTGTCACCACATTATAAGTGCCCTATCTCCTACATAAGGAGATCGGCGCTATAATGTAGGTGACAGCAGTGCTTTTTATTTAAAAAAACGATCTGTTTTCACCACTTTGTTAGCGATTTTAGATTTATGCTAATGAGTTGCTTAATGCCCAAGTGGGCGTGTTTTTACTTTAGACCAAGTGGGAATTGTACAGAGGAGTGTATGACGCTGACCAATCAGCGTCATGCACTCCTCTCCATTCATTTAGTCAGCACATAGGGATCCTTTTAGATCACTATGTGCTGTCTTATACGAACACATTAACAATACTGAAGTGTTTAGACAGTGAATAGACATTCCACGGGATGTCTATTCACAATCTCTGCACTTCGTTACTGTTTCTGTGGTAGTTACAGCAGAGCAAGCGTAATCTCGCGAGATTACGCTGTAGATGACAGTTTACAACGAGATTACGCTCGCTCTGCTGTAACTACCACAAAAACAGTAACGAAGTGAAGGGATTGTGAATAGACCTCCCGTGGAATGTCTATTCACTGTTTAAACACTTCAGTATCGTTAATGTGTTAGTATAAGACAGCACATAGTGATCTAAAAGGATCCCTATGTGCTGACTAAATGAATGGAGAGGAGAGCATGACGCTGATTGGTCGCCCACTTGGTCTAAAGTAAAAACACACCCATTTGGACATTAAGCAACTCCTTAGCATAAATCTAAAATCACTAATAAAGTGGTGAAAACAGATCGTTTTTTTAAAAATAAAAAGCACTGTGGTCACCTACATTATAGCGCCGATCTCCTTATGGCAGGGAGCGCCACACAGCCCCCCCTTGTAGATAGAAACCCCCCCTTTCCTATCCATATATGAACAGTAACATCAGGGGAAACTCCTGCAGCGGAATCCCCGTCCACAGCGTTGCCGACG
Organism: Rhinoderma darwinii; assembly: GCF_050947455.1. NCBI lineage: Eukaryota > Metazoa > Chordata > Amphibia > Anura > Rhinodermatidae > Rhinoderma > Rhinoderma darwinii. The sequence goes on along the minus strand of NC_134688.1, from coordinate 163,328,140 downwards.
CTGTGACCGGGGAGTCCACTCCAGGAGAAGCTCCTGTCGTCTGTGTCCATTTATGGACAAGGACGTCATTGGCTTTTCCTGGAGTGGAATCCCCGGTCACAGCGTCTGCAAGGCAGTGGACGGGAATTCCGCTGCAGGAGTTTCCCCTGATGTCACTGTCTATACATGGACAGAGACATCAAGGAGCGCTCCAGGAGCAGAATCCCCGGCCACACGGGGATTCCGCTCTTTCAGGGAGCTACAGTGGCGCTAGTAGATAGAAGAGCAGGGAGATACCTCCCTGCACTGCTGTAGTGCCATTGCTACCGCTGTAGCAGCTGCAAGCAGCTGCTAGCGGGGCCACCGCCCACATGCCCGGTGTCGCCGATATTAGCCGCTATGGCTGCTACAGCGGTAACGACGGCCACTAAGTGAAGAAGCGCCCGGGCCCGGAAACTCAGCCCGGGCCCGGGCGCTTCTTCACTTAGTGGCCGTCGCTACCGCTGTAGCAGCCATAGCTTCTGAAACAAGCATGGGAAGGGAGCCAGCGCAGTGCCCCCTTCCACCTGCTGGAGTGATGTGACCTGTGCAAAGGTCGCACACCACTAAGGCCGACCCTGCATAGGGTTCCATAATTCAGTTCACAGGAGTCACTCTTTCCCATGCTCTCATTTTCAGGAAATGGCCTCATTGCCAGCGGGTCAGCGTTGAAACACGTAGCCTTAAATAAGCTTGTTGCAAAACATCATCACTACCATTGCCTAATTTATGGTCAGCAGCGCTTTGATAGAAGTTCCAATTTTTTGCTATTCCCTGATTCTGTTTACTAGCGGTCATAATCCAGCTGCAGGTGACGAACATCTTTGTTTGTTTACACCAGGGTTGTGCCTGCCGTTTGCACAACTAGCTCAGATGATAACAATTTCAACTCTGCAACTAGGTGACCTGCACAATGTGGCACTGTACTTTTAATCTTTTATAGGTTTATTGTAAAGGATCTGCCAGACACAGCTTCTGTGTCGACGCCCGTGGTTAAACAGTCTGCACCTGCTCCTAAGTCTGATAGGGTGATTCGATCATCTACCACTCGGGCTGGGAGGCTGAGAAGTGGGAGAGCCTATCACAGCCTGGCCAGACGGAGCTAGCTCCCGCCCTCTGTCTATTTATACCTTCATTTCCTGCTCCTCCTTTGCCTGTGATTCTGCCTGTTTCCTGGCTCTGCTGCTGCTGCTTGTACTATTGACCTCTGCTTCATATTGACCCTGGCTTTACTGACTACTCTCCTGCTCTGCGTTTGGTGCCTCGTACACTCCTGATTTGACTCTGCTTGTTCACTACTCTTGTTACTCACGGTGTTTCCGTGGGCAACTGCCCCATTTCCCTTAGCTTCTGTGTACCCTTGTCTGTTTGTCTATCGTGCACATATTGAGCGTAGGGACCGTCGCCCAGTTGTACGCCGTCGCCTAGGATGGGCCGTGCAAGTAGGCAGGGACTGAGTGGCGGGTAGATTAGGGCTCACCTGTCTGTCTCCCTACCCCGTCATTACATTTATGCTCTCTTTTTAGCAGGTAGAAATAAACTACTTAGAGTGGACCTTTTCTTTGCTCAATATAATGAAAGTAGCAGGCTATGATGCATTGGAAATTTCAGGAGGTTGGGCAAGTTGTGTGTGAGTCTTCCATGTTTATGTGAATATTCTTGCTGTTTGTGTTGCCGACACTAAGAGATGTAAAGTGGGGAATGGTAGAGATCTACTTTAGTATATACATGACTTAGTCCTTACTAACTAGCTGCACCTAAGGGCTCCTGCACACAGCCGTATTACGATTCAGTTTTGTCCAGAGCCGTAATAGGTCAGCCATAGAGGTGCACAGAGCCTCTACTGTTCCTCCGTATGCCTCTGATTTCATGCGGAGGAACATGGAGATTTAGTCTGTCGCATTGTGCACAATCCTGACAGGAAAAAAAATTGTAGCATGTTTCATTGGATACAAAGGTATTTTGCTCTAGAAGCACTTCTAGGGGAGAATACCTCAATACCAATGGCATCTAACAGAGCCTGTACAGCAGCATGCGTCGGCTGGATGACTCCATACCAAGGGGCCGTCCAACAATTACAGAAGTACAGAGGTAGATAAGAGGATGCATGATGATTTCCCTTTCTTTCTGATACATTTTGTCTACTGATTGTTTGCATAGGGATTAAACATCTGTTGAAGAAATAGAACCAGAATCCTACGCTTGACAAAATTAACTAAGGCAATTTCAACCTTCCCCCTTATACTCATCTTTGTACTCTGTCATATTATTAACTACTTCTTTTTTAAATTTGTTATACTACTAATAAAAGTGGAATGTCGGTTCCTTTTACCTACTTCAAGCGCTGGATTCTGGTTCTATTTCTTTTACGGTTGTTTGCCGCTGGCCGTGTGGGACTCCGGGTGCGGTCTGTCCACAGACACAACTAACGGTGAGCTGGAGGATGCCCTCCCCCCCTTCCCTATACTTGGTTTTTGGATTAAACATCTTTTACATACTAAAACTATTTTTTTAAGTAAAATAAAAAGATTAAAAAAAGAAACACTATGGAGGTAGAGTTGAGTGACTGGAAGAAACCCAAAATGCTTTACTCACTCATGGAGATGCGACCTCCTCAGCACTGCAGGCATGTCAAAACCACCTGAACTCTCTCCACACTTACCTGGAAGATCAAGACAATAGGAGACGACGCAATAACCTTCGGATTAGGGGAATGCCGGAAAACTTCCCCCCACATGAGACCATGTCTATGACCAAGAAAATTCTGGAATTTGTACTCAGCCCAGATTCCCCTCCTGACATACAAATTGAGAGAGCTCATAGGGCTCTACGCCCGAAACCCAAGGAAGGGGAACCGCCGAGGGATATTGTGTGCAAGCTATTGTCCTTTCCTATTAAAGAAGCGGTGCTACGCAGGACACGTGACATGCCTGACCTTCGGTTTGAGGGACATAAATTGTCTTTCTATCAAGATATTTCCCCGACTACCCTATCCAAACGTAGGTCTCTGGGGGTGGTCACGGACCGTCTTCGATCCCTAAAAATACCATATAAATGGCTCTTCCCGTTTGGACTATCCTATCACTACCAAGGCCGGTTGTTTATTGTTCGTTCGGTGGAGGATCTAGAAAATGCCTGCTCTCCATTGGACCTGGACCATACCACCATCCCCTTTTGGCAGCCCTATACAGATGTTGCCTCCCTCCCATCTTTGCCTAGGCCGGATGTCTGGCAGAACCCCAGACCTCGTCCGTCTAAGAAGAGACCAGCAAATAATCCTCCGTAATAACATGGCGGTCCTGCTTAGGAATATTTTCTTTTTTTTTCTCTCATGTGCATATTTTTTACATCTGTCTAATTATAAGCTTGAGTACGGGTTAGATGTCTTAACTTTATCTCCTTAGGTGGTTTAACAGCCGTGCTTTAAATTTGCCTAGTTAATGCTTGCCTAATTGTTAATCATTTGGGGCCGGGGTGACAGGAGTTCACGGGTGTACTCTCTTACTCACTCGTTCACTCCTCTCATTGCCGCTATGCCTCTCTACCAGGTCAGTGTTTTGCTGACTAATACCGCACTGTTGATCAGTGCAAACACCTTTACTACAAAAGTTGAAAACAGTTCATTTCTTAGTGTTCTCTTTTCTGTGGTTTTTTTTCGTTTTTTTTTTTTACATCTCTCTTTTTCTCTCCGTACTGGTACCTCCATGTCGCGTATTCAGATTACGACATGGAACGTCAAGGGATTCAACTCCCCCTTCTAAGCGCTCTCAGGTCCTACACTCCCTTAAGAAAATGGACTCGTCTGTTCTGCTGCTCCAGGAAACCCACTTTTTGAAAGGTAAAGTCCCGAACCTCCCAAAATCACCCTACACTACTTTTCATTCATGTAATGATAGTGGCAAACGTAATGGGGTTAGTATAGCACTGAGGTCTGACATCCCCTTTGAAATTGTCTCCCAGATTGCAGATGACACGGGCCGCTTTCTCTTTATAAAAGGCAAAGTGGCGAATACCATGATGACTATTGGTAACATATACGCTCCGAACTTGGGCCAGGTAGCGTGGCTGTCTGAGACTAGACAAGTTTTCTCAGTTCTCTGAGGGCCTGACACTTCTGGGAGGGGACTTCAACATTGCACTTGAACCCTTGTTGGATTCCTCCACGGGAACCTCAGTCCATAGCTACCCAGACTCCTCATATCTTTAAGATTGCTGGATGTGTGGAGATCCTTTCACCCCACGGCTAGAGACTATACTTTCTACTCCCACCCTCACCACTCCTACCAACGACTAGATTACCTATTTATCTCGGACAGTCAACTCCCGTTAGTGGATTCACCCTCTATAGGTAACATTCTCCTGTCGGATCATGCCCCTATGTCCATGTTCGTCAACATACACACTCTTAAACCTAAGCAATACAATTGGAGACTTAATGAAACTCTCCTTTACTCGTCACACAATAAGCAGAGGGTCGAGGCAGCTCTGAAGTCTTACTTTGTGGAGAATGATACGCAAGATGTCTCTGCTAGCACTATCTGGGAAGCACATAAGCCAGTAATCAGGGGAATATTCATTAGCATGGGTTCCTTCGTGAAGAGAGAGAGGAACAAGGAGATTGATGACCTTCTCTCCCAAATATCTGATCTTGAAAGCCAGCATAAGCGGTCCGCGGCTCAGGGGGTTCTCCCCTCGCTTATATTATCCAGAGAAAAACTCAAACAATGTTTGAATCTGCGCACAGCAAAGGCGTATCCTTACGCTATGCACAAACACTACATGCACGTCGATAAGGGGAGAAAACTCATGGCCTTTTTAGCTAAAAAGCGAAGACAACAGAACTATATCCCCAAAATCAGGACCCCATTGGGAACTGTACTTTAGGACACTAATGACATTGCAGCGGAGTTTTGCTCCTTCTATCAAGCACTGTATGACCTACGCCCTGGGGAGACGCCCAGGGAACTTGCGGACAGAAGTAAGCTAATTGACTCTTTTCTAGATTCCCTCTCTCTTCGATCCTTAACTACGACGCAAAAAACCCGATTAGAATCTCCCTTTACACCTCAAGAACTCCAAGAGGCACTCTCCAGCATGCCATCTAGTAAGTCCCCTGGCCCGGATGGTCTCCCGGCCTCCTACTATAAACAATTTGGAGGGGTCTTACTGCCATTCTTTCCTAGGGTATGTAATTCATTCAACGCCTCTCAACATCTCTCTCCCTCAGCACTTGAAGCGCATATTTCGGTGATACCAAAAGAGGGTAAAGACCCCTCAATATGTGGTAGTTATCGCCCTATATCACTCCTAAATGTGGACGTTAAACTATATGCCAAACTCATAGCCAATAGGATGCAATCTTTACTCCCATTCCTGATTGACCCAGAGCAGACAGGGTTTGTTAAAGGAACAGTGTCACCAACATTTTTTTTTTTTATATCAGTTTTATGTTAGGGTTTTATTAAAAATGTTTATATTTATTTGTGTGTTTGTGTGTTACTTTTTTCTATTTTTACACTTTTTCTTCCCTATGGGGGCTGCCATTTTTTTTTCCATTTCTGTATGTGTCGATTAACGACACATACAGACATGGAATACGGCAGCTCCAGTCCCATAGGGACTGCGAACGGGGCCCGTTCCATCCACTATGGTGTACGCCTTGTGTGTGGGAACGGCGCATGCGTCGCTCCCACACAGTCCGATTTGAAATGTGCGCCGTCCGGCGCCATTTTCCTGTGGACCGGAATTCGCGGCCGGGCAGTAAGATTAGTACTTCCGGTCGCGGCTTCCGGACTTGTGCACATGGAGCAGCGGCAGCAGACGGAGCGGACGGACCGGAGGGAGCGGCGGCGACTGGAGCAGGTAAGTGATTTCTATGTATGTTCGTGTTTCAGTGTGTTTTACTAGTGTATGTAAACCTTCTACACTGTGTGTTAGCTCAAAAAATGGCGACACACAGTGTAGGAGGTTAGACCGTTCAAACCCCTCGTTTCTCCCGGCACTAGCCAGGATAAAGGAGGGGGGGATTCTGAGAGCTCACTAGAGCGAGGGATTTTTTCCCAATTTTGCAGCATAAAGCAGTGTGGTTGCTTTACCACATGCAATGCTGCAATTTTGGGAATTGCTCCATCTAGTGACCAGTGCTGGGAAATATTATAAATTGAATCCAATTTATAGTATTTCCTGACTCGTGAAAAAAATAAAAAAAATTAGAACAATGTTTAATCACCTACACACTAATTGTTTAAAAAAAAAAAAAAAAAAAAAAGGTTTTGCTGGCAACACATTCCCTTTAAGGGACGAGAGGGTAAACATAACACTACGCGAGTTCTCCATCTGATCCAGTACACCAGGGCAAGAAATATCCCTTTGGTCCTGCTATCAACGGATGCGGAGAAAGCCTTTGACCGGGTGGACTGGATCTTTATGGTGAAGGCGCTCTCCCATTTTGGATTCCCACAAACTTTTATCCACAAAATTTTAGCTTTATATACTTCCCCACAGGCTAAAGTTAGAATAAATGGTCACCTCTCCAACCCCATCCAGATCAAGAATGGTACGAGACAAGGGTGTCCTCTCTCTCGCCTCCTTTTCATCCTCACTATTGAGACTTTGATTCAGAGTCTGCGTCAGGAACCACTTCTGTCGGGGATCTCGATTGGGGACAGAGTGCACTGCACAGCCGCGTTTGCTGACGATTTGCTGGTTTTTATCACAAATCCCTCCGCAGCCCTACCCAGACTTCAGGAGCTGTTTACCCGTTTTGGGGACCTATCCAATTTTAAAATTAATGCTAGCAAATCTGAGGGATTATGTGTTTCCTGTACTCCGGCTCTATTAAAGTCTCTAAAGCTTAGCTCCCCCTTCACACTGCGAACGGATAGTATAAAATATCTGGGTATTAATCTAACTCCCTCACTGGACCACTGGTATCACTGCAATTACACACCTTTACTTTCTGAGATTAAGGCCACTATCCTGTCATGGCGTATCCCGTACATATCCTGGATAGGTAGAACCAATTTGCTAAAAATGATTATTCTCCCTAAACTTCTCTATCTTTTCCAGACTCTCCCGATCCCCCTCCCTAGAGCCTTTTTTGATTCCATTAGGCAGCTGTTCTCTAAATATATTTGGAATAACACTAAACCTAGAATAGCTTTTCGCACTCTTATTCGCCCCAAACGTTTGGGGGGGGGGGATAGGACTCCCAGATATTGAATCCTACTACCACGCCGTACAATTAGCCAGGATAACTGAATGGTTTGACAGTACATCTATTAGACTCGGGGTTCCTGTGGAAGAGGCCTCCATAGGTTTGTCCCTCACCTCCCTTGTGTGGTTTGACAAACACAATGCAGCTTTGTTTCTGTCCCGCAACTCCCTTACCACTGCAGCGTATCAGACATGGATGAAAAGTGAGAAGATGAAATCTCTGCACCAAATACTGTCGCCTTTGATGACGGTTCGTGACATTGTGCGATCGCAGACCGAGAGATTTCGGGATTGTTCTTCATTGCCTGGGAGGGCTTCCAGCAGCACATATGACTCCATATTGATTGACGGGGCGGTTCCTACTCTCAACGAATTGCAGTCTCAACAGGGTTTCTCGTCTGTTAATTTTCTCACGTTTATGCACCTCAAAAGGAGTTACCTGAGAGCGCTTAGACAAGGTCCGATTGAACGCCCTCTATCCTGGTTGGAAACAACCCTCCTCCTTCGGCGAACTCCTAAAAAATTGATTACGCTATATTATAATAATCTCCTTAAGATGAACTCATCTGTACAACCTTCTTTTCTTAAAGTTTGGGAGTTGGAACTTAATACTACCTTTTCTGATGAGGATACCAGAACAGTTTTTCAGAACTCCCTTGGGACCTCGAGATGTATTAAACTGCAAGAGTCCTCATACAAATTGACCTCTAGGTGGTACAAGACCCCCGGGGTACTGAATAAAATGTGTAACGAGATTTCCCCGGATTGTTGGAGATGTCATAAAGCCCCAGGTACATATATACATTTGTGGTGGGAATGCGAGAAAATCTCCCCCTTCTGGTCAGAGATAGAGAATCTCCTCAACACCATAACTCAATCCTCTATTGCCATTTCCCCTCGAGTAGTATTTCTTAATTTGTGGCCAACTTTCCCCAGGGGGGCCCATAGGGAACTATGGCTACATCTCTTCGCAGCGGCCAAAGCCATAATCCCGTTATACTGGAAGACCGAGACTATGCCACCTATAAACCATTGGCTTAGGAAAGGCGCCCAATTGGCGAGAATGGAGGAGTTATCGCATCTTGAGTTCCACTCTCATGTCAAGTTCCAGAGGACATGGGCTCCCTGGTTTGAATTCTGTAGCAATAGCTCCTTTCAACACCTATGGGATACAGATTAAGAAGATGGTTGGTTACTAGGACAGAGAACTAGTTCATACCCTTTCAATTTGGAGCTGAAAGTTGCGGGGCCAGCCAGCCGTGTCCTTTTCCCTCCTTCCTCTCTACCCCCTTCCTATCCTTTCTACCCCCTCCTCCTTATGGTTAGTGCAAGTAGCGTAAACCTACGCCTGTATGCCCATACCTATTTCTGGTACAGTACGACTGATATGTTTTGTTTCTTTTTGTTATATTGAAAAGTACATTTGAAGCCTCATTATTGTGTATTTTAACATTTACTCAAGTTACTTGATGTACTGTGGCGCCTATGCGCAATGTCTTTTGCATTTTTCCTTTCTGTAAAATCTCAATAAAAATGTTATTTTGTAAAAAAAAAAGAAGAAACACTATTTGCTCTAACACTGATTTATGTTAAGAAAAAAACACACAGGTTTTCAGCAATATAAAAGATGAAATTTAACCTACCTGTAGTCCTACTATGTACACCAAAGTCTTATTTGTGATTGGAAACCAGCCAAATATGTGAGCCAATGGCACTCGTGGCACAGAAAAATAAAATGGCACAAACAGTGCGAAGACCGGAGATAAACTGTGGAGGTAAATAAAAGAAACAAGTCAACCTGAACACATGAAATGATTGTGAGCTGTAACACGGTATTCAAACATGTTCTAAGACCACCCAGATAGTATTCTACTCAAAGCAGGAGCCCCACAATACCATCACAATGAAAATTCCCTTGAATTGTTGCTAGGCATGGAGTCTTATCACCAGTACAGAGCCTTTTAAATTAGGGTGCTACATTAATGTAACATTAATGGGAGCATTTGCACCTGAAACACCCCCAGAATAGCCCATCTGGATTGCCAAAGGAGATTATGTGTTGGCATTTCCCAAACCTCAGACTTGTTATCACACAAGCCGTGACTGATGTGGTTGAGAGGCAACATACTACATTTAGTCTTTCCTCTATCGACACTTGAATAGGTAGATGCCCTGATTTAAAGGGAGTCTCTCCTAGTAACAAAATCCTTTTAAAGGCTATGTACACCTTTGAAAACTTTTTTTTTTAATAATGTGTATGAGTTTGTTTGGTGCACCTTTCTTTTTTTTTTTAAATCAATAAATTTTTATTGAAACATTTTTACAACTTTTTTCAAACAATATAAACCATCCTTGGTCCCAGAACATGGACCTGCGTACAATAATACATACAAGTGATATGTCATTGAAGGATATACATAATCATAACCAGAAAACAACCACAAAGAACTTAAGAACTTTACTATGCCATTTTCAAACCAATGTTAATATTAATTATGTCATAGTACCATCGAACTTTCTGCATTTAAGTGTAATACTTTGAATTTACCCAAAGCTCCCAATAACGTGAACTCTTGGCATACCCAGAGGGAGATTGCAAAAGCATGGATTCATGATGACATGCTATATTTACCCTGCCTATCACCTCTGATAAAGAAGGGGAGATAATTGATTTCCATGACTTAGCTATTGCCATTCTAGCAGCAATGAAGACATGGTGTATCAGTACCCGATGCTCCGCCATTATGTCTTCCAAGCCAATGTCTAAAATAGCCAATTCCGGGCAGAACGGAATAGATTCTCCTAAAATTTCAAGTATGATGCGAAAAACCTCCCTCCACAATACCTCCACCCTAGGGCAGGACCACCACATATGCAATGTGGAACCCAGGGAACCACATCCTCTCCAGCAGCCATTAGAACTGCCTTGGAATATGTGTGCACATCTGGAAGGTGTTAGGTACCATCTCATGTGGATTTTACGGGTGAGCTCAATATGGTTAACACATTTGGAGTGACGAGTAATCCAACTAGAGGCCTTCATCCATTGTGCCATGGAAAACGTAGAGCCCATCTCCCGTTCCCATCGTAATATGTGACCTGTCTTCCCCGAGGACTGTTTTTTCAAAATTAGATCATAGCTACAAGCTAGACCCTTACTATGACCTTGCCATTTGAACAGGAATTTATGGTATGGAGAAAGAATTGTGGGTTGAGCTGGGATGGCTATTGTTTGTATCATATGTCGTATCTGGAGATACTGGTAAAACATGGATTTATTTACATCATATTCCCTTACCAACTGCTCAAAGGATTTGAAGAGTTTTCCCTCATATAAATCTGAGAGGGCTGTTATGCCCAGCGATTCCCAAGTCTGCAAAAATACATGTGGGACCAAAGGTTGAAGCGCTTGCAATGGTATATGATCATTAGATAAGTACACCCAGCGATTTGCGCATACCTCCAATTTCCAGCATTTCAGTGCATCAGATGTGGTTACCAAGAACACCTTAGACCTATCTGTCCCCACATATGTCGCGGCCATCAAATTACGTATGGAGGAACGGGGAAACATCTCATTTTCCAACTGGGCCCAAAGTGACGGAGCCGAGGAGTTCCATAATGAACCTAACTGGTCTAGGATGGCTGCTACGTTATATGCCACTGCCTCTGGGACTCCCAAACCCCCTTCATTTGGTGCACCTTTCTAATTACTTGTTATTAAAAAAATGTTTTACTTTTTGAGATAAAGCTGCTTTGTATCCTGTATAGAGAGCAGCTGTCTCTTGTGCTGAAACCTGAATCAATCAGATCAGTGGGACTGACAGGTTCTGTGAGACCAGGTCCTGGGTGTCCCTGACAGGCAGGATCCACCGGTTATCGATCACATCTAAGTTATGAACTTAGATATGATCGGTAATAGCTTGTACCAATCACACTGATACACATTTTTATTGGAAAAAAAAACAAAAAACTTTTTCAAAAGGTGAACATAGCCATGAATGGCAGTACAATACTCAAAGGCAGAGCACACACAGGATTTTGTCAAGGGGAGTTGTATTCCACGGATATAGTGATACATGTGAGGGGCCCACACAAACACTTGATACGCTCAGTCAGTGCACTCATTATAACGTGAGTAAATGTCGCCAAACTGTAGACATAAATAACACTAATTCTGTACAAATAACAACACTACACATAGAACAGACCTATATGGCAGTCAGAGTGCCCCTATTTATAGCACGATCATAGCCAGTAGAGTGCCCTCATTAAAAAAAGTAAATAGCAGACTGCCCTCGATAAACCGTGCCGGATGAGTGTCTCCATACACTATAGCGCCATCTGAATAGGCCTCAAGCGCAATAGTGGAAGCAGAGTGAACGGATATGATCAGTGGTGGTAAAGGATATAATGGGTACAATGCTGGTGGTCTAGTATAGTAAAATGGGTAAAGTGTTACTTTAATTTTGTTTAATTAACTTAGATTGTTCCGAAGTTCTGTATTGAACCATGTTATAATATATCTTTATAGGGGTCTGAGCTCAGTTTTTCTGAGACAGAAAATTCCTTTGTTCCCTTCAGAAGGTGATATATATTTACACAGTTAAGATCAATGGGAGCTGTATAAATACATATGTGGTAAGCTCAACCCTTTAGAGAGGGGGAGTAGGGGGTTGTCCTGTAAACCCCCTCTTTCCATACAACCAGAGGGTTACAAGTGAAAATACTATTAACATTTTCCACGGATGCTACTCATAGAGCTCGAATACTTTGCAATACTTTCAAGTGGAAAAACGAAACTTCTTTATGCTTTCGGTATTCAGGTTACAATCTTGTTCAGTCTTAAAAACGAGAAAGAAATGTTAACATTTTGAAATTGTGCAATTATTCCTGGATACCAAACCAAACCCTTTGCTGTTTTGTAAAATCGTGGTAAAAATGTTTCATTAACAGGATGTAACAAACTAGACTGTAAAATATGGAATTTGTGAAAAAAAAGTATTTTGGGAACTACATATGCTGCTTAACAAAAAAGTTTAAAAATAATGCGAAGACACAAAGTTGAACTTTTCAGCTACTGCCTTTTTTTAAAGAAAAAAAAAACTTCTAGCAATAATCTCTGTTCTAATTTATTAATGTCTTAAATCGTCACAAAATAAAAAGGAGGCTTTCACTTCCCACAGCCAAGATGCAGACGAGCAGCAAGTAAGATGCTGTAACCGCAAGAACGAAAATGCTGATTATGACACCACTGAAGACACAGGGAAACTTTTCTTGAAATCAAAGGGAGGGAACATATAAATCAATCACTTAGAAGAAAACAGACCAAGGGAAACATCAGCTCTGTGAGTATGAACATTCTGATTATACAAGCAATTGTTTCCAGATTCTAGACCACACAACTAGAGGGCTCTTGCATTTAGATTAGATTTAGAATGTATTGTATGGGTAAGGGAAAATTCATTTTCTCAGGTCAGAAACTTAATTTACAGAAAAGTCGTCCTGTAATAATAATTCCTTGTGTAAAGTTGTATTAGATGGCTATTTTACACGAGTGTTCGGTACGCATTAGTATAATAGGTGATTGTAATACTAGCAGTTACCCAATGTATACCGCAGTCCTGCTATATCATCCTATTTATAAACAAACTTTGATAACAAATATATTTTATGGAATTGCCGTTTATGCAATTTGTTGATAGACAAGTGTATATTCACCAACAGGGGATTTAAAGGGAACCTGTCACTAGATTTTAGGGAACTACACCATCAAGATGTCATTACACCGCTGGGGTTTAGATTCCTAAACTTGTATGTCTAAAAACAGTCTGTTTTAGCATTTTGCTTCATTTGAGCACTGAGAATGTGCAGGATTACGTTGGGCTCTTCTCTGCTAATTTATATAAAGTGCACGCTGTATAATAAATAATTTTTAGACAAAATGCTACTACGCAAAACCCAGCTAGTGGTTTTGTGCCCTAAAACGTAGTGACCGATTCTCTTTAAGGAATACTGCACTCTTTTATTTTTAATATATATATATATATATATATATATATATATATATATATATATTTATTTATTTAATTATATCGCCAACGGGGCGATCATGGTACATTTATACTAACTGGTATGAAACCACCGGACTGCAGCATATGAAAAACTGTGTTAAAACAGCATGTATACGGTTTTACAATTTTATTTTATATTGTTTTTTTTTTCGTTTTTTTAAAAAAATAAGAAAATACCAAAACTGCGTTGCAGCACTGCATGTGGATTTGTTTCCATTTAGATGCCCATGGCTATCCCTGTACACATTGACAATGTCCAATGGATGCTAACAGTGTGAGACTCTGTGGGGACACATCCCTTTGACCAGGGGAACGGTAACCCCAGTAGTCAATTTATTCACACATTTCTAGGAGGAATAGTAGAGAAATGGCACATTGCAAAGTTCTAAGAAAATATGTTCCAGAATTGTTATTTCATGAGGAATAGAAGTATTTGCTAAAATGGACATGTCAGAAGAGGTGATAGATCCACTTTTTAAAAAAAACAACACTATGCAGAATGATAGAGAAAAAATAAATAAACAGTTTTTACAAAATTGTGGCGTTTTAGAACAACATCTGCGAAAAATCTGGTGCTGTAAAATAGACTTCACAAAAAATCTATTTGTCCTTAACTTGAGGAACTTGATTGCACAATATATGACACAACATAGACATTATCACAACATTAAAAGGCAGGCTAGTGTCTTAAACAAGACTAGCTCTAAAAATCTTAAAGATTAAACTTCACAACTATAAGTAAAATGAATGAAGTCACGCGGGCATAATGACTGGCATGTGTTCACAAGAAGCTGTAAACGGTTAGACTGCTGAGAAATAGTCATCCCATTACTGTACAAACCCTGACAGAGAGCTACCTGAACAGAATTCTGAAAGTAAATACCCCAAAATGCAACACACCAAAAGGCCCAGTGACCACAATGCCTGGGTGACAACGCTGAGTGGAGTCTCGATCGCTGCTTTAATAAAAGCTCACATTAAAGCATGAATTTGGCGGCTGCAACCACAGGGAGCGGCTCTTTTATTTAAAGGGAACCTGTCCGTTATGCAGCTGGGGTTCAGTGTTCCAAACCTGCCCAGGTATAAGCTGGCTCTCTCTGTGCAGGCCACTCGAGCTCTTCCACACTAGAACCTTCAAACAATGCATTTTTGGACCTTGCTTTGTGAGCAGGGGCACAGTCATGCGGAATCGGGAAAGTTCTTTCCCCAAACTGAAGCACACAATTGTCTAAAATGTGTTTGTATGGGTCTGTTCACATCTGCGTTAGAGTTCCTATTTGCGACATGATAGACACCAACTGCGCCCCCGATGGAACATATTGACTTTAATGGGTCCCGTCGTATTTCTGTCATTGAGTTCGTTTTTGCCTGACATTTTGTCCAGCACAATGACTAACGGAACCACCAACACAGAATAAGCTGCAGCACTACCATTACCCTTCACTGAAAATTGTGGTCCTAGCCAAAACTCTGAAAAATAGCCCCAGACCGCTATATCCTTTCTCCACCGAAATGTACAGTAGGCATTATGCATTCTTGTAGGTAAAGTTCTCATTGTACTTGTTTGCAACTCAATAATTGGAAGGGGTGTCCACATATGTTTGGCCATAAGTTGTACTCTAAATGATTACTCCAAGGCAGAACTGCACCATTCATACCTGGCATGAATGTGGCTTTATAAATCCCTGGGGAATGGATCATGGTGAAATATCTAGTTGTGTTCCCTCATTTCTTTTGAGCAGGGAATTCGAAAGCAAGTGACAAGCACTGCAAAGTGAGAACTGATTTTTTTGTGTTTTATGAGATGTGTACAGTGTGTATAAAACCGGAGAACCCCTTAAAAAAATGCATGCAATAAATATACAGTGCATTCGGAAAGAATTCAAACCTTTTCACTCTTTTCATATTTGGTTATGGTCAGGCCCTGTGCTAAAATTTAAAAAAAATCAAGTTTCTCCCCCATCATTCTGCACTCAATACCCCATAATGACAAAGTGAAAACAGAAGTTTAGACATTTTTGCAAATTTATTAAAAATCGAAAAACTCTAATTTCCCATAGAAATAAGTCTTCAGACCCTTTACTATGACAGCTGTAATTTAGCTCTGGGGCCTCCCATTTCTCTAGATCATCTTTGAAATGTTTCTACACCTTGATTGGAGTCCAGCTGTGGTAAATTCATTTAATTGGACTTGATTTGGAAAGACACACCGTTGTCTATATAAGGTCTCACAGCTGACAATGCATATCAGAGCAAAAACAAAGCCATTAGTAGGAAAGAACTGCCTGTAAAGCTCAGACAGAATTGTGTGGAGGCTCAGATCTGGGGAATGGCACAAAAAAATTCTGCTGCACTGAAAGTTCCCAAGAGCAGCGTGGCCTCCCTAATTCTTGAATGGAAGGGGTTTGTAATCGGGTGAGAAGGGCCTTGGTAACAGAGGTGACCAAGAACCCAATGGTCATTCTGGCTGAGCTCCAAAGATCCTGTGTGCAGATGGGAGAAACTTCCAGAAGGTAAAACCATCACTGCAGCACTCCACCAATCTGGGCTTTATGGCATAGTGGACATAAAGAAGCCTCAGTAAAAGAAACATGAAAGCCCATTTGGAATTTGAAAAAAAATCACCTAAAGAACTCTCAGATTTTGAGAAACAAGATTCTGTGGTCTGATGAAACCATGAAACCAAGATTGAACTTTTTGACTTCAATTCTAAGGGTCATGCCTGGAGGAAACCAGGCACAGCTCATCACCTGCCCAATACCATCATTACAGTGAAGCATGGTGGTGGCAGCATCATGCCGTGGGTTTGTTTTTCAGCGGCTGGAACGGGGAGACAGATCAGGATTGGGGGAAAGATGAATGGAGCAAAGTACAGAGTTATTCCTAATAAAAACCTGATCCAGAGTGCTCTGGACCTCAGATTGGGCCAAAAGTTCACCTTCCAACAAGACAATAACCCTAAGCACACAGCCAAAACAATATAGGAGCGGCTTAGGTACAAGTCTGTGAATGTCCTTGAGTGTCCCAGCCAGAGCCCTGACTTGAACCCAATCGAACATCTCTGGAGACCTGAAAATTGCTGTCCACCGATGGTCCCCATCCAACCTGACGGAGCTTGAGAGGATCTGCAGAGAAGAATGGCAAAAAAAATCCCCAAATCCAGGTGTACAAACCTTGTTGCATCATACCCAAGAAGACTGGAGGCTGTTATCACTGCCAAAATTGCCTTAACGAAGTACTGAGTAAAGGGTCTGAATACTTTGGTCCATGCAATATTTTAGTTTTTCCTTTTCAATAAATTAGCAAAGGGTCTGAAGACTTTCCGAATGCATTGTATTATACACTAAAGGGAGTATTTAAAACTCAGACATATGGCATATCCACAAGATACGATGCCCGGAAGCAGCGGCTGCCTCACCTGGATATCCTATGGATATGCCATGAGTGTCTGAGATGTGGATACCCCTTTAAGCAGTGGTAGGCAACCCTGTTGAGGCAGAGATCCACTGTAATAATGCAGAAGGCTCTTTATATCTACTGTGATATAAATATCTTTAGGCACAGAAAAGAATCGTCCCGGTTTTGACCATACACTATACTTATACATACACTGTACTTATACAGGTGCTACTTTCACATGGTTTTTATTTTTCACAAATATACATGTTCCAATCACATTTGTCAGTCTGCAAATGTTTTCTCAAAAAAATGAATCAGAAACAGCATTTCTTCACAGAAGAACTAATTTCTTTAAATGGAGGAGGGAAGAATATGTCAGTCAGTATGGTAAAAAACAAAAACAGAGGCTTGCTGTGGACTGTGGTAATGATAATTACTGCTGCTTTAGTCAAGAACTTGAGGACTGAAGTGCCCTCATCGGTGAACTAAGGCATCAGTGATGTACTCAGACCGACTCAAAGATTTACTAGTAGATTTCGATCTACTGGTTGCCTACCTCCTATGTACTTGAAGGCTGTGAAAACGTTTTTTTTTAAAGAACGGGGTCCCCCAGCCTCTGTCCTGCCAAAGGGGCTGTGAAAACCTTTAATGGCACTTTTTTTTAATGTAATGAATGTATTTCTGCATAAACAGCATTATTCTAATATAGTTTTATAAAAAATCAAGTACCGTTTTAGCTCTGCAGCTTCTGTGTATCCACCTTACATAGAAGCTGCATAAAGCCACTGAAAGCCAAATCAGTCAGTGAGCTGGACTGATGGATCGGTTGACAGCGGCTCTTGTGTGCCTCTAACACCACATCTAATCCTAATACCGATCAAACCTAAATTGATCAGCTCAGATTTGATTGGTATTAGGGTTAGATATGGTGTCACAGGCACAGAGGAGCCGCTGCCAAAGGAGCCATGAATCCAGCTCACTGACAAATTATGGTTACATCTACATTATGCAGCTTCGATGTAAAGTGGATACATAGAAAAAAAATGCCTATTATTCAAAAAGACATATATTACATAAAAAATGGCATCAAAAAGATTTCATAGCCTTTAAGAGACTTCTTGGAAAACAACCCATTTTGCCCTTCTCCCTTTGGTGGTTACTCAAAAAAGACACCAGAACATGAATTTAAACAAGAGTAATCCCCACCCACATCTTTAGCAGATTGAAAAATATGTCAAACTATAGATTCTAATCTTGTAGCAATATTTTTAAGTAATCTATTAGCGTAATCGTATCTCAGCAGTAAGCTAGTCTCCAAATATAAGGGTAGAACAGATAAGTAGTTCACACATCACACTTATACTAAAGAGAGATAATAAGGTCAACACTTGTGTAAAGTACATTCTTGACAAAAATCCCACTTATCACAAGATTCATATTGAACGTATAAGATGTTTTCCTCTATGGCAGCTGCAGAAACCAGTCATTGACATTTGACACTTTTAGGAACTTCTATCACCCAAAATAGTTATGTCGATCATGTGCTTTTAAGTTTCCATATACTGTATATTTCGATTTTATTTTGTTAAGCCAAATGGATTTACAGGCGACAAAATTATTACCAGTTGTACTATTATCAAATGTCTAACTTTCTTTATTTTTATCCATACTGAGAAACTAGAAAATGGTCCTAATAGGTTATAGACATGCAATAGATGATGTGGGGGAGATTTAGGAATAGTCACTGAAAATGGCATATAATATTTGATGCATTTCTCGTGCCTATGCCACCTATGGCTGGTGTAAATGTACAGTACACTAATAATTTGCACCCAATTTTTTTACACATTTAGAAAATGTGCTGTATTTTAGGACTCCTCTTACCTACGACATTTTTTATAGAATTCTGCCACTTTCTTAGTAAACCTCCCCTAATGAGTTGTAAGTAGCTCGGAGAAAAAGTGGTTTTGTTTTTCCATAGCAGCCAGATCTCATATTAAATTTTTTCCAGTGCAGCTTAAAAAATAAAAACTGAAGACTTAGGCCTTGTTCACATAGAAACCTAAGGCTAAAACAAAAGAAATCTGTGTGCAGAGTGCGCCATTGAATTTCAATAAAGCTAATCTGTGGCTTTTTAGCGTGCAATGTGAATATACATGCGCAGTTTTTTTCTGAAGCATTTGAACGGGTCATATAAAATTCAATTGACATGTAATGTATTGCCAGCATAATTACAGCAGAATCTGTCTGGATTTAGTCATGGAGGCGTAAAATCCAGTCAGAATTCACAACGTGTGAACATACCCCTATTTTCTGAAGGGGTTTTACACAGGGCGATTATCGGGCAGACAAGCGTTCATAAAACGCTCGTCGCCGATAATTGCCCTGTGTAAACAGGGGAAAGACCAGCAGATGAATGAGCAATCAACCATGTCTCGTTGACCGGCGCTCGCTGTACCGGCCGATTATCGGCCGGTGCAATAGGTTCTTTAAACAATTTTGATACACAAAGCTTAATTTGTCTTTAGCAGAAATAAGCCTCGGTATCGAGTAGCTGGTTTTACACAAATGCAAAGTAACCCTTCATAAAAGAGCAAAACCAAGTTACACAGCATTTTTTTTTAATAGTTGATCCATGAGATCCACTTGCTCTGTTTGGTGCGAGCTCAGTATATACCTATTTAGTAGTTTACCATGAAAAAAAGAAACACATTTGGTACCGCCACAATCCTAACAACCCGTAGAACAAAGATAATTTAAAAGCACAGAGCATGGCATAAAAAAGCCAAAAACCTATGGCGGAAATGCTGTCTTTTTTTTATCCCACCTCCCTCAAAAAAATAAATAAAATCGAATCATAAAATAATATGCACATTAAAATGGGACGAATAAAAACGACACATCATTTCGCAAAAAAAACAAGCCTTCATATGGCTACGCTGACAGGAAAATAAAAAAATTATGGATCTCGGAATGCAGCAACACAAAAGAAAGTTTTTTCCATAAAACATGTTTTTATTGGGCAAAAATGATCAAGTGCAAAAAACAAACTATATATATTTGGTATCGCCACATTTGTATTAACCTCTAGAATAAAAGGTAATATGTATTCTTTACCGCACGGTAAACACCGGGGGGAAAAAACGCAAAAACAATAATGGATTTTTTGGAGATTCCCTCACAATTTTTTTGTTATAAAAATCTAATGAATAATATGATATGTGCCCCAAAATATTGCCATTTAAAAATATAATTCATGGCGTAGAAAAACCCCTTTTAACCGCCAGGTAGTTCCCACGACACTGATAAAGGATGATAACCGCTCTATTCTTCACAGTCGACACTATCCTATTCCCGTTCCCTAACCCTCTTTCATTGAGTAATCTGGTCCAACCCGGCATGAAGAGGAATTGTCCTACTTGAATTTCCATTTGTTTGTACCAATGCTGGTTGTCGTTATGCTCAATCGATAACTATTTAACACTTACCATTTATCTGACTTTCATGGACCTGCGTGTCCAACATGCATTACTTTATTGCAGTAATTTTATTGGTTTCATACCAAATTAAATGTTTGTTTGCTTCTTGAAAATGCTTAAATAAAAACAGGATTGGAAAAAAAAAATACAACTAGTCTCCAGCAACAACAAAAAAAATCCTCATACAGCTATATTGACAGAAAAATAAATAGGTCATGGCTCTTGGAATTAGACTATGAAAAAAGATTTTAAAAATGCTTGGTTCATAAGGCCAAAAATAGGCCGGTCATTTAAGGGGTATTCCCATCTCAGACAATTATGGCATATCCACAGGATAGAATGGTGCCCCCTGACGGGGGTCCTACCTGTGCTGTGCATCACGGTTTCTGTAATTCCCATTCCCCATTATAAACAGCATCGCAAAACACACTCAGCAGTTTCTGGCAAAACCGCGCCACCTTGTAAGGCAGTGGCTGGAGCCCAGCAGCATGAGGTAGGACGGGGCCGGTGGCACCCGTTCTAGAGGTAGTTGTGGGTCCCAGAGGTGGGATAAACGTCTACTGGACATTCATGGATGTGGATATGCCATAAATTTCCAAGATGGGAATACCCACTTTAAAGGGTTGAAAAGACAAGTACTTGGGTAAATCTGCTTCAAAGTTTAACCGCCATTTACATTTTTTCTAATAAATCAATAGCACAACTGAATATAAAACTTTGTAATATATATGATTAGAGAAATATGAATTTTTCTGCACTTATCAGACGCTCCCCCTGCACTGATTCTCACTCTGAGTTCACTGGTAAAATCCGTATTCAGGTTACAGCTGCCCATAGAAGTCTATTACAAGGGAAGGAATGATGGAGGGAGAGAGAGGCAGAGAGACACAGAAGCTGCAGCTTCTGGTAAGGGTTTTATTTAACCCCAGTGCTTGATTTACAGCTAGACCGCTCCATAATGTCCTCCATGCTGCTTCTAGTAAGTGTTTTATTGTCTCACATCAGTGCTGAATTCTATTAAAGCCTTTTCTCTGTGTCTCTCTGCTCTGTTTCTCTACGGAAGCCCCCCCCCCATCCAAATTAACTTCTATGGGCAGCTGTAATCTGATCCTTCAGTGAGATGTCTTAATCTCTGCCTCACAAAATAAGGATTTTTGCAGTAAATTCAGTCAGTGAACAGTTGGGGGAGGGCGAGAGGAGTCTAATAAGAGTAGAAGGAAGCATTTTTCTTTAATAAAATATATTACAAAGTTTCTTATATTTGCTTGTACTATTGATTTATAGGAAAAAATTTAAACGACTGTTACACTATAACCCTGTGCATTAGTTATGACACTACTGGCAAAAATTACTATGCCACAAATATATATAACAACAATCTAAAACGGACATGGCAGGTGAAGAGACAATTGTCAATTCACCAACTTATGAACGTAGTGATTAGTCTGTGGTTATCACCTTTAGTGACTATGCACTGGTACTGAGAACCAATTGCGCTTCTTCCGCTTTGTGAAAACCACTTCCTACTTATTATTTTTCTTATAGTTTAGAGCTTAGGTAGGCAACCAGTAGTTTGAGATCTTCTCAGGACCGGTCAAAGATTTACCAGAAGATCACGGATGCCTTAGTTAAACAATGAGGGCACTTTAGTCTATAAGTTTTTTGCCAAAAACGGCAGTTATTATTATTACCATAGTTCACAGAAAATCTGTGTTTTTGTGTGTTTGACACGTTCTTTGCTCAATAACACAAATTATTTCTACAGTGAAGTCATGCGGTTTCTGCTTTCCTTTTTTTCGAAAAATTTTGCCGACAATGTGATTGGAACATGTATGTTTGTAAAAAATCGAAATCATTCTGAACAGCACCCTGTATAAGTACAGTGTAAAGGTATGTCCACACGTTGCAGATTTTCCGCAGCGCAATACAGTAGCAGCACAGTGGATGAGATTTGAACAAAGCTCATCTACACGCTACGTAAAAAAATGTGGTGAAAAAACGTTCATAAATTGACATGCTGCGTGGTTTTTTTAAAATTCCAAAGCATGTCAATTTATGCTTCAGAATTGCTTCAGAAAAGTTGCGTGTTTTCCCCATTGCATTCAATGGGAAATTAGAACCCGCAACAAATAGCAAATGATGACGTTTCATCCCATGTGACTGCTGCCGCCAATCACAGACAACATAGGGATGCATTGTCATGACTACGGAGAACGTGGTAAGTATATGTTTTTCGGGTTTTTTTATCGCTGCTTTCCACAGCAGACATTCTGCCAAAAAGCTGCGCCTGCACCACAATTTGGTGTGGTTTTTCGTCTGGAAATCCCTGCGGGTTGAAGGGCGGATAAGCTGTGTAGTTTTACGCAGCATATCCACCCTGTGTGAACATGGCTGAAAGCCTCAACAGGATCACTTCTATTCTGTGTAAAAAAAGAAATTTAAATAATAAGGAGATCATTTTCTGTATTATTACAGTAGATCTCTGCCTCGCCGAGGTTGCCTACCCTCTCCTGACAGGTCTGTTTTAGTAAATCGTTGTATGTCCCATAAAATAACAATTCTGGAACATCTTATCTTAGAGATCTGCGTTGTACGGTTTCTGTTATTCCTCCTGAAAATGTTTGAATAAATTTGGTGCTGCCATTCCAGATAAGCAGGGTTCACATGGTGAACATATCATCTTAGGCTTGGGTCACATGGCGCGTTTTTTGTTTTGGTTGACAAATTCCCATTGAGAGACGTGGGACTTTATCTACCAAAAAAAAAAAAAATCCATGCCAAAAAAATGCACTATGTGACCCCAGCCTAAGAAGAGATGTTCCAGCATTTGTATTTCTAGAGGAATAAAAGTACTTACTAAAATAGACATGTCAGGAGAGCTGACAGGTCCTCTTTAAATCCTTGACTGTCCGGCACTCACTATATATCAGAACTTCCTGTCTGACAGCTGGAGAGCTTCTTCAGGCCAGCTTACCAAAACCACACTGTAGCAACCTTTTTCTCAGACTTCTCCCCTCAGATCTTACACATACTTTCTTACTCCATCCCCAGAAAGCTTATTCTGACTGCATTATGATGGGTTTCACAAGTCATTACCAAAATGAGTTTTTTAACGTAATTTTCATAAGACCGTGGCGAAGAGGTTTTACTGTAGTTTTATGAAAAGAGCGTAAAAAATATAAATACTTTTTAACCATGACGGGTAGACCCAGCCTTACCCCCTTCTTCAAGGGTGCACACCTTTGTACTTAATTGAACTAATTTGTACCCATTTGACAGTCCAAGATCTGGCCTGTACTTGTAGAGGGGTCACCTTTCTCTTCCCACCTCAAGAACCAGACCCTTATACTGTTTCTTCCATAAGACCCACTCTAGAGAAATAGTCTGTTCTGTGCTTAAACAGACATTCCATTCTGGTTACTGTAAACAGGATAGTATCACACTTTCTCAATCCACATACACGTCAAAACGGTCTACCGGCTTTCTTACCCAAAGACACCAATTAGAGCAGTTTAAGAAATTGAGGCTGTAGATGTTACTATTTATTTGATCTTTTAAACTCCCTGCTATACCTACCAACATATATCTGTAATGTTGGTGATGAAATCAGCCTTCAGTACCAATGGACGATTGACTGGGCATCCATTTATCTGCCAATTTTTATCTAATGTACATGGTGACCTTTAGATATTCTTGCTTGAAATTACAGACCCAAAGCCTGAGGCTGCACTACTGCCAGGTTCTCCTCATGCAGTGTTGTCATAGAGATCTTGGATTCAAATAACAATTCACACTATTAACACATAATTGCCACATTTCATGCTAGGTGGGATGTAGATATTGATCTGCATGGTGATTGAGATTCATACTACATCTCTTGGAGAAGACTGAACTTGAAGGAAATCAGAACAGGGAATCTCCAGAGAATCACTTAATAGTGCAGCCTTTGCTTTGGACCTGAAGCTTCAAGTCCTCATATCTCAGAATAAAAGCTATTAAACCTACACAAAATGAATTTTCATATAGTAAGGTCTCCTTTCAATACAAATAGTACCTCACTAAAGGCAGGGAAAATGGTAAGAAGGTAACATTATCTTACTTTGACCAGTATTGCAGTGTCACCACTCCATTAGTCACAGTGTCATTACCTCACCAGTTTCCTTCCTTAAACTGTTAGAAACAAAACTTACAGAAACTTTACAGGCAAATATGAGACCGGACTGAATTGCGCCTGAATATTTTAACCCCTTCCCGCTCCTTGACGTACTATTACGTCATGGCAGCTGTATCGTTCGCGCTCCATGCCGTAATAGTACGTCTCGGGAGTAACGGCCGTTTCGGCCGTCCTCCCGACACATACAGGAGCTGTGACGCTGCTGTCTTGTTCAGCAGCTGTCACAGCTCCTACAGCGGGGACCGATCGCTGTGTCCCCGCTGATTAACCCCTTAAAAGCCGCGTTCTATAGAGATCGCGGCTTTTTAGGGGTTAAGCTGCCATCGCCGGCCTGCTACGCGATAGCGGCCGGCGATGGTGACTATGGCAACCGGACACCAAACAATGGCGTCCGGCTATGCCATAGACGGAAGCCTAGTGGGTCCTGACAACGTCAGGACCCACTATGCTTGCTGTCAGTGAGTAGCTGACAGTTCTAATACACTGCACTACGCATGTAGTGCAGTGTATTAGAATAGCGATCAGGGCCTCCTGCCCTCAAGTCCCCTAGTGGGACAAAGTAATAAAGTAAAAAAAAAGTTAAAAAAAGATGTGTAAAAATAAGAAAATAAAAGTTTTAAAAGTAATAAAAGTAAAAGTCCCACTTTTTCCCTTATCAGTCCTTTATTATTAATAAAAATATATAAACAAACAAATAAACTATACATAATTGGTATCGCCGCGTCCGTAACGGCCTGAACTACAAAATTATTTTGTTATTTATCCCGCACGGTGAACGCCGTAAAAAAAAATATTAATAAACCGTACCACAATCACAATTGTTTGGTCACTTCACCTCCCAAAAAATGGAATAAAA
This sequence comes from Rhinoderma darwinii, assembly GCF_050947455.1. Classification (NCBI taxonomy): domain Eukaryota; kingdom Metazoa; phylum Chordata; class Amphibia; order Anura; family Rhinodermatidae; genus Rhinoderma; species Rhinoderma darwinii. Next base: position 163,302,925 of record NC_134688.1, on the reverse strand, counting down.
AGAGATCAAAAAGTCGCATGTACCTAAAAATGGTACTGATGGAAAATACAGTTCGTTACGCAAAAAATAAGTCCTCGCACGGCTTTATTGATTGAAAAATAAAAACGTTCTGGCTCTTAGAATAAGGTAACACAAAAAGTGAATGATTGTTTACAAAACGTATTTTATTGTGCAAACGCCATAAGACATAAAAAAAAACTATAAACATCTGGTATCGCCGTGATCGTATCGCCCCGCAGAATAAAGTTAATATATCATTTATAGCGCACGGTGAACGCTGTAAAAAAAAAAGTATACAAAAACAATAGTAGAATTGCTGTTTATTAGTCACCACGCCACCTAAAAATGGAATAAAAACTGATCAAAAAGCCGCATGCACCCCATGAAAACTACAATGGATTCCTCAAGGGGTCTAGTTTCCAAATTGGGGTCACTTTTGGGGGGTTTCCAATGTTTTGGCACCACAAGACCTCTTCAAACCGGACATGGTGCCTAATAAAAAAGAGGGCTCAAAATCCGCTAGGTGCTCCTTTGCTTCGGAGGCCGGTGCTTCAGTCCATTACCGCCCGAGGGCCACATGTGGGATATTTCTCAAAACTGCAGAATCTGGGCAATAAGTATTGAGTTGCGTTTCTCTGATAAATCCTTTTGTGTTATAAAAAAAATGGTATAAAAAGAGTAAATTTCACCTCTACTTTGCTCTAAATTTCAGTGAAACACCTAAAGGGTTCATAAACTTTCTAAATGCTGTTGTGAATACTTTGAGGGGTCTAGTTTCTAAAATGGGGTGTTTGATAGGGGTTTCTAATATATGGGCCCCTCAAAGCAACTTCTGAACTGAACTGGAACCTAAAAAGATAAATAAATGAGGCAATACTTCGCTTCTTACATTATACTGATAATGAGCCGTGCCCACTCCGAGATGACCCCAGTTTTGACCGTTTGTATAAACGGAGACCCCTATTAGACCGTTCCAGTGCCCGGTTTTCCCAAGCATACACCCCTGAGAAGTGTATTTCTATTGATGAGTCCCTGGTACATTTTAAAGGGAGGGTTCAATTCCGCCAGTACCTGCCAGGTAAGAGGGCAAGGTATGGCGTGAAGATGTATGAGCTGTGCGAGAGTGCATCAGGGTATACCTACAGGTTTAGGATATATGAAGGAAAGGCCACCCCCAAACCAGACTGCATCCTGGACTACAATAGGTACATGGGAGGGATGGACTTGTCAAATCAAGTCCTGAAGCCCTACAGCGCCATGCGGTGTGGTATAAGAAGCTGGCCGGGCACATCATACAGAGGGCTTTGTACAATGCGTATGTGCTACGTCGATGTGCAGGCCAGAGGGGAACTTTCCTGGAATTTCAAGATCTAATCTTTAGGGACCAGGAAGGGGGGGCACCCAGTACTTCTGGAAGCGAGGCCACACGCATCGTACCAGGGCAACACTTTCCAGGAGAAGGTCCCCAAACCGGTGGAAAGGGAAAGAGTCAAAAGAGGTGCAGAGTCTGCTATAAGAGGGGGATAAGGAAGAACACAATATACCAATGTGACACGTGTCCCGAAAAACCAGGGCTCTGTATAAAAGATTGTTTTAAAATGTATCATACATCCCTTGATTTTTAATTTACCCTGATGCACTCCGCACAGCTTACCCCCCTCATCTTTCCCTTCTGAGCCCTGCCGTATGCCCAGGCAGCTGATAACAGCCACATGTAGGGTATTGTCGTACCCAGGAGAACCCACATTACAATTTAAGGGGTGTATATCTCCGGTGGCGCATGCTGGGCACACTATATTGGACACTGAAATGGCATATACATATATAAAATTGCAAATCTCACACTGCACCATCTGCTGCGCATTATCTTTTACACAGTACCTGTGGGGTCAAAATGCTCACTACACCTCTAGATGAATGTCTTAAGGGGTGTAGTTTTTAAAATGGGGTCACTTCTCGGGGGTTTCAACTGTACTGGTACCTCAGGGGCTTCTGCACACATGACTTAGCACCAGAAAAGCTCCAGTAGGCCAAATGGTGGTCCTTTCCTTCTGAGCCCTCCCATGGGCCCAAAGGGCAGTTTATCACCACAAATGGGGTATTGCCGCACTAAGGACAAATTGGGCAACAAAATGGGGTATGTTGTTCCCTGTGAAAATAAGAAATTTTGATCAAAAATGACATCTTATTGGAAAAAATATCATTTTTTTCATTTCACAGCCCAATTCAAATAGGTGCTGTGAAAAAACTGTGCGGTCAAAATGATAACAAAAACCATAAATGAATTCCTTGAGGGGTGTAGATTCCAAAATGGGGTCACTTCTGGTGGGTTTCCATTGCTTTGATACCTCTGGGGCTCTGCAAATGCAACATGGCACCCGAAAACCAATCCAGCAAAATCTGGACTCCAACAAACACATAGCGCTCCTTTCCGTCTGAGCCCTCCCATGGGCCCAAACGGCAGTTTATCACCACAAATGGGGTATTGCCGCACTAAGGACAAATTGGGCAACAAAATGGGGTATGTTGTTCCCTGTGAAAATAAGAAATTTTGATCAAAAATGACATCTTATTGGAAAAAATATAATTTTTTTTATTTCACAGCCCAATTCAAATAGGTGCTGTGAAAAACCTGTGCGGTCAAAATGATAACAAAAACCATAAATGAATTCCTTGAGGGGTGTAGTTTCCAAAATGGGGTCACTTCTGGTGGGTTTCCATTGCTTTGATACCTCTGGGGCTCTGCAAATGCGACATGGCACCCGAAAACCAATCCAGCAAAATCTGGACTCCAACAAACACATAGCGCTCCTTTCCTTCTGAGCCCTCCCATGGGCCCAAACGGCAGTTTATCACCACAAATGGGGTATTGCCGCACTAAGGACAAATTGGGCAACAAAATGGGGTATGTTGTTCCCTGTGAAAATAAGAAATTTTGATCAAAAATGACATTTTATTTGAAAAAATATCATTTTTTTCATTTCACAGCCCAATTCAAATAGGTGCTGTGAAAAAACTGTGCGGTCAAAATGATAACAAAAACCATAAATTAATTCCTTGAGGGGTGTAATTTCCAAAATGGGGTCACTTCTGGTGGGTTTCCATTGTTTTGATACCTCAACGCCTCTTCAAACCTGGCATGCTGCCTAAAATATATTCTAATAAAAAAGAGGCCTCAAAATGCACTAGGTGCTTCTTTGCTTCTAGGGCTTGTGTTTTAGTCCACGAGCGCAGTAGGGCCACATGTGGGACATTTCTAAAAACTGAAGAATCTGGACAATACATATTTAGTAGTGTTTCTCTGGTAAAACCTTCTCTGTTACTAAAAAAAAATTGAATAAAATTGAAATTCAGCAGAAAAAATGAAATTTGCAAATTTCATTTCCACTTTGCTTCCTGTGAAATGCCTGAAGGGTTAAAAAACTTTCTATATGCTGTTTTGAATACTTTGAGGGGTCTAGTTTTTAAAATGGGGTGTTTTATGGGGGTTTCTAATACATAGGCCCCTCAAATCCACTTCAGAACTGAACTGGCACCTTCAAAAAAAGGCTTTTGAAATTTTCTTAAGAATATGAGAAATTGCTGTTTATGTTCTAAACCTTGTAACGTCCAAGAAAAATAAAATAATGTTCAAAAAACGATGCCAATCTAAAGTAGACATATGGGAAATGTGAACTAGTAACTATTTTGGGTGGTATAACCGTCTGTTTTTCAAGCAGATGCATTTAAATTCTGAAAAATGCTATTTTTTGTAAATTTTCTCTAAATTTTGCAATTTTTCACAAATAAAGACTGAATATATCGACCAAATTTTACCACGAACATGAAGCCCAAAGTGTCACGAGAAAACAATCTCAGAATCGCTTGGATAGGTTTAAGCATTCCGACGTTATTACCACATAAAGTGAAATATGTCAGATTTGAAAAATGGGCTCTGAGCCTTAAGGCCCAAACTAGGCTGCGTCCTTAAGGGGTTAAACACCTACAAATAAAATATTTCCAAGACGAGGAGTAAATCTTTTTCTGTATAAAATATGAAGTGTAAAAATCTATAAAAACAAACACTACAATTTCTGTAAAAAAATAAATAAATCCTCGTAAGAAATGATCACCTTGCGGTTGTGTGCCATAGACAAGGTCTGGATTATCAGAATTTTCAGACTATAGGATGCCAGATTAAATTAATTTAATTGCAATCATATTGGAAAGTACTGGTTCTCCTTGCGGAGATCCAGGTGGCGTAGGGAGTCTTACGGGTAATGCTCCCTGGAAAAAATATGTAAATCAGCTCTCCCCCGGGAGGAAGAAATCTGTCTCTCTATTGCCACCTATAGGTAGCAACCCTGTAAATCAATGTACGACTCATTATCAATGTACAACTTATTAGGAAACATTGCCTGTAAGACTCCATTACTACTGCTCCATTTTTATACTCTGTGGGATTGACAGAGATAGCGGAGCGTTATATTTCCTAGAGAGAATGAATGGTGCGGTAATGCGCATGTGTGACCACGACTCCATGCAAACGGGAGTCATGGCACCCTCGTTCTCGGGATAGCTGGGGGGTTCATGCACACAAACTTTGCAGACCACAAAGCACAGATCCTATTGGATTCCGTGTGCTGTCCATTTGTATTGCGATCCCATATAGTAGAATGGGTGAGCCAGACCGCAAATATGACAAGAATAGGACGTGTTCTATAATGTGCGGAACGGACACATGCATCCGCAAAAAAAACTGGATGTGTGCATGGCCCCAAAGAAATTAATGGTTCAGTACACTATCCTAAAAAAAAATAAAAAATGGTTAGAACACTGAAGAAAACAATGGTCGTATGCATGAGCCCTAGTAAGTCAGACATCGACTTACAGGGTAGCTACCTATAAGTGGTACTAGAGACATATTTCTTCCTTCTGGAGGAGGGATAATTTGCATTGTAATCCTATGTAAATTTAGCATATTGAGAATAATAATAATCATCATATATTAAACCGTTGATATTTGGTAAGTAAATAGTTCAGTGTGAGACTGAGAAAGCTTTGTTTAACTTCTTACCTATGCAGATCCATCCAGAATTATCTTGTATTATTAGTTATCCCTTTAAGGCTAGGTTAACACATTGAGTAAAAATCACGCTAAAAAAGTGCAAAAAGATCGGCAATTACATGCAGTCTTTATTGTTGATTTTGGAATTTAGCTGCGGCTTTCACGAATTGCATCAGAAATGGCATGCAGCAAATTTGAAAATCCACAGCATGCCCAGAATTTGAGGCTGATTTTTTTACACTGTAATTAGGACTGGGCGATCAATCAAATGAATTCTATTAATTTGCCCTTTCAATGCGCCACAATTACAATTTTTGGCAAATTCGGAAACACATACAATTCTCATCATACGTGGGAGCGGGCGCTACAGGAAAAAGCACACACTAACCCTCTGACTGCGGAGGAGCGTGTGAGTTGATGGCTTTACTGCAACGCCAGCAGCAGAATCTCCCCCACATCAGTCTGCAACCAGGGGCAGGACAGTAACGCATCGTGCCGTGGACAAATGGAGGAAGTTGGAGGAGGCTGCCCCTGAACAGTTATGTTTCCAGAAAATATAGAAGGTGTGGAGCGCGGAAGTATAGCACGTCCAAACCCATGTCAGCAATGTGAGGCGATTCTGGTGTGCTGCGAATGGGGAGACTTGTAAGCCCCAAGACTCAGTGGGAGTGATATACACTCTAAAAAAGAAAAACTGTGGAAAAGGGAAGTTTGATTTGTGATGACCTGTCAAGGAGAAAGCGTTCTGCAATAACGAAATTCCCTTCTGTAAAAGAATGTTACCTATTTTGATATAAAGAGAAGAGAGAATCTGATATACAGAAATAGCGGGGGAGGGAGAGAGACAGTCTGATATATATATATATAGAGAGAGAGAGGCTGCCAGATAAAAAGATAGAGAGACTGTCCGTTATAAAGACAGACTATATGATATACAGAGAGATGAGGAGAGACAGTCTCTCTAAGGCCTCATTCACACGGCAGGGTTTCCCTGCCGGGTGCCGGCCGTTCATAAATCGGCCGGCACCCGGCTGCATTAGGAATAATAGACCCCTAATGGGGCTATTCACACGACCGATTTTTTGACGGCCGGGAAAACCGCCCGTCAAAAAATAGGACATGCTCTATTTTCGCCCGGGTACCCGGCCGCCCGGCTCCCATAGAAGTCTATGGGGCCAGGTAATACACGGCTATCACCGGGATGTGTCCCGAGTGACGGCCGGGTTTTCCGGCTCTTGCGCTCTATCTCCTCCTCCTCACAGCGCAGAGTGCATGTGAGGAGGAGGAGTTGATGCCATTCTGACGAATGGCATCGCTGTACACTGTGTGGCAGGGCCGGGGTGTACAGCAGGTGGAAGGGAGCGCTGCGCTGGCTCCCTTCTCCTGCTTGTTTTAAAAGCGCCCTGGCCCGGCGATACCTTTGATGGCGCCGCTAGCAGCTGCAGCAGCTGCTGCTGCGGCTGCTACTACTGTAGCGACGCCACTATAGCAGAGCGGGGAGGTATCTCCCCGCTCTGCTATGTGCTATCCGCACTTTAGCTCCTTGAAGGAGCGGAATCCCCGTGTGTTCGGGGATTCCGCTCCTGGACAGAGAGCTTGATGTCTCTGTCCATATCTGGGCAGTGACATCAGGGGAAACTCCTGAAGCGGAATCCCCGAACACATGGGGATTCCCCTTCAGGAGTTGCCGCTGATGTCACTGTCCGGATCTGCCCGGCCCGGCACGGATGCATAACTTTATGCAAACCGGCCGGGCAGAATGGCCGATTTTACCGGCCGGCACTCGGGCTCGGACGCGACCCGGTCGTGTGAATCCCGCCTAACCCTTTATATTAGAACATGGATCATCTTTTTACAAAAATGCACAGCTATTCCATATATATGTATATACATATGATTTATGAGAATTATCCCTTTTACAAGTGAATGTGATCACACTTAAAGGCTGTGTACACCTTTGGAAGGATTTTTTTTATTAAATCAATGTGCTATGTGTTTTTAAGCAACTCCCAAATTGACTTTTATTTAAAAGAAGAAAAAAAAAGTGAGTCTCTGACACACTGGATATAGCCAATGCCGGAGTTGTGACAATTCTGAAAAAATGTATCTATCTTCAGTGTATGGGGTTTAAAATTCATTGTGGATTCCACAACAAGTATGCTACGTTTGAATCGCCACGTGTGAGTCCACCCAAACTGTTTATATGATACATGTAATTTCTACTTTAGACAAATTAAGATTAAAATGGAGATTTTCTGCATCTAGCCTGCACATTAGCACAATAATTATGTGGATTTGATAGCAACTTTCATATATATTTGCCCAAAAATTAGAGCACCTTGGAAGTATACTATTAATATTAGGGCTTTTATAAGATTCCCTAATGTCTGTAACTGGTGAACGGGCTCATGTATTGGCTCTAGGTGGGTAGACACCCTTTCATCTCTTCTATTTGGCAGAGGGCAAAATAATTCTATGCATCATGAAAGAGCCTGAATGTATAAAAGCCCTTGAACCATAATCTAGTATTGAGGGCCTTAGTAGATGCAGACACATCCACAATTTTCCAATGTACGTTCTGTATTAAATCCTCACAGTTTTCAAGATGTCATTCTATGGGATCTTTCATTGTTTTACTCTAGTGGATAAAATCTGTCCTGGTCACGTGATAGACACAATCGAATGGCAGAATGCAGTTACAGTACAGTTATCAGAGCAGTGTCTTGAACAAGTCAAGCACATGTGTGTTCACATGACCAGGACAGATTTATTTTACCCCTGGGAGTAAATAATAACATTTCCTATTGAATGATAGAAAGCAGAGGCCTTGAAAACCTAGAGGAAATAATCCAGAAAGTATTTTGAAAATTTGTATAATTTTTCATTCTAAGAAAAAAAAAGCATTCATTCATGTCTACCTGCACTATCCAGCAGGAATAATTCCTATGCAGTTCCCCAGGCAATGCCGCTTAGGGGAACATGACATATTTCCGATTGGCCTAGACGCGGGTTACATACGTGTAATGTCATTTTAGCTTCTCCCTTTGTAGAGTGACAATGACCTGGGATATTCTGACAATCTTCCTCCCCATTAATGCAACAAAATTAAATTGGACCTGTCATATAGTGGTTCCATCATGGACTAATTAACATCGATATACATAACAATCTACAGAGAATATCAACACGAGACTCCATTTATGTACGTAGTATTTTAAACATCATTGGCAATAATACACGTTCTCATTTCTAAGATATTTACTCACACCGTAAATACACACATCACTTAGATTAAATGCCCAATTCTTTTAGGGCTATTGACAAAAATATCTCGACAAATTAGTTTTAGTCATAGCAGAGTCTTGTATTTCTCCGGACAAAGAGACAGCCGATATAATCATAATAAATAATCAGCACAGTATATCTCTCTTTGCTCAATATAACACCAAATTAATCTATACTTACATTGCGAGAGTTGTCTTAGAGAGCCGTCCCTGGGGTTTTTTCTTTGAGGGACATGGTCTTTGGTCCTGTTGATTCAGGGGACTAATACATACTTCTGGGTGGCCTGATGCCGGTTACACACACGCGATGTCATTTTAGCTTCTTTTCGTGAAACGTGACAATGTTTTGAGGTATCTGACAGCCCTCCTCCCTATTAATCTTAACATAATAAATGGACCTATGACGTAGTGGTTTTTACTACACACCTAATAATCTATAGATAAGATTAATTTGAGACTCCATTTATGTATGCAAAATGTCAATCTTTTTGGGGATAATCCGTGTTCCCATTCCCAAGCTATTTATTCATATCGGTAATAAATACATTATTTAGTCCAAATGTCCCATTTTTTTAGGACCAATGATAAAAACATCTCGACTTTTTAGAATAATCCAAATAAAATCATTCGATTTACGTTTCAAGCACACTAGCTAGTTTGAGTCAAAGCGGAGCATTGTATTCCTCCGGTCAAAGAGATAGCCGTTATAATTACGAAACATAACGAATCTCTCTACATATAATAACATGCCCAACCAAATTTATTTAATATTTACTCCTTGTGACATAACGAATCATATTACACAGATTTCTTACACACTAATTAATTCCAATTACGTTTTTTAATAATCAATCTGATTAACATCTTTCAGTCTTCAAATAAGTCTCCTTCAATTTTGATTAATATCTTTTAACCATTTTACTCTTTATTCTCATACCAACATATTCTCAGTCAGTTTGTTTTTTATACATAAAAAATAAAAAAATCTCTCGTAGGAAAACCCCGCAAGTAAAGCACACTATATCGTTTCATAAAAACCAGTATATATAGTCATACCTTACAAACAGCTAATCCTTCATAAATTCTTGTTGTAATTGTGGAATAATTTGGAAAACACCCGACAAGTAATTTATCGTTTTTTTTTTCATGTTTAGCTTTATTCCATTCCTTCCTGTCAGGAAGTGATTTGCGTTCCAAGGTATACCAGGGAGTTCCCTACTTTGACCCGCAATTAACCATTGCTAAAAATAGACTGGCTATAAAGTCCTAGACTGACTAAGCGATTTTGTAAAAGCCATGACTAAGGACGCTGCAAGCGTCAGAAACGCGTAGGCACCGCTTACACTGCCATAAATCCCCATTCTATCTGAGAATATTTTCCTACCATGCTATTGTTTTTAATTTTTTGATAATTCTACAATAAAACTTGGAAATAGTTTCCTTTTAAAAAAGACTTCAGAGAACTCAGCGCTGGATCCATTTTCTTTAATGCCGCTTAGGCCTCATGCACCCGAATCTATTTTTGCGGCCGCAATTCACACGCGAAGCTGCGGGTGAATTGCGGTCCCATTCATTTCTATGGGCCCATGAACGGGCCCGTGGTATCCACGCTCCGTGCATTGCCCGGGAGCCTGGACGGCAAAAAGATAGGACATGTCTCATTACGGCTGCATTTTGCGGGCAGGGGCTCTTTGAAATGAATGTACAGGGCCATTTGCGCGGCGGCAGACCGCGGATGACACTCCGTAGGGCCGTCCGAACCGCAAATCACAGGCCGTGCACACCACTACGGTCGTGTGCATGGGCCCTAAGTTGTCATGTACCAGAGGCAATCTAGTAAGGAAATGACATAGATCTCCCCAACTGCAGGACTCGAGTTGGACTTTCAGGGAGAGAATGAACTGTTTGCACACTGTACAGAATATATACTACAGATAAACGGCATATTGTCAGACTTATTATTGAATCATTTAAAGGGGTCGTCCAGGATTAGAAAATCATGTCTGCTTTCTTCCAAAAACAGCACCACACCTGCCCACAGGTTGAGAGTGGTATTGCAGCTCAGCTCCAGTCACCTCAATGAACCAGAAACAACTCATAGACAGGTGTGTTACTGTGTTCTGGAAGAAAGCAACCATGTTTTTTCTAATGCTAAAATACCCCTTTAAGAAAAATATCAGGAGCACACTCTCAACAGTATTTTTGTTAAACGTACTATTTGACTTTATTTGCAGTTCAGCACCGTTTTCTCGGGCTCAGAAGCCTCGTTATGACAATGGCCGTGAATCCCTTCCATAATATGGCCGAGGATGGAGGACCATATGACTAGACATGTCCCTCTACATCCTCCATTGTAACACACACTGCTAATTTTCAGGACGCACTGTGTTACAGAAGAGGATGCAGAGTATCGTGTCTAGTCACATGTTCCTCCATCCTCAGCCATATTATGTATGAGAGCCGCGGCTGTCATAACAAGGGGCGTGGCTTATGACCCTAGGAAAACGGAGCTAACAGAAAATTAAGTCAAATAGTAGGCCTACCAAAACTACTGCTTAGAATGCATTCCTGATAGTTTTCTTAAAAGTGGCCAACCCCTTTAAAGCTTATGAGGGCATGTTCAAGCGTTGGGGATTCTCTAAGGATTTTTGGAGTGAATACTGATACAACTTTAATTAATGTATTAAGTGCTGCTTTAAAATCTATTTTGCGCACCCAAAATATTTAACCAACAAATATGCATTTTCTATTGCTCATGAATTGAGATCTATATAGTTTGTTTTACTGTAGTAATAATAATTAAAAAAAAAATTTTGTTTTCCAGGCTTGTCTAGCATCAAGATGAACACTGACAACAATACCAGCAACAACACGTGTGACCTCTATTACCACCACAAACCAGCAAGAATTTTACTGCCAATATTTTACAGCCTGATATTCTTCTTTGGACTGCTTGGAAACATCCTGGCTATGTTTGTCATCCACAAAAACAGACGGAAGCTTAACTCTACCACACTCTATTCAAGAAACCTGGTCATTTCAGACATTTGTTTTGCCATTGTCTCACCTTCCAGAATCGTGTACTATGCTAAAGGCTTTGACTGGCCCTTAGGAGAAGGGCTTTGCCGAGTAACCGCGCTTTTTCTGTACATTAATACTTACGCTGGAGTAAACTTCATGACTTGTTTGAGCCTCGACCGTTTCTTCGCTGTGGTGCACCCGCATCGTTACAGCAGAATTAGGAGGGTGAAGTTTGCTAAGATCATCTGTATTTTTGTTTGGTTGCTTGTGGTCTTCCAAACATTGCCACTTCTCCTACACAAAATGTCTCAATTGGATATAACAACTGGGAGAACAACATGTATGGAATACCCAAACTTTGAAAAAATAGACCATTTGCCATACATTCTTCTTGGAGCATGTTTTATTGGATACTATGTTCCCTTGATAATAATGCTATATTGCTATTCTCAAATAAGTATTAAACTCTACCAGACTACCAAGCAGAATCCATTATCTGAAAAAACTGGTACCAACAAAAAGGCTACCAATACAATCATTTTAGTGATTGTGGTGTTCCTCATTTGTTTCACACCGTATCATGTGGCTATTACCCAGCATATGATTAAAAAACTCATTTATACACCAGACTGCGACGAGCAGGAACTATTTCAAGTTGTCCTTCATATCACGGTTTGCCTGATGAACTTAAACTGTTGCCTAGATCCTCTCATATACTTCTGTGCATGTAAAGGATACAAGAAGCAGATTCTGAAAATATTAAAACGGCAAGCGAGCGTAACCTCTTCCAGCGCCACAAAACCAGCAGCTGAAGAAAGCTCCCGCGATCTCACAGAAAGCCAAACAGCACAAAATATACCGTTAAACCATACAGTAAACCTACCCGTGAGTACAAAATAAAATTGGGACAAAAAAAAATTGTCAGGGTGCTTCCTGATAAAGTAAATGGAAGGAGATGCCTTTTTGGATTATTCTACACTCTGACCAAGGAAACATATAATACAAGACTATTTAAACAAGGCCTGAATGGAGTATGAAAAACTATCATCATAAACTTGTCATCATTACTCAAAATAAGTTGTGACTTCCACGTATACATAATCTGCATTACAACGTGTGCTTATTCCGCCAGGGGTGGACACATAAATGTACGCATTAGGAGCCTTTAAGAAGGACACTCAAGTGAAAAAAAACAAAGACACCAACATAAAATTTCTTAAAGTATTACTGAGCTGGTCCAAATAAAAAAAAGTGTTGGAACGTCCCAAATAATTACATTTTCCAATTTCTCCATGTCTGTCATGATAAAAAGTTGAACGTAACGTAGGTTTGTGAGGCTAAGGGTCTGTTCACACGGCGGATTTTGCTTGGCGAGTCCTGCCGCAAAATGCGCGTGGAATTATTCTTGCCGTCGGCAGGAAGATTCCTCCTCCCATTCACTTCACATGGGAGGTTCGGGCAAAATCCGCTGGAAGATCGGGCAGGATACTTATTTTTCCCGCTGGCTGAAAAAATTAGCTAGCAGGAAACAGAAGCGTCCAACTCCGATTGAAATTAACGGGAGGCAGAATTTTGTGCCGCAAAAATTCCACCATGTGAACTGACCCTTAAAGTAATTTAGAATTGTTATGTATTTAAGCTACTGATTTCTGAAAGTGAATGTAGCACAATATTGCAGTAAGTATACACACAGAACATCAAGAATTTTCTGGGTAGCACAACTATAGGATGACCATTCATAACCTCTACTCAGCTTGGGTTTTCCTACAACCATAAATATGGGCTGCATTGAAATGACTGGCTAGAACTCATCTAATCTGGCTATGTATGGAAGGGCAAAAGTGGTGATATAATGTTGTTTTTGACCCACTGGAACAGCCGTATCTGGCCATGCATGGACAAACCCCACCAAAAGCAAAATCCTGGTCTATCAAAAAAATCTAAACTTTTTTTCTTGTTTATCTCTTGGTGCTTCGGTATTCTGGAATACGTACATATACATTGGGGCAGATTTACTAATACTGTGTAAGTTTTATACAGTGCAAACTTAGGCAGTCAGAAGATGCGCCAAATTTATCACAGTGGTTCATGTTAGACACACTTCTCTTCCTTATATCATCTATTGTTTGGTTTTGTATACACCGTTTTTTTTTGCAGCAAAATTTTAGCGCACATTTTAATCCGCGCTCCCTTTCCACTAATTACGTCCCTTTTGCGCTAAGCTGCACCCCCTAGATGAGCAAAAAGTGTCTAAAATAGTTAAAACAAAAACATGAGATGCACAGCATATACGCCAGAATTCTGCATATATTTAGAGGGAATGTATTATAAGACAATTACCTATTGTTAAAATCATGTTTTTATGTTAAACATTTTTTTTTCTATGTCATTATCTATATTAAAAAATAATCCTAAAATCTTGCATTCTTTACTCTTGTCACGGATCTTCACAATAGACTGACCCTTCCTGTTCTGTAGAGATCACTTCTCAGCAGTCATCTCATTATCATCACAGGCAGGATCACAATGAAAGGTAACACCTCTAGATAGATAGCACAGGGTCCACCATTTAAAATAGGTGATGTACACAGCTCTCCTATCCTTACCTATACAGTCACCTCTGCACAGGTCACAGTGCAGGCCTAGAAAACTCTCCCATAGAGGTCAATGGGTTCCCTCCTGTTTACAGGTAGCTATGGTCCATGTGGCTGCTGTAAAGCATATCTATAAATGCTGTTAAAAGGAGCTCAGGCAAGATGGCTGCCCCTATAATCATGTACAGAAAATAGTATAAAAAAAATCTGCAATAAAAAAAAAAACAACCAGATAAGAAAAAAGATTTTGTTTCACTATCTGTTTTTAATGAGGAAAAAAAAAATATGGGTGATACAATCCCTTTAAGGCAGAATTCTGGCACATTTTAAACAGTAAATTTGCCCAATCATCGTTCATTAAGGACAATGACAATACTTTTATATCACAATTTGCCTTGAATATTAAGTCATTTTTAATATTTAGTCCTATTAAAGGGCATTTTTCATTAAACCAGCTGTGACAGATCCATCGCACGACTACCCCACTGACTAATAATGTCTGGTTCCGCAGAGATCTCCATCCTTTGGACAAAAAAACTATGAAACCTGCGATGTAGATGTGATCGGTGTCTAACTTACATTTACCAAAAGTAGGTAAATAAAAAACACACACAAAAAAACTTTCACTAGACACTGGAATTACTTGACTGACAAAATATTCAACATGATTTTGTAATTTATAACAAATCTGAAAAAAAAATGTTATGCTAAACTGTACATTTTGTATATCCATCTGCATAGCCTGCACTTGTCTTATACAGGGAGGTAGTAAAAATTTACAAAAGTAGAGGGGTATGTGTGTTGGTCATGGTTAAATGTAACATTTTTGAGCGTATTGTATTCTCAATATTGCAGGCTACAAAGGTAGGCCTCATGCACATGAGGGTGATTTTTATCTGCAATCACGGATCCGTATTGCGGATAAAAATACTGATCCAATCATTTCTATGGGCCAAGGGCAACCTCCCGTATATTTACGGGTGTGTGTCCGGGCCGCAGAAATGACACCCAAAAAATGCAATTACGAACCGTGCTCCTATACTTTTTAATGTGAGCACGGCCCACAAATACGGCTGACAGTCTGCGGCCCGTCCGTGCAGTATTTACTGACTGTTAATACTACACAGACGTGTGCATGAGGCCTTACATAGTTGAACGATGTTGAAAAAAAGACATGTCCATCAAGTTCAACCTTTCTCAGATAAATTATACATCATTCATTGGCAAATTATTTATAAGCCTCTATGCCATTTGTCATTACATAAGCATCTAGACCTTTTTTAATGCTGTCATATCTGCCATTGTTACCTGTTGTGGTAAGGAATTTCATAGTTTAAGTACTCTAACTGTAAAGAACCCTTTGCTATACTGATGTTTAAATCGCCTTTCCCCCACATGCAAAGGATGTCCTCTTGTGCTTTGTACAGTTCTTGTAATGAATAAATTAGGTGGCAGCTCTTTGCATTGATCCCACATATATTTATACATGTTAATAAAATCCCATCTAAGGCCCCATGCACACGAACGTGCTTTTGCGGCCGCAATTCCCCTGAAAATCCACAGGAGAATTGCGGCCCCATTCATTTCTATGGGGCCATGCACACGACCGTCGTTTTTACGGTCTGTGCATGGCCCGGGAGCCCGCACCGCAGAAAGAACTGACATGTTTTATTACAGCCGTCTTCTGCGGTCCGGGCTCATTGAAAATAATGGCCGCGGCCATGTGCATTGCCCGCGATTTGCGGGCGGCTTGCAGTCCGCTGCCGGCCGACCCGAAAATCACGGGCGTGCACATGACTACGGTCGTGTGCATGAGGCCTAAGAAGTTTTTTCCAAGCTGACCAAGCCTGATTTTTCTAGCCTCTCATTGTAAAAGGCAGTTGCCCATAGTAACACGGTTTTACTAAGGACAGAAGTTGTCAAACTAACCTAATCTGTTTTTATGAAGAGGTGAGCAGAAGTCTAGACAGAGGGGCCGCTGTGGATTTAGTGTTTTTGGACTTTGCAAAGGCATTTGACACTGTCCCCCATAGACGCCTAATGGGTAAATTAAGGACTATAGGTTTAGAAAATATAGTTTGTAATTGGATTGAGAATTGGCTCAAGGACCGTATCCAGAGAGTTGTGGTCAATGATTCCTACTCTGAATGGTCCCCGGTTATAAGTGGTGTACCCCAGGGTTCAGTGCTGAGACCACTATTATTCAACTTATTTATTAATGATATAGAGGAAGGGATTAATAGCACTATTTCTATTTTTGCAGATGACACCAAGCTATGTAATATAGTTCAGACTATGGAAGATGTTCATGAATTACAGGCAGATTTAAACAAACTAAGTGTTTGGGCGTCCACTTGGCAAATGAAGTTTAATGTAGATAAATGTAAAGTTATGCATCTTGGTACCAACAACCTGCATGCATCATATGTCCTAGGGGGCGCTACACTGGCGGATTCACTTGTTGAGAAGGATCTGGGTGTACTTGTAAATCATAAACTCAATAACAGCATGCAGTGTCAATCAGCTGCTTCAAAGGCCAGCAGGATATTGTCGTGTATTAAAAGAGGCATGGACTCGCGGGACAGGGATGTAATAATGCCACTTTACAAAGCATTAGTGAGGCCTCATCTAGAATATGCAGTTCAGTTCTGGGCTCCAGTTCATAGAAAGGATGCCCTGGAGTTGGAAAAAATACAAAGAAGAGCAACGAAGCTAATAAGGGGCATGGAGAATTTAAGTTATGAGGAAAGATTGAAAGAATTAAACCTATTTAGCCTTGAAAAAAGACGACTAAGGGGGGACATGATTAACTTATATAAATATATTAATGGCACATACAAAAAATATGGTGAAATCCTGTTCCTTGTAAAACCCCCTCAAAAAACAAGGGGGCACTCCCTCCGTTTGGAGAAAAAAAGGTTCAACCTTCAGAGGCAACAAGACTTCTTTACTGTAAGAACTGTGAATCTATGGAATAGCCTACCGCAGGAGCTGGTCACAGCAGGGACAGTAGATGGCTTTAAAAAAGGGTTAGATAATTTCCTAGAACAAAAAAATATTAGCTCCTATGTGTAGAAATTTTTCCTTCCCTTTTCCCTTCCCTTGGTTGAACTTGATGGACATGTGTCTTTTTTCAGCCGTACTAACTATGTAACTATGTAAGACTGTTATTTTACTTTTCCTCCGGTTGTCCCGTGAAAAATATTGTTTTTCTTTCAATTAAGCACCAAAATCTGAGCCTATTTACAATGATTTAAAAAAAAAAACAATTTCATGAGTTATTCAATAAAAAGATCTGTATATACCACCACCTGCTGTTTAATTTCTCTCCCTGTATGGTGTCCACCTCAGTAACAGTGCCGAGGTGAACACACGCAAAGTTCTGATGCGGTCTCTGGTGTGGTAAGAAGGAGCAATACTTACCTATTCTTGCCCCTGGCGATCCAGCGCTGTTGCTCTGGCGGCACTCCCGGTAGCGGTTTACATGCACGTAGCATGTAACTGCTGCAGTCAATCAGAGGGCTCTGCTGGGCTCTGTGGTGACAAAGCGTATTTCTGGTATAATGCCAGAAATACAACATATGGCCGCTAAACCCTCTGGATGCAGCGCTCACGCGCTATGTGCATGTAAATAACCACCGGGAGTGCCTGAATAACTGGGGAAAGGTTTAGGCAAGTATTGCTTTTCGGTTTATTTATTTCATTTGCAGCCCCTAATAAAAAATGTTCACTTCCCGGATAACCCCATTCAACACTGCCTGTTTTTAGCAGGCTTAAAGGGGTTATGTGGGTACTGAAAAGTATTAGCAGTGTACTCACTGCAGTTACATAGTTTGTACGGTTGAAAAAAGACACATGTCCATCAAGTTCAACCAAGGGATGGGAAAGGGGAAGTGGGATGGGAAAGTATGTGAATACACTCGCTAATATACATTCCTGTCCCCTATCATGCGGAATATGAGATCTTAAATTATTTTTACAGTGCTGGCGGGGGATCGGATGTCTAGTGGCACAATCTTCCTTCATAACGGAAGAAAAAAAGAGAAAAGTATAAGATAAAAATTTAGGACAAAAATTTTCTACTGAACAAACGTCCAATATAAAAAACTGTAAAAAATTCCTAGTTCACCTCACACTGTATTATCAAGTATGGACTACACTAAATATGAGCTACATGTGAAACAAACTGTAGTTAAAAAAAAAACTGTACGTCCATCACTAACTGAAACAATATAAATTTACAATAAAACTGTAGAAAAAAAATGTATAGCTAAAACTTCTGCTATGTATATTTTTTTACAAAACGGACAACTGCTACCCTAACGCCCTACCTATGCAGGTACTAGCTACACCTCATCAGCTAACTTAAATGTCTGCTATTGTAAAGTCTTACCTATTGCAGGTGCTAGCTACACCTAAGGCTGGATTCACACGAGCATATTACGTCCGTAATGGACGGAACGTATTTCGGCCGCAAGTCCCGGACCGAACACACTGCAGGGAGCCGGGCTCCTAGCATCATAGTTATCTATGACGCTAGGAGACCCTGACTCGCTGCGGGACAACTGTCCCGTACTGTAATCATGTTTTCAGTATGGGACAGTAGTTCCACGGAGAGGCAGGGACTCCTAGCATCGTACATAACTATGATGCTAGGAGCCCGGCTCCCTGCACTGAGTTTGGTCCCGGACTTGCGGCCGAATTACGTTCTGTCCATTACGGACGTAATATGCTCGTGTGAATCCAGCCTAACTACATAAACTTTTTTAGAGTTTTATATTTAAAAAAAAACAGGTAAAAAAAAAAAAACTGCATCTGAGGCGGATTATAGACTCAGCACTAGCCACAGGCCACACACAGAAAGATGGTTCAATAAAAATGGGCCAAAAAAAAAAATCCTGCACCAAAACATTAGCACATATGCCAATCAGGGATGGTGGTCACTGAACAGCGCTTGGGGAACTGGTGCGGGTCAAAAAAAATAAAAAAAATAACCTGCATCCAAAAAATTACCACAGATGCTGATTAGTAATGGCTGTCACTGATCAACACTCAGTGGCCGCAGGGCGCAAACAGGGAAATGGTGCGGAAAAGAAAAAAAAGTCCGGAGGGCGATCAGTGCTCAACGGCAGCAGGTTGTACACAGCGGGGGGTGCAGGAAAATTTAGGGACATATCTATTGCTGTTTCTATAAACAAATAAATATTAGCAGCACAGTTGATGCTGATGATGATCACTCACACACAGTGAGTGATTACACAGCAGAAGACGACGATCGCAGCAATGAAGGCCTCAACACAGGTCAGTATAGCGTAGAGTAGTTATGCACCAGCTCTGCTCACCGTTCCGAACTGAAATGAAGTGGGCAGAGCTGGTGCTGTTTGAAACACCCGGCATGGCTGCGATTGGTCGGTCTATACAGACCCTGTGTCAGGTTAATTGGTTAAAGCCGCAAAAAGCAGCAATTGGCCGGTCTGAGTTAACTGTCCAATCGTGGGGATCATTGATGGGGAGTGGTGTAATGACTCCCTGGGCGACAAGTATAGATGGCTGCTGTCAGGGACAGCAACGATCTTTACTTAGCTACTGTGTATTTTAACACAGTAACCTCTTCCCTCTTTGTCTAGCACTAGCTTTCACAGAAATCTCTAGCTTCCATGTATGTATACGAGTAGGGGTCAAAAATACTGATGCAAAATACTGACCTAAATACCTTGGTAATTACCAAAATTGTGGATCCCCTATAAAGTTGAAAGGGTGAGGGTGATTCATTACATAAGGTGCACTTACAAAAAATTCACCTAACTAGCAAACAAAAAAAAACAAAAAAAAGGAAGGAAAAAAGATGTAGACCATTTGAATAGATATTAAAAAGATGTAACGATTATATTAAAGTCTCACTCTCAAATTAAATACAACTTTCAAAACTAAAACACCAAAAAAAACACAATTTATCTAACATAAAATCATTACTACAAAGACAGTGTTTCACAATTTTCCAGTAAACCAGCAACGTGAGATTGGCTCATCTGCAAACCACAGAACAGGGCCCTTCCTGTTACCTGGGCAATATGTTTTCTTCTTCTAAATGCACAGTACATGGCAACAAAGAATTTTATAATAAGAAAAAGAAATATGAAACTAGTGGTCTTATATTGCATCATTGCCAAGCACCCGATTCTTTATTTCTTATCCTCACAGATGGACAACTGACCATTTTAACCCCTTCCCTCCACAGCCATTTTTAAAAATTTTCCTTTTTCCTCCACCACCTTCCAAAAGGCATAAAGTTTTTATTGTTCCGCCTATAAAGCCGTAAGGGGTCTTAATTTTTTTGCGGGACAAGTTGTAGTTTTTCATAACACCATTTATCATACCATATAATGTACTAGCAAACTGACAAAATAAATTCTCTGTGGGGTGGAATTGGAAAAAACAGCAATTCCTTCATATTTGGGGGGGGGGGGGTTTGTTTTTATGGTGTTCATTAGGCGATAAAAATGCCTTATTATCTTTACTCTGCGGGTCAATACGATTACGCCGATACCATAATTAATGTAGTCTTTTTAAGTTTTACTACTTTTACAAGGAAGAAAACAATTAATAATACTAAAAGTCAGAGGGGGGTGCCCCCTCAACCTAACGGCTAAGATGGCATCTAAATGTTTAAACGAGGAAGATCCCGCTTGTTACACTAAAGTGTCGGCTGTAAGATACACCGGACACGCTCGTTCTATGACGCGGGCTCAATCTGTGGTCCCGCTCCATACTTCCCCACTCGACTTCTACCATATATATACGGCGGATGTGGGGAAGGCGTTAAAGTACAAGTCAACCATAGTGTGTCTCTATATAGTGGAAAGTTTAAAAATAAGCGGTCACCAGATTTATGCTGCCCTACCTGAGGGCAGCATAAAGTAGTGCCAGAGACCCTGATTCAAATGCTGTATCACTCAGTAGTTTTTGTTAAAATCACTTTTTTTCCAGCAAATCGTATTCATGAGCTGCATTTAGCCTCGCCATCCACAGCTGATTGTCAGCTTTCTCCCCTTGCACAGTATAGGAAGGTCAATCAGCGATCGTTGGGCGGGGCTAGACATAGATACCATCTGCTGGGGAAAAAAAGTAATTTTAACAAAAACTACTGAATGCTGACAAATGAGTGATACAGAGTTTGAATCAGAGTCTTTGGCACTACTTTTTAACCCTGGTGAGAGATTCTCTTTAAAGACGACAAGTCAACTCTCCTAACATGTCTATTTTAGTGATTACTTTTTCGTTTTTCCCCATGAAATAACAATTCTGGAATATATTGTTTTAGAACTCTGTGCTATTCCGGTTATTCCTCCTAGAAATGTATGAATAAATTGACAACCGGGTGTTACCACTCCCCTCGTCAAACGGGCATGTCCCTACACAGTTCGAGACTTTGAGTATTCACTAGACATTGTCAGTTTGTGTAGGGACACCACCACCAACTGGTAACACTCAGTTGTGAATTGATTCATACATTTTTAGGAGGAATAACAGATGAAAATCACAATGTAGATGTAATGACAGGGTAGGGAGACAGACAGGTCAGCCCTAATCTACCCGCCACTCAGTCCCTGCCTACTTGCAACGACCCGTCCTAAGCGACGGGGTACAACTGGGCGACGGTCCCTACGCTCAGTAAGTGCAAGACAGACAAACAGACAAGGGTACACAGAAGCGAGGGAAACGGGGCAGCTGCCCACGGAGACACCATGAGCAACAAGAGTAGTGAACGAGCCGAGTAAAACCAGGAGAGAACGAGGTACAAAACGCTGAGCAGGAGAGTTGTCAGAAAGCCAAGGTCAATAACAAGCAGATGATGAGTAGTACAAGCAGCAGCAGCAAGCCAGGAAACAAGCATAGAAGAATCACAGGCAAAGGAGGAACAGGAAAGGCAGGTATAAATAGACAGTGGGCGGGAGCTAGCTCAGTCTGGCCAGGCTGTGATAGGCTCTCCCACTCCTAAGCCTGCCATCCTGAGTGGTTGAAGATGGAGTCAGTCTCACAGACATAGGAGCAGGTGCAGACTGATTGCCCACGGGCGTCGACACAGAAGCTGTGCCTGGCAAATCCTTTACAGTAGAGTTCCAAAAAGCAAAGATGCTCCAGAATTGTTATTTCATAAAATAGACATGTCAGGAGAGGTGATAGGTCCTCTTTAACAGTGAATGAATTAAAATGGGTTTTCTGGTCTTTAAAAAATGCATGCAGCTGGTTTAAGTGCAGTAGGATTAGCCACTTACTACATACCGACCCAACCGTCTCAGACCCAGCTGTCATGGGTGGCCGGTGATATGTCCCGTTTTCAACTGTATCTGCGTACTCAGGACGCAGATACAGTTGAATACAATGTTGGAGTAGGGAGCTGCCGCGGATGTTTTCTGCATGCTTGGCAGAAGTTAAAGAGGCTCTGTCACCACATAAGTGGCATATATCTCCTACATAAGGAGATGGGCGCTGTAATGTAGTTGACAGCAGTGCTTTTTATTTAGAAAAACAATCTATTTTTACCATTTTATTAGCGATTTTAGCTTTATGCTAATTAATTTCTTAATTCCCAACTGGGCGTGTTTTTACTATTGACCAAGTGGGCGTTGTAAAGAGGAGTGTATGATGCTGACCAATCAGCATCATACACTTCTCTCCATTCATTTACTCAGCGCATAGTGACACTGCGTTGTTCTCAATGTGCTGTCTTCTACTGACACATTAACGTTACTGAAGTGTCTTGACAGTAAATAGACATTCCTTCCAGACGGGACGTAATGTCTCTTCACAATCCCGGCACTTCATTAACGTTTGTTTGGTATTTACAGCAAAGCGTAATCTCCCTGTAATCTGTCATTGACAGCATGATCTCGCAAGATTACACTTGCTCTGCTGTAAATACCACACAAACGTTACTGAAGTGTCGGGATTTTGAATAGACATCCCGTCCTGGCTGGAAGGAATGTCTATTCACTGTCTAAACACTTCAGTAACGTTAATGTGCTAGTATAAAACAGCACATAGTGAACAACGCAGTGCCACTATGCGCTGAGTAAATGAATGGAGAGAAGTGCATGACGCTGATTGGTCACCGATTGGTCAGCGTCATACACGCCTCTGAACAACGCCCACTTGGTCAATAGTAAAAACACGCCCATTTGGGCATTAAGTAATTAGCATAAAGCTAAAATCGCTCCTAACGTGGTAAAAATAGATCGTTTTTCTAAATAAAATGCACTGCTGTCACCTACATTACAGCGCCAATCTCATTATGTAGGAGATAGGGCACTTATAATGTGGTGACAGAGCCTCTTTAATTCAGAGTCAGTGATCAACAGAATAGCAGAGCAGACAGGGAGTTATTAAAAGGGAATGTGGAAAGGTGTAAATAGAAGCAATATCTGTGAGAGCGGAGAGGAATCAAGGGAAATGTTCTTCACATTGGTAACCCCACCCACAGCAAGCCCTGGCAGCATCAAAACAATGGTGCTATGCAGAGCTGGGTAACAGAACATAACAGACACACACACAGGTATTTTTCAGTATTTTTAGAAGCTCGGAAAATCAGAGTTTCTTGACGAATTCTTTGACGCGGCAACCGCGCCAAAAAACTCGTCAAAAACGGCCTGAAAATGGCTCCCATTGATTTCAATGGGAGGCGGAGGCGTCTTTTTCCCGCGAGCAGTAAAACCGCCTCGCGGGAAAAAGAAGCGACATGTCCTATCTTCGGGCGTTTACGCCTCTGACCTCCCATAGACTTCAATGGGAAGCAGAGAAAGTGTATTTCGAGGCATTTTATGCCCGCGGCGCTCAATGGCCGCGGGCGAAAAACGCTGCGAAAATCGGCGTGCAGGGAGAGGAAAATCTGCCTCAGGATGCAGTCACACGTGGAAAATTTTGTTGCAGAGATTTTCTGCGACTAAAAATCAGTTTTATTCATCTAAATTGAACTTGCAGAAATCCATGCATCTGTTGCAGAAACAACCCTATTCAGATGAACCAAATTGATTTTCAATTACAGAGATTTTCTTCAACAAAATTTGCCACATATGACTGCACCCCAAGTATGACTGGGCTAGACATCCATCTATCTTAAAACAAAGAAGATGATCCAAAACACAGCAAAAGCAAGGCAGACTGAATGGATTTTGTGGTCTTGTTTTATAGTTACTGACCAAAAACCCTGTGCAGCACAGATGTAAAAATATCCTATTACAGTGACAAGGAACTGAAATTATTGATTTCCTGTCCCTAAAATCTATAAACACAGAATTATATCTAGGCTTGCAGTCTTTTTTTATTTTATTTAGAGCATCTTTTTATTGAATTTTCCAAAAAAAAGAAGGAAAAAATGCAGAACAAAGAGTTTGTCTCATATCTTGTCACACTGTATAGTTTGTAAGATCTTGTATTGCCGTCTATCACTGTTTACTGTACTGTCAATGACCAAAGTTGCCTACGAGCTTTAACAAAACCCCCCTCCCCGTCCTATGAAATCCAGTAAATGCAAAAGCAAGATTTTATAAGAACTAAGAGTGAATAAAAGCGAAGCAGAATCGACACAGAAATATCACCATCTTCAGTACTGTGTGCTTTAACCCTTCAGAACTCCCAGCGTACCCGCCAAATACCAAGACGTATAGTAAAAAGGAGTCATCAGGTCCTTAACCTCACTTGGTTGTAAATATTTGCATATAAAAGTTTTCCATTTTTTGAAAAATTTAGAGGCATGTGACTCCGCTGCACATTCAATTTTTTTTTTCAACTGAGATACAGTCTCAATTACTGTCGGTATCTGAGGTTTAAGCCAATGGTCCAATATAGACCGTTTAGCCACTAATAGGAAGGCATGCAATGTTTGTAGGAGGGCATGGAGAGCTGGGAAGTACATGAAACAGAAGAGGCAAAGGCTCCATGGCAAGAGATAGACCCCAAGTATCCTTAATGACCTCCAAAATGTCTTTCCAATATGTAAATAATTTAGGACAACCCATGGAACAAGTTTGTCTTGGGAGTATGGCACCTAGGGCATGCCACCAATCTATCTGGAAAGTTAGGGTGAGGGGGTATGTCGAATACATAAATAGCTTTATGTATGAATTTTAAGTGTGTTTATAGCCATTGCTCACATATGACCGCCTTTCCTACCCTTGCCCACCCCTCTAAAAGTTTCTGTGTGAGATCTGGGTCCGGGATCTCCCTATTTCATGCTTTGAACATTATGGAGGTGGCTGATTTGGCAAGGTTTTCGCTCAACTTACGATATAGAAGAGACAAGGAGGATTTAGTAGGCAGAGTAGTAACCAAGGTTTCTAATAAGTTCCCAGCGCATTCTGGTGCTATGTCATGAAGTTTCGACCTTAAAAACAACATCAATTGACAATAGACTAGGTAGTAGCGTGAGGAGATGTTTTTTAATACTCTCATTCCTTGGAAAGTCATATAGCGACTATCTGTTGAATGCAATAGATGGGTGAGTTTGGAAATGCCCAATAAACACCATTTGTGAAAATGAGGATTGTCCCTTCCTTGGGGAAACTCTGGATGTCCCCATAGGTTCATATGTTTGAATATACGCTGAGGAAGTCCAAAAAGGGTCCTAATAGATTTCCAAGCCATGATAGTGTCACAAAATAGTATACGATGTCTAAATGCCGTTGGGATATTCCTAAAGTAAGTATGTAGTAAAGAGGACAGATGCAATGGAGCCACCACCCCCGCCTCCAGGGTATAATTTTAATAGAAATTAGAAGTTTGCAACCAATCAAGGCCATGACGTGCCCGAAAAGCCAAGTTGTAACTACGAAGATCTGGAAGGTTAACCCCTCCCATAACTTTAGGGACTATTAGTTTCTTAAGAGCAATTCTTTGGCGCTTCCGATTCCAGATATAGGAGGAGAACATGGAGTTCAATTTCAAGATATCAGAATGCTTTAAAAGGAGAGGAATAGTCTGCATTGAGTACAGCAAATTTGGAAAACGGACCATTTTAAGAAGGTGGCATCTTCCCATAAAGGAAAGAGGTAAATGTTTGAATGTTCTTCTTTATGAGCCCAGGGTGCATTAAGTGAGCCATTCTGTGTTATCAGGGCTGATAGATGCTCTGAAATGAAAAGATATCTGAATTCTGAAGGCATGAAATGTGAGATTCAAAAAAAGTTTCAATTTTGATTCAATGCTATTTTGGAAAAATCCAACTGTCTGATTCAATTTGCTAACAACGCAAATAATATATATTGAGTCTTAAAGGGAACCGGTCACCAGCATTTCACCTATTAAACCAGCAATACCTGGTGGTAGTGGGTGAAAAATCATTTCTATAAGAGTAAGGCCACACAGTGCGGTCACGGTGCGTTTGTGCTGCGTTTTTAAACCACAGCAAGTCAATGGTGAAATTTGTGTTATGGACAGACTGCTGCTATTATATTACAATGTGTTCTTTGTGCAGTTAACTGCATCTTCATAATGTCCGACTGCATGCAGTTAATGACGGCGCTGTCCATGTTGTTGCTGAACTGTATGCGTTTTTGCTAACAGTTCTGCAATGCATTGTAATGAACTATATACAGGAAGCACCTAACAAACTTCAACAAGGGTGAAAACTATGTCCACCAATTATTTCCTTTAAAAACGCAACAGAACTGCAGCATTACGGAGATAAAAAACGCGTGCAGTTGACCGCATGCGGTTTTCAAACGCAATAAAACTGCGTCAATGACGCCCCGTGTGGCCTTACCCGATAACCTATCATTGTCTTCTTAGTCGGCTCTGTAGCTTTAGTATTCAGTTTTTTAGTGTTCCCACACCGTATGCTAATGAGCATTTCCGAGTTTACCCGCCTCCTTACTTTTGAATTACCACTCCTCGCCTTCCCCCAGCAGACAAAACCCTGCACTTGTGCATTGATGTCCCCTTCTGGGGTGTGCAAACAAAAGGGACACCGGATTATTACGATAAAAAGCGCTAAATGTTTTCATACCGTTATTTACAGTCGGAGGAGAAGTTTAGGAGAGGGGATAACAGCAATGAACTTTTGATAGTAGTGGCCAGTGAGGGATAAGTAAAGCTCAATAGGTGAAACGCTGGTGACTGGTACCCTTTAACCCCTTCACGTACCCTGACGTGCCATTACGTCCGGGTGCTGGGGGTGGTGTTTGGAGCACGCTCCATATGTTGCGGGTGTCGGCTGTATTTGACAGCGGACACCTGGGACTAGCAACCGGGAGCAGAGATTGCGCTGCTCCTGGCTGTTTAAACCCTCAAATGCTGCGGTCAATCGCGACCGCAGTATCTGAGGCATAGAAAAGAGGGGGTGGCCCCCTCCGACAGCTCATCGCCACCCCCTCGGCATGAGATCGGGGGGTGACGACGGTTGTTATGGCAGCCCAGGGGCCTAATGAAGGCAGCAAGGGCTGCCTTCACTCTGCCTCTGCTAAGCCCTGCCTGTGGCAGGGCTTAACAGATGCCTATAAAAATGACGATATACTGCAATACGTTCGTATACACACACTTATTATGCAGATGTGTGAGACAGGAAGGTTGTTGCACCCTAATGTCTGCTGTTTGCACATAAATAGATCAACAGATAAGGTGGGGGGAAAAAATCCAGAATGAAGATTCCTGCACAGGACTACCAGTACTCCTTATGGCCTTGCGCTTGTCACCATAGCTTTTGGTTACTTGGTCACCCCAAGAAGCAGAAGTAATGCTGCTGACATCATCCTGGACTGTGGCTGTGATTCCCTGAGCTATCCAGCTCTTCATCATTATCCTCCCCACCCACCTCAGATAAATTAGGGGGTACAACTCTTTGTCCACCCTTTAACCATTTAGAACCACCACTTCACCTTTACTTCCGTCAACTATCTATGTTGTACTGACTGCACTACTACTCACATTCTCCTCTCTGTATTTCCTCTTCCTATACCGATGCCTCATTGTCTGCGGTGACATACTTTCAAATAAATATCAGTGCAACATTCTTGTTCTACAAAATCATCTATTCTACACCATACAAGCATTGCTTTACTACAACATAGCCCTACATGAGCTTTTCAAGCACTGCCCCAGTGTGTACAAACAATGAATTACAAGCATACCACTCAATAATTGTTAATGACTCCTATTTGGTCAATATTAATTTTAGAGGTGATCAGGAACAACAGTAAAATAATTTGATTTGGTTTTGCTTTCTGAGGGGCGTATGTGAGCTTTTTCCAGCTGAGAGACTTTTTCCGTTTTAAGAAGCAGGCACTAGCCCTCATTGCAACCCCCTTGACCAGTTAAATTCAAAGACAGGGCTCACGTGCCCTCATTAGTATTAAGTGCGGGTCTTCTTTAATCTAACACCCTACTCCCAACCACAATATTTTGAGGATTTGCGTGCACCCACTGTCTTTATTTCATCTGGGCATCTTTTAAAAAATTGATTGCCCACCTCCTTGCTGTTCCGGGATGACGGGATCATGGCGGCACTGTGCTAATGGTATCAACTAGTAAGCATTGTCCTGGCAACTTTGCCCTTTCTTAAAATGGCCGCAAGCGCTTGTGTTGTGTATGCGCCGCCCTGCTCCCCTCCCCCCGGCGCAGCATGGAGACACGGGTACGCATGGATATGCGGTGCCCGCCTCCCTGCTATTCCGGTGTGACGAGATCATGGCGGCGCTGTGCTAACAAGTTTAACTAGTATATATTGTTCTGGCAATCTTGCCCTCTTTTAACCCCTTCCCGACATTTGCCGTATGGGTACGCCATGGAAAGCCATGACTTCCCGCAAATTGCCGTATCCATACTCCAAATATTTGGCACCAGCTCAGAAGCTGAGCCGGTGCCATCATTGCCGGATCTCAGCGGTATCTTACAGCTGACATCCGGCTGTAATGGCGGGGACCGAAATTAGCTTAGATCCCCATTAACCCCTTAAGTGCAGCGCTCAAATGCGATCGATGCACTTAAGGTGTTTACAGCTCATCGGAACCCCAGCAATGAAATTGCTGGGGTTCCGGTGGCTGCAATGGTAACCGGAGGCCTAATACTGGCCTCCCAGTCTGCCTAGCACGGAAGCCGGTCAAGATACGCCCGGCGGCGGAGCCCGATTAGCTTCTGTAGCCGCCGGCATGATGGCGACGGCTCAGGAGCTGATCCGGCGTCGTCAGCTGACATCCACCTGTAACGGCAGGAACCGGAGATATCTCCAATCCCTGCCATTAACCCCTTTGATGCAGCAATCGAAAGCGATCGCTGCATCTTAGCGGTTGCTAGCAGATCGCCAGCCCTGACAGGCAATCGGGACTGGCGACTGCTACTATGGCAACAGGAGACACAATGGCCTCCTGCTCTGCCATTACGGAAGCCGATTAGGCCCCGTTGGGAGGAGAAGCCTAATCGGTTTGCTGTCAGTGAATAACTGACAGATCTAATACATTGCACTATGTAGGTAGTGCAATGTATTAGAAAAAAAACATCAGACAGTTGGACCCTCAAGTCCCCTAGTGGGACTTGGAAAAACAGTGTAAAAAAAAGTATAAAAAAAAGTGTAGAAAAAAAAAGTGTAGAAAAAAAAAGTAAAAAAAAAAAGTGAAAAAAATAAGTTTTAAAACAATAAAAGTTTCAAGTAATAAAATAAAACACAATCGCCTGAGGTATCAAAATATTATATTATTTATTGCACGCGGTGAACAGCGTAAAAAACCTGTAAAAAAACTTTACCAGAGTTTCTGTTATTTAGTCACTTTGTCCTACAAATATTGGAATAAAAAGTGATCAAAAAGTCGCACGTATCCAAAAATGGTACCTATAAAAACTATAGCTCAAACTATAGCTCGTCTCGCAAAAAACAAGCCCTAATACAGCTCCGTCGACAAAAAATGTAAAAAGTTATGGTTCAGTTGGCGACTGAAAAAATACATTCTTTTTACAAAAGTTATTTTATTGTGCAAAAAGTTGTAAAACATTAAATAGTTCTATAAATTAGGTGTCGCCAGAATCGTACTGACCTGCAGAATAAAGTTTACATGTCATTTATAAACGCATGGTGAATGCTGTATAAAAAACTAACTGAAAAAACTATGGCAGAATTGCAGTTTTTTTTTACCTGGCCTCCCAAAAAATAGGATAAAAAGGTGATCAAAAAGTCGCATGTACCCCAAAATGATACCAATAATAACTACAGCTAGTCCCGCAAAAAACCAGCCCTCATACCGCTACGTCTATGAAAAAATAAAATTAGTTATTGCTCCAATAAGTCAGGAAATAAAAAATATGCAGTTGTGCCGGCCCGAGGGGAACATTTCTTCTGTTTCAAGAGGCGATTTATCAAGGACCTAAAATTAGGGAACCAGGAAGGGGAGAGCCCAAACATATCCGCTGGAAGCGACGGTGCCCGTATTATACCAGGACAACACTTTCCCAGCAAAATTCCCCAAACTGCAAAGGTGCGGACTGTGGACCAAAAGGGGCATAAGAAAGGACGCCATATATCAGTGTGACATCGGCCTGTGCAGAAAGGATTGCTTCACAGCGTAACACACATCTATGGATCATTTTATTGTTTTTTTACCTCATTATTATACCACCTGACTATGCCCCTGATGTACTCTGCCCAGCTTACATGTACCCCCACATTATAAATGGAAACACCAGCCATACTCAAACAAATCTACTACCATGCAAAATCCGCTCTCCAAAAGCCAAATGGCGCTCCCTTCGCTCTGAACCCTACAGTATGCCCAAACAGCAGTTTCATTCCAGATATATGGCATCGTCATACCCGGGAGAACCCTTTTAACAATTTTTGGGGTGTGTGTCTCCAGTGGCATAAGCTGGGCATGACATATTTGTCACTGAAATGGCATATCTAGCGAAAAACATAAATTTTTAATTTGCACCATCCGCAGCGCATTCATTTATGGAAAAGACCTGTGGGGTGAAAATGCTCACTACACCCCTTAATAAATTGCCTCTGCAATTGTGAACCAATACTTTGTAAATCGCCAAATTAGGCCTCAATTTTACATTGTACGCTTTCACTCCTGAGCCTGGTCGAATGTCCAGGCAAAAGATTAGGGCCACATGTAGGGTGTTTCTAAAACCGGGAAACACAGCATAATAATTAGAGAGCTGTCTTGTTATGGTGGCACAAGCTGGGCACCACAAATTGGCATATCTATGGAAAAAATCCCATTTTCACTCTGCAACATCGAGTGCACACTAATTTCTACAAAACATCTGCAGGGTTAACATGCTTACTACACCACTAGGTAAATGCATTGAGGGGTGTAGTTTCCAAAATGGGGTCACTTCTGGGGGGTTTCCACTGTTTTGGTCCCACAGGCGCCCAGAAGCCAATCCAGCAAAATCTGCATTCCAAATGGCGCTCCTTCCCTTCTGAGCCTTGCTGTGTGCCCAAACAGCAGTTTATGACAACATATGGGGTATTGCCATACTCCGTAGAAATTGCTTTACAAACGTTGGGTTCTTTTTTTCCTTTATTTGTTGAGAAAATGAAAAATTTTGCGCTAAAGCTACATCTTATTGACGAAAAAGGCTGGTTTTTATTTTCACTGCCCAATACTAATAAATTCTATAAAAAATATATATGGGGTCAAAATGCTTACTACACCCCTAGATGAATACCTCAAGGGGTGTAGTTTCCTAAATGGAGTCACTTTTTGGGCGTTTTCATTGTTTTGTCCCCTCAGAGGCTTTGCAAATGCGACATGGCCTCCGCAAACCATTCCTGCTCCATCCCTTCTAAGCCCTGCCATGTGTCCAAACAGCCGTTTGGAGTACACATGTGGGGTATTGTTTTACTCGGGAGAAATTGCTTTACAAATTTGGTGGTGCTTTTTCTCCTTTAGTCCTTGTGGAAATGAGAAAAAATTTAGATTTTTATTTTCAGGGCCTACTTCCAATAATTTCTGCAAAAAACCTGTGGGGTCAAAACGCTCACTATACTCCTAGATAATTTCCTCAACGGGTGTAGTTTCCAAAATGGGGTCACTTGTGGGGGGGGTTTCCACTGTTTTGGCCCCGCAAGAGCCCTTCAAACCTGACATGGTGCCTAAAATATAATTGTAATAAAAACAAGGCCCCAAAATCCACTAGGTGCTCCTTCTGAGGCCGGTGCTTCAGTCCAGTAGCTCACTACGGCCACATGTGGGATATTTCCTAAAACTGCAGACCCTGGGCAATAAATATTGAGTTGCATTTCCCTGGTAAAACTTTCTGTGTTATAAAGAAAATAGCATTAAAAATTAATTTGCACTTGTATTCTGTGTATGCGCCGCCCTGTTTTCCCCTCGCCCCGGCGCCGTGTGGTGATGCGGGCGCGCATGAATGTGTGTCCTCCGCCTCCCTGCTGTTCCGGAGGGATGTGCTCATAGCGGCACTGCATGTTTTTACATGTTAACTATTCACAAGGTATTTCAAACCAATATGACTCGTTTATACTACACCTGGTTGCGATACACAGGGTACTTTCTGATTGGAATACATGATTCTGTTCCTATTTAAGCCCAAGACTGCTCACTGACCATTACCCCTTGAAAAAGCGGACTGCGAAACGTGCGTCGGGGTGTTTGGTCGTGGTCTGTGGTTTGTCTTATTGAGGGGCAAACATGCAAAATATGGGCTGGTATTTGACAAGATTTTGGATGTTTGATCGTGGTTTCACCTCTTTACCTATACTCCCTATTCAGTGTTTATGTATCTATATAATGGTAATTTAAGAGGGGTCTTTTGTATAGTGTGTGTCTATATATTATACCCCCCTATCACATGTATATTTAATGCGATGCATTGTGACCCCTCATACCACTACCACATTTTTATTATGTGTTGTTTTTTTATATTTTATGTGATGGTCTACATGTCTTTTTATTATATATTCTAATAAAGATTTATTTTTTTTTCAATTAAAGTTTTTATTTTTTGAGGAAAAAAAACATGAGCGTTTACAACAATCCTCACATCCTTAATCCAAAGGATAAGATATTTTTTTTTATATATTGGCTAGTGCTATATTTGTACTATTGGTGATTTACATTCTAGATTTATTGCCTATATATCTCTTGGTATTCTATCTTTTAAAAAAGGTATTTAAAAAAAAATACTTAGCTGGCCAGTACTAAAGTCCCTGTTACATCAGGGAGAATATATTTAGATTTATAGCTTATTTTGAGGAAGCTACATCAGTATATAAAGCAGCCTAATATCACAACATTGTCAAGTAACCGGAATGGTCAAAAACATAACGATCCTGAGGCATCACTTAACAGAAGGGCTAAGGGATCAGTGGATCATATTGACATGTGCCACCAGTACAATTGTACTACACTTTCACATGGGGTTGGATAGTCATACTTGGCATTAGTAAGGTATTATAGGGCGGACTGCAGAAAAAAGGGAAGGGAATGTATCATCAGAATATGACATATTGTTTAAAACAAGTTTGTATGTTAAAACTATTGATTTGTATTTTTAAAATTTTTGATGTTTTTCTAATTTTCCATGCTATTATTTAAAAAAATAAAATAATAATAATCCTGAAATATTGAGGTTTTAACACTGGTCATACATATGGTCAGTTCACAGAGTTTTTTGGGCAAAAAAAACTGGCTAAATCGTCCCCTTTGTTTTTTTTCCCGTGCGAGTTTTGGCCGCTCGCGGAAAAAAAAAAAGCGCTATGATCTTTCTTGCCGACGGGTTTCCGCCTCTTACCTCCCATTGAAATGATTTTCAATGGAAGGCAGAAAACACCCATGCCGTTTGTTTCTGAGCATTTTTCCCTGCGCTCCTTGCGTTAGCTTCATTGGCCGTGGGCAAAAAACGCGAGGGGAAAAAAGCCCAGGCAGTTCAAAATCTGCCTCAAAATTTCGGAAGGAATTTTGAGGCAGATTTTTTTTTATCTGTAAAATACTGTTCACACCGAGTTCTTTGCAGGCTGAAAATTCTGCCTGGAAAAATCAGCTCAGGCTTTTTTTAAGTGGTTTTGCACCACACGCGGTTTTTGCCACAGTTTTTTTAGGCTTTTTTTTTTTAGGTATCTCTTCAACAAGAAGATGGAATAACCGCGAGCGTTTTTTGCCAAAAAACGCGTAAAAAAAACACGTCTCCCATTGATTTCAACTTGTCCTAAATGTCCTAAATCTTCCTCCATTGTTTCAAGTAAGCGGTAGAGGCGGTTTTATTCCCTGGCGTTTTTTGTCCAGGGAATAAAAGGTGTCGTGCCTTATCTTGAAGCGGTTGCTGTCTCTGAACCTCCATTGAAATCAATGGGAGGTGGAAAAAACTGAGCGGTTTTTGCATTAGCTCCAAAAAAAAAAAAAAAAAAAAAGCCTTAAGAAAAATGCTTGCATTTCAAAATATGCCTCAAAAATCCGGAAGCCCAGACCCTTACAGTATGTAGTGTGGTGTATTATGCCGCTCAGTGTAAAACCGACAGGCAATCTATTAGGCCCAACACTGACATCAACAGTCACCAATACTGCCCCTTCCCACAATGCCATCTGCCCCGCTCCATGCTCACCACAGCACAGGCCAGTTATATCATTGGAGCTTACCGGGCAATAAAATGCAGCGGGAGTTGGATAGAGCAACAGCATCAGGACTTGGACTATCCAAGGACTTGTGAGAATTCGGCACTAGCACCAGGAGAGTCTGTCAGTGCTATAAAGTCCACCAAAGTCAGAATACAGAGCCCCTTCTCCGCCCGACTCCTCTCAAGTGTCTGCAGATCCCTGGCCTCCATCTCCACAACATGGTGCACTGCGTTCTTCAGCGCCTGCACTGGTGAGCAGGGATAGGGGCACCCAGGGAAGCTCCATTGACATAATTGCCCATATATGGACAGTAGTCACTGGAGCTTCCAGCTGCATACGTTTAACGCAGGCCTGTGACTGATTCTATACAGTGTCGGGAAAGGCTATACATCTGTCACCAATAGGCTATTTTGGCATCCAATAAGCGTTGTAAAATGTATAGCATACTACGCTGTTCCGTCCTGAGGGATCCCCAAAAAAAAAAAAACATTATACCGCACGGTATACGTTTATTATATGGGAGCCTATGTTTGACGGATACCACTGTATGACATTAAATCGGAGGTATATGTTAAATATACTTTGGGGAGCTTTCCCAGGGCTGGAATCTCTGGGAAGAGCATCAGGTAGCATGTATGTGCAGTGATGTCAGGGGCTTTTAACTAAGGAGTCCCTTGCCAGAGCATCGGTAGCGCTCTGGCCAGGGCCTCCGTAACTGGAGAAGCCCCTGACGTCACTGTTCACGTATGGACAGTAATGTCAGGGGATTTTAACTATGGAGTTCCCAGCAAGAGCATCTGTAGCGCTCTGGCCGAGGACTTCGGAACTGGAAAAACCCCTGCCATTATTGTCCTTCAGGAGAAGAATCGCCAGCCAGAGAATTGTCAACATTCTGGCCGGGAATATTCGCATTACAAAGCACCTAACGTCACTGTCCATATATGGACAGTGACGTCAGGAAATTCTTCCAGAAGCAGAATCCCTGGCCAGAGCGTTGCCGACGCTCTGGATGGATATTCTCGCATTACAAAGCCCCTAACGTTACTGTCCATATACGGATAGTGACGTCAAGGGCTTTCCCAAGATAGGAGTTCCCGGCCAGAGCGCTTGCGATGCTCTGGCAGGGGACTCTATAGTTGAAAACCCCTGACGTCAAGGGCTTCCCCGGGCTGAGCTCTTCTAGTTGCGCAGTGCCTGAGAAGTTCAAGAGACATATCCCACTGTATGCCCATACAGTGGGATACGTCTGTGCCTTTCATCTGAGGTTTACGTCAGGACTCCTCCCCATGTATACCTCCGACGGAAAGAAAAAATGTGATGTGAACTACCAGAGAGCTGCCCCGGAAACCGCATGCAATGGGTTTCATTCCATTGCAAACAACATCTGTCATCACTCTGGATGGCGACATGTATTTTGAGACAATTCTGTGCAATTTAGAAAAAAAAAGACACACACCCAAACATTTGAAAATGGAAAAGAGATGGATAATATTGTGCAAAGATCCGTACACTTGGATGGTTTGACAGGATCCATTTTCTCAAACATCTTCTAGTCACAAAAAATGTACAGAAAAAAAGTTGGTGGTTAAAAAATGTGGGGGGTAAATTGAACTGCTTCACATGACAAGAAATAAAATCCAGGGGATTCATTACAAAACAAAAGGTTCAGAGGAATACATTTAGCTGTGTTACCACAAGGTGGTGATAGAGGAGTACATGGGAACCATTCTGATTAAGTATTCCATGTCGTCAGGAAGTAAATAAATTGTAAAATAAAAAAAATACTCAAAACAACAAAAACAGACAACCTACACACCACGAGTGAACACATGCACTTTAATGATCCACTTCATATAAGGGAGAGAAAAAATAAAGGGCTTTCTTTGTTTTGTTTTTATATTCGTGAACTGAGACAGAATAATTTTAAAGGGGTTATCCCAAGATCAACATTTATCACCTATCCACAGGATAGGTGATAATTGTCTGATCGCTGGGGGTCCCTGTAACCCTGCGATCACTAGTACAGGGGTCCACCGTTTCTTCTCACTATTTTTGCAGATGACACCAAGCTATGTAATATAGTTCAGTCTATGGAAGATGTTCGTGAATTGCAAGCGGATTTAAACAAACTGAGTGTTTGGGCATCCACTTGGCAGATGAAGTTTAATGTAGATAAATGTAAAGTTATGCATCTGGGTACGAACAACCTGCATGCATCATATGTCCTAGGGGGAGCTACACTGGCGGATTCACTTGTTGAGAAGGGTCTGGGTGTACTTGTGAGGGTATGTGCACACACACTAATTACGTCCGTAATTGACGGACGTATTTCGGCCGGAAGTCCCGGACCGAACACAGTGCAGGGAGCCGGGCTCCTAGCATCATAGTTATATACGATGCTAGGAGTCCCTGCCTCTCTGCAGGACAACTGTCCCGTACTGTAATCATGTTTTCAGTACGGGACAGTAGTTCCACGGAGAGGCAGGGACTCCTAGAATCGTACATAAGTATGATGCTAGGAGCCCGGCTCCCTGCACTGTGTTCGGTCCGGGACTTGCGGCCGAAATTCGTCCGTCAATTACGGACGTTATTAGTGTGTGTGCACATACCCTAAATCATAAACTAAATAACAGCATGCAGTGTCAATCAGCTGCTTCAAAGGCCAACAAAATATTGTCGTGTATCAAAAGAGGCATGGACTCGCGGGACAGGGATGTAATATTACCACTTTACAAAGCATTAGTGAGGCCTCATCTAGAATATGCAGTTCAGTTCTGGGCTCCAGTTCATAGAAAGGATGCCCTGGAGTTGGAAAAAATACAAAGAAGAGCAACGAAGCTAATTAGGGGCATGGAGAATCTAAGTTATGAGGAAAGATTAAAAGAATTAAACCTATTTAGCCTTGAAAAAAGACGACTAAGGGGGGACATGATTAACTTATATAAATATATTAATGGCACATACAAAAAATATGGTGAAATCCTGTTCCTTGTAAAACCCCCTCAAAAAACAAGGGGGCACTCCCTCCGTCTGGAGAAAAAAATGTTCAACCTGCAGAGGCGACAAGCCTTCTTTACTGTGAGAACTGTGAATCTATGGAATAGTCTACCGCAGGAGCTGGTCACAGCAGGGACAGTAGATGGCTTTAAAAAAGGCTTAGATAATTTCCTAGAACAAAAAAATATTAGCTCCTATGTGTAGAAATTTTTCCTTCCCTTTTCCCGTCCCTTGGTTGAACTTGATGGACATGTGTCTTTTTTCAGCCGTACTAACTATGTAACTAAGTAACTGAACGACCGCAGTGACGACTTTGAAAGAAGAGGCTGTTGAGCAAGCGAGGTGCCGCTATATTCAAAGTTTGTGGGCCTAACGGAAACAGCCAAGTACAGTAAGTGGTTTCCTTCAGCTCCATAGACACAGACTGTGAAGAATTTTGAACCTCCATGTGCCGCACGTTAATAGTAATTAACCCCATCATGTTTCTCCCATCATGGGATTACTTACTATTAATGTGAGGCACATGGAGGTTCAAAATTCATAACACCTCGTGCCTCACATTAAAGTGAAAGAAAGCAGTGTTTATTTTCTTTTTTTTACGGCGTACACATCATGAATAACGCTATAAATTTGTTGTGCAGGTTATTACGGTCGTAACGGTACCGAATATGTGTATATTTTATGTATTCAGACTTTTATTTGAATGTTATTTTTTAGTTTTTTTTTTTATTTAACATTATTTTTTTTACTTTAATGTACTGGCCTATATCTGCCAGTACATTAGCCCGTATACTGGCACTTGTTAGGACATACCTAAATATGCCCTAACAGGAGGAAATCTGGTCAGACAGCGCTGGGGTCCTTCAATGGACCCTGGGCTGTCTGTCCATATATGGTATGTCCCTCGATTGCCTTACAGGGATTCCCTGTGACACGATTCAAGGGCCATCCCCCCTTCTCATTTTCCCCTTGAATGCTGCGGTCTGTTTTGTTTGCGGCATTCAAGGGAATAGCGACGGAGAGCACAGGTTTTTGTGACCTCCACCGTTAGAGTGCGGCGGTGTAATACAGCCATTGCCCACGCGGTCAGCATGATGTGATGCGGCTGGCGCTGCACTAATGAGCCGCCGGCACTGTAGACAGAACATGGGGGTGCTTTGCAGTGCCCCCGCCATGTTCTTTGTCTTCAGGGCTGGAGCCGCTCATTAGTGCAGCGCCGGCCGCATCACATCATGCAACTGACAAAATTCAAGTGTTACCATACTAAGCTGTGCGACTGCACAGCTTAGTATCGAAATACATTAATTGAATTAATGGTATTGAACCGTTGGAGGGTGCACGGTATCTAAATAGTGTCGGTATTTCGATGTGACATGTAACCCTACTTACTATTAAGTGCAATGACAGAGGGCCCCCACAGCGATCAGACATTGATCACCTATCCTGTGGATAGGTGATAAATGTTGATCTTGGAATAACCCCTTTAAGGAATTTTATACAAATAAACTTAGGCTATATTCACACGACAGTGAAAAAAAATGTCCATTAAAAATTGATCAACGGTCAGTTTTTCATGGCCATTTTGCATCAGTGTCTCTAAATTTTCATCCATTTCCAGTCCATCTGTCCGTTTTTAATGGCCGTTTGACATCCGTTTTGCTTCAGTTTTTCATGGCCGTTAAAAAAACTGATGAATTTCATTGGTCAGGCTTTTTTTTTGTCCCAGCCCCCTGAAAACACACGAAGGAAGGTCACATGTTCACCTAGACACTATTTACAGCCTCCCTGTATACGATGCCACGCACCTCCCTGTATACGATGCCACACACCTCCCTGTATACGATGCCACGCACCTCCCTGTATACGATGCCACGCACCTCCCTGTATACGATGCCACGCACCTCCCTGTATACGATGCCACACACCTCCCTGTATACGATGCCACACACCTCTCTGTATGAGATGCCACACACCTCTCTGTATGAGATGCCACGCACCTCCCTGTATGAGATGCCACATACCTCCCTGTATATGATGCCACACACCTCCCTGTATATGATGCCACACACCTCCCTGTATATGATGCCACACACCTCCCTGTTTATGATGCCACACACCTCCCTGTATATGATGCCACACACCTCCCTGTATATGATGCCACACACCTCCCTGTATAAGATGCCACACACCTCACTGTATAAGATGCCACACACCTCACTGTATAAGATGCCACATACCTCACTGTATATGATATCGATGAAAGGAACTGCAGCACTCAAGATAATCCAAAGAAGTGTATTTGATTTATTTACCAAGAAGTGGCTCCTCTCTTCTTCTCGTCCTACTACCTGCCCTAGTGATCCTGTCCCCTCACACCTCCTCCAGTCCCTCTCCCCAGCTGTCACTGGTCACCTGACTAAAATATTTAACCTCTCTCTTTCCTCTGGTATCTTTCCCTCCTCTTTTAAACATGCCATTATAAACCCATTACTGAAAAAACCAACTCTTGACCCATCCAGCGCTGCTAACTACCGACCAAACTCCTGGAACGCTTGGTCTACTCTCGCCTTATCCGCTATCTCTCTGCTAACTCCATTCTTGACCCCTTACAATCTGGTTTCCGCACTCTACACTCCACAGAAACTGCCCTTACTAAAGTCTCAAATGATCTCTTGGCGGCTAAATCGGACGGTAAATCCTCTCTCCTGATTCTTTTGGATCTCTCTGCAGCCTTTGACACTGTAGACCACAAACTCCTACTTAACATGCTCCACTCTATTGGCCTCAAGGACGCGGCTCTCTCTTGGTTTTCCTCCTATCTCTCTGACCGCTCATTCAGTGTGTCATTTGCTGGTTCCACCTCTTCTCATCTTCCCCTTGCTATCGGGGTTCCTCAGGGATCAGTCCTAGGTCCGCTTCTCTTTTCTCTCTACACAGCCCCTATTGGACAAACCATCAGCAGATTTGGCTTCCAGTACCATCTCTACGCTGATGACACCCAATTATATGTCTCTTCCCGTGACATCACCCCTGCTCTAATACAGAACACCGGTGATTGTCTGTCCGCTGTCTCTAACATCATGTCCTCACTATATCTGAAACTGAATCTTTCTAAAACTGAGCTCCTTGTGTTCCCACCATCTACTAACCTCCCTAAACCTGATGTCTCCATCTCTGTGTGTGCCACTACCATCACTCCTAAGCAGCACGCCCCCTGTCTCGGGGTTATTTTTGACTCAGATCTTTCCTTTACTCCTCATATTCAATCACTTTCACGCTCCTGTCATTTTCGCCTCAAAAACATCTCCAGAATCCGCTCTTTTCTTACGGAGGAAACCGCCAAAACTCTCATTGTTGCTCTGATTCACTCTCGTCTTGACTACTGTAACTCATTACTAGTCGGTCTT
Source organism: Rhinoderma darwinii (assembly GCF_050947455.1). Taxonomy (NCBI): domain Eukaryota; kingdom Metazoa; phylum Chordata; class Amphibia; order Anura; family Rhinodermatidae; genus Rhinoderma; species Rhinoderma darwinii. The sequence continues at coordinate 163,262,014 of NC_134688.1, read as the reverse complement.
CCCCTCACTAAACTCTCCCCTCTCCAATCTATCCTCAATGCAGCAGCCAGGCTCATCTTTATGACCAACCGCTACACCAACGCCTCTACCCTGTGCCAGTCACTGCACTGGTTGCCCATCCCCTTCCGAATAAAATTCAAACTTATTACTCTCACCCACAAAGCTCTCCACAGTGCTGCACCTCCTTACATCTCCTCCCTCATCTCTGTCTACCACCCTACTCTACTCGTGCTCTACGTTCTGCCAACGACCTTAGATTAAAATCCTCCATAATCCAAACCTCCCACTCCCGTCTCCAAGATTTCTCTCGTGCTGCACCCGTCCTCTGGAATGTGCTACCCCAGACAATCAGATTAATTCCCAATATCCAGTTTTAAACGTGCCCTGAAAACACATATTTTTAGACAGGCCTATAACATTCCCTAATCTGACTCCTTTCCATGGCCCTCCTTTTAGATTAGTCATCAGAATAAGATTCCCTCACACTCCTTCTCTTCATGTCCGTCATACACGGATACTGGCTGGTGACCGGCTCATGCAGCTTTATGTTACCACCGCATGTGTATAAAAATGGCCGGACCATTGTACAGAACAAACACTGTTACACTTTGTGTCTCCCTTATTTCCTCATAGATTGTAAGCTCTTGCGAGCAGGGTCCTCACTCCCCAGGTTTGAATTGTAAATGAACTTTGTCACTATGTAATGTCTGATATTGTTTGTTTCATGTTCCCTCTAAATTGTAAAGTGCTGCGTAATATGTTGGTGCTATATAAATAAAGATTATTATTATTATTATTATAAAAACACTTGCAACATTTCAATCTTGATAAAGACCCATTTATGGGTTGAAACGTTGCAAGTGTTTCTTTGCTTGGTGAATAAATCAACTACACTTCTTTGGATTATCTTGAGTGCGGCAGTTCCTTTCTTCGATTGCATATTGATTGTCTCCCTTGGACCTGGAATTCTTTGCTGCATGCACCACCCATGTTTGTGGAGTTGTCCTTTCACACTGAAGAATTATTTGTGGCTGTGCTGCTGTTTTCCTGAATGTCCATGTATATGATGCCACACAGCATCCCTGAATATGCCACACAGCCTCCCTGTATATGCCACACAGCCTCCCTGTATATGCCACACAGCCTCCCTGTATATGCCACACAGCCTCCCTGTATATGCCACACAGCCTCCCTGTATATGATGCCACACAGCCCTGATGTACACGATGCCACACAGTCCGACATGAATGCACTACATACTCACCGATGCAGCGCTGTCTTCTTCAGATAAAGTCACTCGTCTTCACGGTATCTGCAGCGATGCGATGACACTCAGCTCATCTTCACACGTGGTTGCTCGTCTTCACGCGATCGGCGAAGGCAGCACGATGACGTCATCGCGTCGCCTTCGCACAACCCGTGAAAACGAGACCACACCTGAAGAGGTCGGCGCTGCATCAGTGTCATCGAGCCGCCGATAGCCAGCAAGGGAACTAGTAGTTCCCTTGCCAATCCCTATGTCACAGATCCGTTTTTAACGGCTGTTACATGTATTGACAGCCGGTAAAAACTGATCTATTGACTTCTATGGGGGCAGTCATGCCGTGAAAACGGCCAAAAATAAGACGTCCTATTCTTTGACGGCCATTATTCACGGGCCGTTAAAAAAAACGGCCGTGTGAATACACCCATAGAACATCATTGTTCTGAAAACGGCCATGTGACGGCAGTTAAAAGAACAGCCGTCGCACGGTCGTTTTTCACTGTCGTGTGAATAAGGCCTTAGACATGTAATGATGAAACGTTATGCACCATTCTAATATACAGTGGCTCACAAATATTTGCTTATTTTGTGTAATTTTATTTGGAATCAGGTTTTTGGAGTTTATTTTGTGACAAATTTATCAAATGTTGCACGCCATCTGATACATTTGCCGCATTTCAAATTGGAGAGGGTTTGGTGCTTTTGGTTTAGATTTGTGTCTAAGGTCTTGTTCACACGGCGTGTATTCGACGCGTTTCATCTGCGCCGAAAAACATGCCAAAACCGCATGCTTAAAGCTTCTCATTGACATCAATGGGAAAACGCATTTTAGTGCATACGACGCGGGTTTTTTACGCTCGCGTGTTTAAAAAACGCGTTGTGTAAAAAAAGAAGCGCCAGGTTAATTCTTGGTGCAGAAGACGCTCCGAAAACGCACCTAATTCCCATAGTCAATGGGAGTCCTAACTACGCGCACAAAAAATGCGTCGAAAACGCGTTAAAAAAAGTGGCAAAAAAAACTTGGCAAAAACGCTTGCACTTTAAAAAGGGCTTTGCAAAAACGCTAGCGTTTTTCACGCGTTTACACGTCGATTTTTACGCTTTACGACAGTTTACTGGTTTAAAAAGTTACGTTTCATAAATATGGCCAAGTAGCTCCGCCTATAACCACATTCACTTGGCTAACATGAATCCTAAGTGGCGAAGGCAGAACAAACAGTGATTTTTTTATTACTTGTCATCAGTATTTCTTATTGTTTCCACAGAAAATGTGCCAAACAAGTGTGGCTCGGAGCGTGATACATGTGGCCTTTGTGTTTCAATTCCTCTCTATGTTGCTCACCAAAAATTGGAGCGAATTCCACGAGAGGGAAACAGGAAAACCTTTTCAATGGGATCATCTAATAGGATCTGCTCCATTTTTTTTAATTTTTTTTTGCAATAATTATTACGTCCTCACAAGAACTGTAAAAACTTCGGGATTCCACAGAGAGACATATTTAAAGGGAATTTGGCAGTAGTTTCGAGCCCTCAAAGTGCCACACTCTGCTCTGAGTGACGTCTCTAGCATCCAATCAGGAGACCGCTAGAGCGGTCACTCAGAGGAGAGGGGCTGGCAGCATTCTCTTAACCAAGAGTACTTGAACATCAATGGGTCGCGTCAGTAGCACTTCCAATCGCAGCGCTGGGAGAATTAAAACCTTCGTTTCTCGGTCATACCACTTGCATAATCGACACAACACGCATCGTTACACTGCCCTCCCACTCCTCTATATACGGCTGTGAGCAGTTTTGAAGGCTCAAAATGGCTGACAGGTTTCCTTTAAGTGCCCATTTCACAGATGTAACACCTGAATCCACCATGGTTCTTTTGAAGCTAATTTAGAGCACCACTGGGTTCTACGCAGTCAGGCTGTATTCACACATGCAGCTTTTGATCAGGTTTTTATACACAGTTATTGAAGTCAAAACCGGGAGGGGATTCAATGAGTGAATGTCCTTTTATGATCCACACCCAGTTTTGGCTACAAAAACATGGACATTTAAATACACCCTAAGTATCAGTGTTAGGGGACATCATAGATACTTTCACTTAGTCAACATATATAAACTACAAAAAAGGCCATACTCACTAGGTAGGTGGGTGGGTGAAAACCCGTTCCCATCAGGACGCAGACGGGTCAAAGAATGCTGCAGAAGGAGTGTGCATTAAGTAGTGATAGCCCCTCCCACTAGTCTTGAGGGGAGTGGCGGACTAAGTGCTCAAAGGTGTGCGATAAATGAGTGTCAGTGTAGTGCTAGGGTGTGAATGGATGGTAAAAAATAAATATGTATGTATGAAAGTGTGTAATAATGTAATAAAAATAAATAAATAAATAAATGTGATGAATAGGGGTCAGTGCTGTGAATAGTACATGGGGTGTCAGTACTATGTGTAATACGTGGAGGGATAATGTGCTGGTCGTCAGGCATGGCGTATCTTGCCGAATAACAGCCTATTTGTAACGCCGCTAGTGTTAGCTAAAGCGGGCTGCTCTGCATTCCAAACCAAACGCCAGCACATCATGCCCTCCCAGCATATAAGACCCGGCTGCGTCCTGAAAAAAAGTGTAGTATACGTAGTAAGAAATATCCATGAAACATGGGGTATTAGTTGTTATTTTGGCCAAAATACGCAAAGCTCGCAACCCAACGTCAAGGGTCCCCAGTGCCTTGCGAGTCCCTAACCAGAACTTTTCGTTCCTAATTTAAAAACACAAACAGAAAAAATGGGACATAAAGATCATCAAAACCACAAAAAAGGCCATACTCACTAGGTAGGTGGGTGGGTGAAAACCCGTTCCCATCAGGACGCAGACGGGTCAAAGAATGCTGCAGAAGGAGTGTGCATTAAGTAGTGATAGCCCCTCCCACTAGTCTTGAGGGGAGTGGCGGACTAAGTGCTCAAAGGTGTGCGATAAATGAGTGTCAGTGTAGTGCTAGGGTGTGAATGGATGGTAAAAAATAAATATGTATGTATGAAAGTGTGTAATAATGTAATAAAAATAAATAAATAAATAAATGTGATGAATAGGGGTCAGTGCTGTGAATAGTACATGGGGTGTCAGTACTATGTGTAATACGTGGAGGGATAATGTGCTGGTCGTCAGGCATGGCGTATCTTGCCGAATAACAGCCTATTTGTAACGCCGCTAGTGTTAGCTAAAGCGGGCTGCTCTGCATTCCAAACCAAACGCCAGCACATCATGCCCTCCCAGCATATAAGACCCGGCTGCGTCCTGAAAAAAAGTGTAGTATACGTAGTAAGAAATATCCATGAAACATGGGGTATTAGTTGTTATTTTGGCCAAAATACGCAAAGCTCGCAACCCAACGTCAAGGGTCCCCAGTGCCTTGCGAGTCCCTAACCAGAACTTTTCGTTCCTAATTTAAAAACACAAACAGAAAAAATGGGACATAAAGATCATCAAAACCACAAAAAAGGCCATACTCACTAGGTAGGTGGGTGGGTGAAAACCCGTTCCCATCAGGACGCAGACGGGTCAAAGAATGCTGCAGAAGGAGTGTGCATTAAGTAGTGATAGCCCCTCCCACTAGTCTTGAGGGGAGTGGCGGACTAAGTGCTCAAAGGTGTGCGATAAATGAGTGTCAGTGTAGTGCTAGGGTGTGAATGGATGGTAAAAAATAAATATGTATGTATGAAAGTGTGTAATAATGTAATAAAAATAAATAAATAAATAAATAAATGTGATGAATAGGGGTCAGTGCTGTGAATAGTACATGGGGTGTCAGTACTATGTGTAATACGTGGAGGGATAATGTGCTGGTCGTCAGGCATGGCGTATCTTGCCGAATAACAGCCTATTTGTAACGCCGCTAGTGTTAGCTAAAGCGGGCTGCTCTGCATTCCAAACCAAACGCCAGCACATCATGCCCTCCCAGCATATAAGACCCGGCTGCGTCCTGAAAAAAAGTGTAGTATACGTAGTAAGAAATATCCATGAAACATGGGGTATTAGTTGTTATTTTGGCCAAAATACGCAAAGCTCGCAACCCAACGTCAAGGGTCCCCAGTGCCTTGCGAGTCCCTAACCAGAACTTTTCGTTCCTAATTTAAAAACACAAACAGAAAAAATGGGACATAAAGATCATCAAAACCACAAAAAAGGCCATACTCACTAGGTAGGTGGGTGGGTGAAAACCCGTTCCCATCAGGACGCAGACGGGTCAAAGAATGCTGCAGAAGGAGTGTGCATTAAGTAGTGATAGCCCCTCCCACTAGTCTTGAGGGGAGTGGCGGACTAAGTGCTCAAAGGTGTGCGATAAATGAGTGTCAGTGTAGTGCTAGGGTGTGAATGGATGGTAAAAAATAAATATGTATGTATGAAAGTGTGTAATAATGTAATAAAAATAAATAAATAAATAAATGTGATGAATAGGGGTCAGTGCTGTGAATAGTACATGGGGTGTCAGTACTATGTGTAATACGTGGAGGGATAATGTGCTGGTCGTCAGGCATGGCGTATCTTGCCGAATAACAGCCTATTTGTAACGCCGCTAGTGTTAGCTAAAGCGGGCTGCTCTGCATTCCAAACCAAACGCCAGCACATCATGCCCTCCCAGCATATAAGACCCGGCTGCGTCCTGAAAAAAAGTGTAGTATACGTAGTAAGAAATATCCATGAAACATGGGGTATTAGTTGTTATTTTGGCCAAAATACGCAAAGCTCGCAACCCAACGTCAAGGGTCCCCAGTGCCTTGCGAGTCCCTAACCAGAACTTTTCGTTCCTAATTTAAAAACACAAACAGAAAAAATGGGACATAAAGATCATCAAAACCACAAAAAAGGCCATACTCACTAGGTAGGTGGGTGGGTGAAAACCCGTTCCCATCAGGACGCAGACGGGTCAAAGAATGCTGCAGAAGGAGTGTGCATTAAGTAGTGATAGCCCCTCCCACTAGTCTTGAGGGGAGTGGCGGACTAAGTGCTCAAAGGTGTGCGATAAATGAGTGTCAGTGTAGTGCTAGGGTGTGAATGGATGGTAAAAAATAAATATGTATGTATGAAAGTGTGTAATAATGTAATAAAAATAAATAAATAAATAAATGTGATGAATAGGGGTCAGTGCTGTGAATAGTACATGGGGTGTCAGTACTATGTGTAATACGTGGAGGGATAATGTGCTGGTCGTCAGGCATGGCGTATCTTGCCGAATAACAGCCTATTTGTAACGCCGCTAGTGTTAGCTAAAGCGGGCTGCTCTGCATTCCAAACCAAACGCCAGCACATCATGCCCTCCCAGCATATAAGACCCGGCTGCGTCCTGAAAAAAAGTGTAGTATACGTAGTAAGAAATATCCATGAAACATGGGGTATTAGTTGTTATTTTGGCCAAAATACGCAAAGCTCGCAACCCAACGTCAAGGGTCCCCAGTGCCTTGCGAGTCCCTAACCAGAACTTTTCAACCACCCACCTACCTAGTGAGTATGGCCTTTTTTGTGGTTTTGATGATCTTTATGTCCCATTTTTTCTGTTTGTGAACATATATAAACTGTAAAACTAGACTTAGTCAGTAAATCTTGTCCACTTTGTGTATTAGAGAATTTTCTTGGAAAGGAAACTAAAATGATTAATAACTGGTCGCGGGTAAAGCACTTCTTTTATAGTCGCATTTACTTCTAGCAAACCAGATTCAAGAGAAAGCCAACATAAATAGAGTTTTCCCGTTAAGAGGCTAATAAAGGAAAACATCCAGTCCAAGCAAAACAAATGTATAAATCATTTGCTTCTTTTCCAACACTTTTGGGCAAGCTTAGCGACCTTACGCTACCAAAAGAAGTAAAACACTTTCACCTAAAATGTGATAAACGCTAAACTTTCAAAGCGGTGAATAATGATAATGCCTCAAAGTATGTTGGCGCTGGCAGCGTGCGACCCTAATGGTTTGCAATTTACTAGTGAAAAATAATACTTTGTATTACAATCAGGTGCTATATTTGACAGGAACGGCTCTACTTCCTCACACTAGAGTGCAACCCGAAGGGGGGGGGGGTATTACCATTAAAGTTTTAGTTCTGTAAGATGAAACATATTGTCCTGTATCATTTAGTGTGACGCGCGGTAAAAAACAACAACTGTCCTGCATGAAAGCTGCTTGAGATGGAAAGGACAACATCTCATTCCGGGCACGTAAACTCTCACCCACTGTTATTTCTTGCCTCTTACAAATAAGGACAATTCAGAGGTTGACTCGTGTGAAGTCTTGAGGGAGGATACATTTTTGTACAGTATTTCAGCCAACACTGACATTTGATTCACACTTTGCTTTCATTTCCGGACTACAAGTACCCTAAAACTGTCAGAAAGAGGAAGTCGCGATCTCAAGAGCCTCAGAACAGAAGAGAAAGCTGAGCACTTTGGAAAGGGTCACTATGAACTGACGGGTGAGTGCAAAGATGCAAAATGCCAATATTAGTAGGTGTGACATTCCCTTACAGACCCAAGTAGTATAGGATTGAATGATACTGACAATTAGATGATGTCTGTAAGCTATGATAAACCTAAAGAACTATATATGACATACTGTAAACCAAGCAAAACATACTTGTTGCCTCCAGTTTACTGCAGTAATGCACTAGGATCCAAGAATTTTTTAGATGAAGACAATGTACACAAACCTAATGATGTTCCTCCAACAGACACACTCATATGTCAATGATCTATCAGCTAAAAATGGAAGTGGAAGTTTGCAATCTATAGCTCCACACGTAGCTGCAGAGATCTCAGATCTAAAAGCAGAATGAGAATGGAGCTATTCTGAGCAATGGGACCCCTTTCTTCTAGGTATTTGTGGGAGCCCCAGCTCACAGAGGACCACCAATAAAAACTTCCCAATGACATTTTAGACATTAAGAATCCAGCAATACATCTTTGTCATTTTAATGGCTGCACCTGGTCCCATAAGGACATAGCCCTGTAGTTATGGCTTGATCAAACAGTACGGACTGAAAATGCAATATCATGCTTTACTGGACATCACTGCTATACCATTCAGAATTGAAAATGTTGTTTCTGAGGTTTATTTAATAGACAGATATTTGTTCCTGAACGCTTTAAAGGGGTTCTCCCATACTTAAAGGGAACCTGTCACCAGCATTTTAGCTATAAAGCCAGCAATACCTGGTGAAAGTGGGTGAAAAATCATTGTCATCTAAGCTATAAATATGTTCTAAGTAAGCTCTGTAGCTTTAGTATTCAGTTTTTCAGTGGTCCCACGCCGTATGCAAATGAGCAGAAGAGAGTCAAATCTTCATCTGAAAAGAGTCAGATTTTCATTCCTCCAGCATCTCAGAGTGGACTCCACCTCCTTCTTTTTGATTGACAGCTCCTTAGCCAGTCAGGGCCGGACAGGTGGCAATGGTGGGCGGGGTTAAGAGGCTGCATCCCAGAGGGAAAAATAATTACCATAAAAGGCGGGAAAAGTTTAAACGACGATATTTACCGACAGAGGAGGACTTCAGGAAAGAAGAGAACAGGAACGAACTCTGGATAGCTGCGGCCATTGAGGGGTCAGGCGAGTTTAACAGGTAAGATGTTGATGACAGGATCCCTTTAAAGGGGGTTTTCCACGATCGGACAACTGATGACCTATCCACCGGATAGGTCATCAGTATATCATCGGTGCGGGTCCGACACCCGGACCCGGCACCGATCAGCTGCCTCGGCTGCTGGATGTTTGGAACGGTATGCAGTAGTTGGAGCCGGAAGCAGATGGCTCCCACCACTGCATAGCGGACGTTCTGCAGGACTGCAGCTCTGCTTCTATTCAATTGAATAGGAGCAAAGCTGCAGTATTGTAGCTCGGCCGCTATTCCTGTGACAGGAGCCATCTGCCCCCGGCAATATCGTCCGGTGCCCAGATGCAGCTGATCGGAGTGGGGTCCGGGTGTCGGACCCCCACCAATCACATACTGATGACCTATCTGGTGAATAGGTCATCAGTTGTCTGATCGTGGAAACCCCCTTTAAAAGAGTTATTCAGGATTAGAAAAACATAACAGCTTTCTTGCAAAAACTGTGCCACACCTGCTCTACTTCAATGAAGGTGAGCTGCATTTCCCGACACAACCTGTGGACACGTGTGGCACAATATCTGGAAGAAAGCAGCCAGGGTTTTCTCATCCTGAACAACCCCTTTAAATAATTGCTTTTATTTCTTCTAGTACGTAAAGTGTTCAAACTTTCTAATATACTCCCTTTTTTAATGGGATTCCTGAAAAGAGACTAGTATTAATATATTTTTTCCTTTAACTCTTGCCATGCACTTAAGGTCCATTTACACAGGCCAATAATTGTCCGAACAAGCGTTCGTTTCCAATCATTGGCCTGTATAAACAGAGCAGCGATCAGCTTGTTTGTCGGCTGCACATCTCCCCGTAAATCAGTCGGCAGCACATCTCCCCATGTAAATAGGGGACATGCTGCCAACAATATGCAAATTGTATAGGCACCATTAGAATTAACCCATGTAAAACGGACTTTAAACGAGTGTTAATCGACTTGTTATATCATTGATCCGCGTTCGTTATGGGTAGAAATGCCCATGTCTAGGGACTTTTACTGTATTAATTAGAATAGGTAAACAAGCCCACATCTTGTCTGAAGGATCACATTGAATTGGGGCGTATATAAGAAAAGGTTACTATCTTAGTTCGAATTTTTCTTTAGAACACATATAAAAGAGGAACAAAGCTTTGTACTGGATAACCTTAAAAGAATGAGGGCTGTATGACCTCAGAGATGTTACCTGAGAATGTGACTGTGTCTGGGCCCGGAGGGAGCCCGCCAGCCCCGAGCCCCAGTGCGAGCGACGCTTTTTTTTACTATGCGGAGCCGAGAGCCATTGGCTTTACTAGAGGTTACTAAGGATGTCAGCCTGCGGACGTCCCTGAGAAGTCGGTGATGACATCATTGAATTGCAGGGTCCGCGCTGGACAGCAAGCCGATGACGCAGCAGCTTGTCATTGGAAAGGGGTTTGGTAAGTTTTTAATTTTCATTGCCCATTTTCATTAGAAAGGGGCCTAACTACTATATGGGGGTCATCTATCTACTATATGAGGGCCTAAGTACTTTATAGATGCACCTATTTACTACATGAGGACACTTATCTAATATATGGAGGACTAACCAATATATGTGAGAACCGATGTACTATATGGGACCACATATCTACTTTATAGTGGGCACAAAACACTACTACTGTGTGGGGGGCACAAAGGGGGAATTACTACTGTGTGGGGTACTAAGAGAAGCACCATTAAAGTGCAGGGGCCTAAAGTTGGCACTATTACTGTTTGGCAATACGTGCTGCAGAGTCCCTATGTAGGACTGGCATCTACCACTATATGGTTACAGTTTATTGGTAACATTGGTCTTTGTACAGTGGATTTTCTTTAGTAACAGTATGGTGATATTATTCAGTCACTATGTGGTGGTAATTTGTAGTTATGGTGTGACTGTATTATTCAGTAACAGTATGCCAATATTATTTAGTCACTGTGGTGGTAATATGTGTTCTTGTTGTGGAGGTATTATTTAATAACAGTATGGTGGCTTTATTGAGTCACTATATGGTGGTATTATGTGATCATGGTGTGGCTATATTTTTAAGTTCTACCATGGTGCTATTATTCAGTGACTATGTGGTGGTAATTTGTTGTCATGGTGTTAAGGTATTATTCACTAACAGTATGGTGGTAATATTGTCACTATGTGATTGCAATATGTGTTCATGGTGTAGCGTATTATTCAGTAACAGTTTGGTAGTATTATTCGGTCACCATACATTCGTAATATGTGGTCGTGATTGAGAGGTAATATGTGATCATAGTGTGGTTTTATTATTCAGTAACAGTATGGTGGCATATTTCAGTGACTATGTGGTGATAATTTGTGGTCATCGTGTGGCGTTATTATTCAGTAACAGTATGGTGGTATTTTTCAGTCACTATATATTGGTAATAGGTGATCATGGTTTAGCAGTATTCTGTCCCTTGTATAGTGGTATCATTGGTGATATTGGCCAAAGTATACTGGGTTTTGTTCAGTCATTGTATGGTGGTACTATTCAGTCACTATGTAGTGTTAATATCTGGTCATAATGTGGAGGTATTTTTCAATAACAGTATTGTGGTATACTATGTAGTGTAATATGTGGTCATTGTGTGGAGGTATTATTCATAAACAGTATTGTATTATTTAGTAACTATGTGTTGGCAATATGTGGTCATGTTGTGGCAGTATTATTCAGTCACTTTGGGATAGTAATATATGATCATGGTGTGGTGGTATTATTTATCTCTTGTATGGTGGTATCATCTGTAATATTGGCCTTAGTATGTATACTGGGTTTTGTTCAGTCACAGTATGGTGATATTTGTTCCTTGTATAGTGATATTATATGGCTTCTTTATGACTGTATAGATTAGAGATTTAATCTCATATATAAAAAATTGTCTTTAAGCTATGTTGTCCTTAAAGAGGCTTTGTCACCACATTATAAGTGTCCTATCTCCTACATGTGATCGACGCTGCAATGTAGATAACTTGGTTAAAAATTATAGTTTTTCAAAATAAAAAAAACACTGTTATGAGCAGTTTTAGATTTATGTTAATTACTTTCTTAATGCCCAACTGGGCGTTTTTTAACTTTTGACCAAGTGGACGTTGTAAAGAGAAGTGTATGACGCTGACCAATCAGTGTCATACACTTCTCTCAATTCATGTCCATTTGTACTCAGCACAGCGTAATCTTGCTGTGCAGTCACATACACCTACATTAACTTTACTGAAGTGTCTTGAGAGTGAATAGACATCACCTCCAGCCAGGACGCTATGTCTATTCACACTCCCGACACTTCTGTAAAGTTTGTGTGGGACTTAATTGCTGCACAGTGTGATCTCGCGAGATCACGCTGTGAATGACAGCATGCTGACAGCAAACTTTACCGAAGTGTCAGGCGTGTGAATAGACATCGCCTCCTGGCTGGAGGTGATGTCTATTCACTCTCAAGACACTTCAGTAAAGTTAGTGAAAATGGGGTCACATCTGGGGAATTTCTACTGTACTGGTACCTCAGGAGGCTTTGCACATGCGACATGGCGCCCAGAAACCAATTCAGCATAATATGCGCTCAAAAAGACAAATGGCGCTCCTTCCCTTTTCAGTCCTGCTCTACAGCAGTTTGCGATCGCATATGGGGTATTGCTGTATTCGGGAGAAACTGCTTTACACACTTTGAGGTGCTTTTCTCCTATAGTCCTTGTGAAAATGCCAAAATTTTACCAAAATCTGCGCTCCAAATGGTGCTCTTTCCCTTCTGAGCCCTGCCATGTATCCAAACAGCAGTTTATGACCACATATGGGGTATTTCCCTACAATGAAGAAGTTGCTTTACACATGTTGTGGTGCTTTCTCTCCTTTATTTATGGAGAAAATTAAACTTTTTGAGCTAAAGCGATGTCTTATTGGAAAAAAAAATGTTTCATTTTCACTGCCCGTTTTTTCTAATAAAACCTATGAGACACATGTGGGGACAAAATGCTCACTACACCACTAGATGAATTCCACAATGGGTGTAGTTTGCTAAATGGAGTCACTCTTGGGGAGCTTCCGCTGTTCTGGTAGGGTGATTTATGGGCGTTTCCCAAAATATAGGCACCTCAAAGCTACTTCAGAACTGAACTGTATCCTATAAAAAAAGACTTTTGATTTTTTTATTTTTAAAGTGAGAAATTCAAATTTAGAAAATTGCTAATTCTTGCAATTTTTCTCAAAATTTTTGTGTTTTTCACAAATAAGCAATGAGTTTATCAACCAAATTTTACCCCTGACATAAAGTACAATTTGTCACGAGAAAACAATCTCAAAATCGTTTGGATAGGTAAAAGCATTCTACAGTTATTACCACATAAAGTGACACATCAGATTTGAAACAATCAGATTCATTTTTAAGGCCAAAACAGACTCAGTCCTGAAAGGCTTAAAAAAAACACGCATTTATGGAAGCAAATGTCCTAAACACCTGTTGTTCAAATCTCTAGAAATTTGTGATGGGAATAGAGGAAAAATATTTAGATGAGGATTAAGCAGACATAGAATGTAAAGCTAGACACACATTGGTAAAACCAACAACCGGGACAAGAACCAGGCCATGTGATTGAAACAGTAAGTATTTCCACAGTCAGAAGCACACATTGGGATTTTCTGTTGTTATTACCAAGGCCTTCCATTTGCGGACAGAAGAGGAGGGTCTGACCCTCTCTGCATGTTGAGAAGACTAAAATTCACAGTAAAAGGGGTGAGGGAATCAAGTTGTTGTGCTGCAGTTTCCTGCACAGTTGGTGACCGGGAACGCCACTGTGCAGGGAAAAACTGTGAAGGGGCCGCAGTGCTAAACCAGTGCTGTGGTCCCTTCATTCTCAGAATTAATAGGATTCCCAGAAGTTGTACCCCCACAATCAGAATATGTCATTACTATTTGTGATGGGAAAACCCCTTTCAGTGGCAAATATCAGCAAAAAAAGATCTACCCACCTAGGACCATTCTTTAAAAGGGTACTACTTAGGACAACCCACGTTTCTAAACACAGCCCCCCTGGTAATCAGCGGTCAGGCTTTAGAAACACAAGAGATCAGCTGTTATCATAGGAGAAGCTATCTCCTGTAAACGCTTGTGGTGTTGTAATCATTTAAACCTGGTCTACCAGGGGATCTTGAGCAGCGGTTTCTACTCTATGGCGAGCTTACCTGTGCAGGAAACTCATTTAAATGGTTATTAGTCTCGGTTCATGTTAGTGTCATGGCTTCTGTGAACGGAGCAATGATTGTTGTGTGACAGATCCATTTTCTGGTGAATCCAAACGGGCTCTATTGACTTTAATAGGTTATGTTGGGGTTCTGGTATTTGAGATTTTTAAGTTAGGCCCCATGCACACGACCGTAGATTTTGTCTGTAATTACGGACCCATTCATTTCTAAGGCCAACGGACACCTTCCCGTACAGGCACAGTCGTGTGCATGGGGCCTAACTTGATGTTTTCTTCTCCACTTATGTGTAAAGCTAAAGTGAAAATTATACTGGTTTGCGGTTACCAGAAAACAATACATTGTGGGAGCTCTGCACAGGGCTATGCAGTTTGGTCACATGACCTTCTGCCTGTTTTCAAGAGTGATCAGTAGAAACTTGTAAGTTTGGCTAAAAATTTAGAAACTCACAAGAAATAATAATAAAAAATCAGCACAAAAGCTGTAAAACAGAGTACTAATTTTTTTAGGCTGGGCTGACATGGCGACTGAAAGTCGCCAATATAGGCTCAGCTTTATGTAGATTTAAACTGTGAAATGTTCTGAAAGAACCACTATGTTTAATGATCCTTTGTAGATAAGACAATTTACAGTAAGAGGTTGGATCACAAATATAGCAAGAAAATTAAACAGTAACCAAGCGTAGGAGACGAACAGGAAAACAATGAATGCACTGACAATCTTAAGCACTTATTTATAGAATGGATTAAATTACTCACTAAACCATGTTTGAAGTAAAACGTTCACATGCGGCTGTGTTCCTAAATGCCACCGAGTCTTCTTCATGTGAGATTATTTAGGTAATTAATTATCGGTCAAGTCCAAACTGCAGAAGTGATTTCATACACGACAGTGAACCTTGTCTGGCACGAAAAGGGAAGTTTCCATCCTACAAAAGTCCCTTTAATAAAACAGGATTTACGTACTTATATGGTCTATTTCTGCAATCGCATTAATGAAAACATTTCTTTACACACAAACGTTTTCAGCAAGTATAAAAGCTGTGAAAACAACTGCACAATGTAATAAATGTAACTAGATTACTAGTAGTGAAAACAACAACAATGCAAATACCAGTATTGGTGGAATAGTAGGATTATTCTTTGACAGATTTGTTGGTTCAGGATCAAAACAAGTCGCAGACAACCAGAACACCTAGCCTGGAGAGACATACACAACAGAAAAAGCCTTCGGTTCGCTTTATTTGTTTTATTAGTATTATCTCTGCCTGAGAAAGATCCCACATAAATTGATATCCAGCTTTCCTGAAATACAAATATACCAAGTTGTAGACTGATACAACCACAGTTCATATATTGTTGTAGAACAACGTTCACGTCATCATTCTGGAGTCCAGGAAAGCTTGCTGACCCAGTATCGGGCTGGAATGGTGAGCATAGTGGTAGTCATAAAACTTTTTCAAAAACAGGATAGGTAATGAACAGCTAAATAGAAAAGGAGAACTCAGATCTATATTAGCAGGTCATTCCTAAAGTTAGGCAAGTATATATCATGCCAAAAATGTATGGAATATATAGAACAGAAGTAGGATAAGGTTTTATAAAAAATAAGTGGTGGTCCTAATAGGGAAGCAAAAGACAATACCTTGAGAGTAATTAATATTATACAATATGCTAAAAAAAAAAAAATATACCGTTAGCTCTCATATCAACAGACGCAGAAAAAGCGTTCGTTTGGGTCAACTGGCAATTTGTAAAATTTTCTCTTGTAAAGTTTGGTTTACCAGAAAATTTGTTAGATAAAATTATGGACTTGTACATCAACCCATCCGCTAGAATTAAAATTAATGGAGCTCTTTCACATCCATTTGAAATCAGGAACGGCACAAGACAAGGCTGTCCATTATCCCCCTTGCTATTCATATTAATGATGGAAGTCTTAGCCCAAAGAATAAGAGAAAATGCAAAGATAAGAGAAATTTCCGCAGATATGCTCATCATTATGACAAATCCACACACATCGCTTAAGATTTTGCTCAAGGAATTTGAACTGTTCGGGAAAATATAAAATTTGAAAATAAACAATTCAAAATCGGAACACCTCAATATTAATGTTTGCTCAAGAAACTGGACCTCATTATCTAAATTCTCCCCCTTCAAAAATACCTGCACCAGCATAAATTATCTAGGTATTAAGATAGGTCCCGATTTAGCAAAATTATTCGATCTAAACTACAAGCCCCTGTTGGAAAAAATAGAGAAAGATCTTATAAACTAGAACTCAA
Source organism: Rhinoderma darwinii (assembly GCF_050947455.1). Classification (NCBI taxonomy): domain Eukaryota; kingdom Metazoa; phylum Chordata; class Amphibia; order Anura; family Rhinodermatidae; genus Rhinoderma; species Rhinoderma darwinii. The sequence continues at coordinate 163,245,636 of NC_134688.1, read as the reverse complement.
TACAAATCTCGTGGTTTGGAAGAAATAATCTGGTGAAAATGATAATTCTACCAAAGGTCCTCTACTTTTTACAGACTCTCTCCATTAACATTCCCCATTCCTTTTTTAAAAACCTTAAACATAAAGTTTATCTGGCATTCTAAGGGTTTTAGAGTCAAATTTGACACCTTGACAAAACTTAAGAAATTGGGAGGGATTGGACTACCGGACTTTGAGAAGTATAGAGACGCAACCCATATCAACAAAGTCCTAGAACTATACTTTTATCCAGACCGCAAATTATGGACTGAAGTAGAACTGCACATGCTTGACCAAAAATGTGAAAAGTATATGTAGATCACCCCCCACAATAGAATTCAATATAACACAATTGGAAATTCTCTAACAAATCTGACATTACGGACTTGGCACAAACTTAAAGTGACCATGTCACCACAGTATAAGTGCCCTGTCTCCTACATAAGGAGATGGGCGCAGTAATGTAGGTGAGAGCAGTGCTTTTTTATTTAGAAAAAAAATCTATTTTTACCACGTTATGAGCGATTTTAGCTTAATGCTAATGAGTTTCTTAATGCCCAACTGGGCAGGTTTTTACTTTAGACCAAGTGGGCGTTGTACAGAGGAGTGTATGACGCTGACCAATCAGCGTCATGCACTCCTCTCCATTCATTTAGTCAGTGCATAGGGATCCTGCTAGATCCTTATGTGCTGTCTTATACGGACACATTAACGATACTGAAGTGTTTAGACAGTAAATACACATTCCTTCCAGCCAGGACGCGATGTCTATTCACAATCCCTGCACTTCGTTAACGTTTCTGTGGTACTTACAGCAGAGCAAGCATAATCTCGCTGTAACCTGTCATTTACAGCGTGATCTCGCGAGATTACACTTGCTCCCATTTTGGCAAGATGTCCAAGCAATCTTGAGTACATTTCTGGGCAAAGACATTACTCTTACTCTGGAATTAACCCTACTCAATTTAGATAGGTCTCACCAATATATAAACCGTAATTCTATTTTAACACACCTTATAAGCGCAGCAAAGACTTTAATAGCCAGACACTGGAAAGAAGATGAACCCCCTACAATCATTGAGTGGTTAAGAGAAATAAATATGATACAATCTTACGAGAAAACTAAATGGCTATTAAACCAAGATATAGACAAATATGGGACAACTGGATACAATTTTATAAATCTACAGATTTATCTTCCTCCTTATCCAATATCGCAGTTTGAAGACCCATTTACACTTTCATTTGCTTTTAAATCTGAGGCAAGTTGCCTACCCACAAGATCCTCCGCATAGAGATTCAAGGGACTTAATACCACCTCCTATAAGATCAACATAGTATCAATTTTTCGAGACACATTATTATACTTGATTATACTGTTCGAGACGCATTATTATATCAACTGATATATGGCACTGTGAAGATGATTTGTTACCCCCTCCCTTCTTTATTTCTGTATCCCCCCCCCCATCTCTTTGTTTAAAAATCCTTGAAGAATTTACAAAAAAATAAATAAAAAATAAAATAAATTGTGGACGAAAGCCAGAGCGTTAACTACTGCTCTGCATGTTTCATAGAAAGATGTTATATTTATTATATTGATTACGCTTAATTTATTGTCACTGCATAAGTCAAATCGAAAGAAGATTAAGGATCTTTAACCTTCCTTTTTGTAACTACAATTACTTTAAAATATCCTCTTTCAGTTCATGATAAAAACTCAAGAGCAATAAAGCTGGAAGTATAAGAAAAACAAAACCCTCCATTGGAGTTTTTTTATGTTTTAATTCAGTGGTCTCCAACCTGTGGCACTCCAGCCGCGGTGAAACAATGCCCTGACAGCCGCAGCTGGAGAACCACGGTTTTATTGTGTAACAGTGTTAAAGGACTATCAATTTAAGAAGTCTTTTTTTACAGTGACCAACAGAAAATGACCATTTACAGAGTAAAAACAAATCCCTACAAAGCGATCAAATGAAAAATGCTTAAAGGGAACCTGTCAGCAGAATTATGCTGCCCTGTTCACGGGCAGCATTAAACCGTGACAGATGCAATGGATCCACTGAACTATACTCCTGGATTTATAAGAAAACATCGTTTTAATAAGTGTTAGGCTCGGGGAGAAGTGTCTGCTGGGTGGCTCCCTCTGGCTTTTCCCTGCCCGGCTCAGCTTGATTGACAGGTTTCTTCTATTTGTGTATAGAGACCAGAGTCAAAATTGAGGTGGCAGGAAAAGGCCTGAGTGGACCCAATCAGCTTATACTTTTCTCTGAACCGTACACTTATAAAAATTATGTTTTCTCTGAAACGCAGCAGCGATTTAGAGAAAATAATGGTTTAGTGTACTCGGAGCACCTATCGCTATTTTAAGCTGCCTGTGGTTTGGGCAGCAAGAATCTACTGACCGGTTCCCTTTAAGTGTATGTTGACACATAGCGTAAACACTGCAGATTTTCCGCAACGGATTTCATTGCACTGCGGTGCGTGTATTTAATCTGCAGCATGTTAATTTAAGCTTCTCAATCGCTGCTTTTCTGTTGAAGGTTAATCACATTGAATTCAATGTGGAGGTAAAACCTGCAACAAATAGCAAATGTTACCATTTTTGCGGCAGAAAAGCGGAGATATCGCTGCAAAAAACGCAGCTCAGAAAAAAAAACACACCTTTTTTTGGTTTAAGATTAATAAAATGGTTTATACTTACCACCCAGGCATTGTCATAGCGATGATTTTTTTCTGTTCTCCGTCCAGGCCGGCCTCCTGGGATGAGGTTTCATGCCATGTGACTGCTGCACCCAATCACAGGCTGCAGCATCATCCCAGCAGGCCGGACTGCACGGACAACAGAATGATGCGTTGCCACGACAACGGAGAACAGGGTAAGTATAAACTTTTTTTCTTTTCCAAACCACTGGTTTCCGTAGCAGACATTGCGCCCGAAAAACTGCACCACAATTTGACACGGTTTTTCGGGCAGAATTCTCTGCGGGTTTCAGGACGGATACGATGTGTACTTTTATGCAGTGTATTCGCCCTGTGTTAACATGGCCTAAAAGTTTTTTTTGGGGATAGAACAGGGATGACTTTATGCAGTAGTGTTTCAAGTAACTGTAATATCAATATATCTGTATACGGAAGAACCACCTGCTGAAAGTCCGTTTTATGGCAAAAAATAGGACAATAATAGCGTTAAGATACAATAGGGCAATGAACGTATACTTTTCATAGTCACTCAATCATATGGAACTGTGACTTTTAATTTATAATCAACTGCCCTTGCCATGGGTATTCATACACTGTTTTTCTATCTGTTTCTATAGGGACCAAGTATTGTCTAGTGAGTTAATAATGGAGAATGGAAACCAAAGCCAAGCCACTACTCCGTACATTTGGCAGTTTGAAGAATATGGAATTACTGCACTTGTATACTACAGCATTGTGCTGCCTGTCGGACTATTTGTTAATATCACAGCACTGTGGGTCTTTAGCTGCACGACTAAGAAAAGAACAACTATAACAGTGTACATGATGAACGTGGCACTGCTCGACTTAATGTTTCTATTGTTTGTTCCCTTCCGTATAATATACTATGCCAAACAATCCTGGCCCTTTGGAGATATATTCTGTCGGATCATGGGTGCTATCACCGTTTTTTACCCGAGCGTCACATTATGGCTGCTTGCCTTTATAAGTGCGGATCGATACATGGCTATTGTCCAGCCTAAGCACATCAAAGAACTTAAGAACATTTCTAAAGCAATGACGGCATGCTTTGGGATTTGGATAATGACCATTGTAACCACAACCCCTTTGCTTTTTGTGTATGAGGACCCTGATAAAAAATTTAATTTTACCACTTGTTTTAAACTTTTTGACATCGTCCACTTAAAACAAAACAATCTGCTGAACTTTGCTCGCCTGATCTTCTTTTTCCTGATCCCGCTGCTAATTATGATAGGGTGTTATAGTATCATAATTTATAGTCTACTCAGTGGCAGAACTTCTCGACTCAAACCTAAAGCAAAAAAGAAGTCAATACGCATCATAGTGACTCTCATTGTGCAGGTTCTGGTGTGCTTTGTGCCCTTTCATGTCTGCTTTCTATTAATAATGGTCCAGGCACACCAAGAAAACTACATTGCATGGGGAAAGGTGTCCGCCTTCCTGATGAACCTTAGTACATGTTTGGATGTTATCTTATATTACATCGTCTCCAAGCAGTTCCAGGCAAGAGTCATCAGTGTTATTTGGTATAGAAACTATCTACGCAGCGTGCGAAGGAAGAGCATGAGATCCGGCAGCATCCGCTCCTTGAGCAATGTCAACAGTGAAATGATGTGATCAGTGTATGTTTTTATACGTATATACGAAATAAGTGTACATTATATTTTTCTATTAACCCACGGAAATTAGATTTTTTTTTTGTTTGCACTATATCATAGCTTATACAAGACAACAAAAGATAAAAGAAAATTAAAAAAATGTTTTGCAGATGGTAATATTTACATTAACTACAATTTGTTTGGCACTGTATAACATTACAAAAATGCTGGGTCAATGGTCATGCTTGAAGTCAATGGGTGCGTGAAAATCACAAACAGCACACGGGAGCACTTCCGTGGGACGCGCCTGATTCGCGCAACAGCAGGACAAATTATGAATGAAAACAGAAAAGCACCACGTGCTTTTCTCTTTACAAACATAAAAACAGAGTGTCATAATGATGGTGGCTGCGCGAAAATCACGCAGCCACGCATCATGTGGTGATGACACACGGAACTTTTATGGAGCTTTTGCTCGCGCAAAACGCACACGCTTGTGTGAATCCGGCCTTAGATGCAGTACCACATGGAAACCCATGCCGCCTCAACACAGCACCCGCAGAGGGAGAAACCCAGCAGTACAACAGCACCCCTGCTGCCAGGCTAAGCCCCTTGGCTCTGCCCCCCCCCCCCACCAGACACAGCACCAGGGACCCCACACAGCATCATAATATTGTACTATGGTCTGCCTTTGTTCATATCATAGTTAAAGAGAGTCTGTCTTCACATTTTCACCTCCCAAACCGCTATACAGGAAAGGATGATCATTTTTCAAACATACCTCATAAGTCAGCCCATTGTGAGCTATTCTATGCAGGACACTTCCTGGATTGTAGAATTCTTTAGCGCTCATTTTTATAAGGCGCCCGGAGGAAAAGAAGCATTTTTTTTACGGTTCATGATGATCTGACTTGGGCAACATACAGTAGATATGTTTGAAAAACTATCATCCTTCCGTATATAGCGGTATAAGACGTTTTAAAAAGGCGAAAACAAAAGCGAAAGTATCATGTTGCAGTTTTTTGTTTGTTAGGTCTTTGAAAGGTTTAAAAAGTTGTGGTTGAGCTTTTGCACAAAAGAAATGAACTACATATTATAAATATAGAATTGTAATGTAATTCAAGTTACGCCTAATAGTTTCACAATGTACAGATGTAACAAATTACATCTTTATCAAAAACACTTTAATTGGAAAACGAGAGAAAAAAAAAAAAAAGACTTACAATCCAGAAGGCAGAGTACTAAGAGTTATACCAGCCACAACTTCTACAGCTTCAACAAGGAGGATATCAAAAAGCGCTGAAAGTATCCAGGTCCCAAGCAAATACGACTGCAACAAACAATAACAAACAAACAAAATAAACGAACCATAGCGGAAAAATGCATTGTTCAGAGCTGACATTTCACTATATTTGTGATCAAATACTGTGACACCTACCGACTCTTTACAGACAACTAAATATTCTCCCACTTAAGGCCCTATTACACCGGCCAATTTTGGCAGGTGCAACGAGCGCCGAACAACAAGACAGCCCGTTGATTGGCGCTAGTTTTCTCCTGTCACAAGGAGCTATGGATGGGGATGAGCGGCCGTTACTACGATCGCTCATCCCCATACATCATCATGTTGGCGGCGTGTATCCCTGTTTACACAGGAAGAGGTGATGCCGACAACAATAATATTTTAGTGTTTTAAAACTATACGATCAGCAGAGGATCCAGCGTTTGCTCGTTCATCTGCTGATCGCTGCCCTGTTTACACAGCGCAATTATCGGCAGCGAGTGTTCTATGAACGCTTGTCTGCCCGATAATTGCCCAGTGTAAAACCCCCTTTAGGCCAGTAGCCCACTAATAATTGTGACAAACAAATTAGATAAGCCTCAATGCATTGAATTGTTGGGACAAAAATTGCACCGTATATAAATCCCAGTGCGCTATAACAAAACCTTATCAGGAAGTTACCTGAAATGAATGGTTTTATCTATTTTGCCCTTGTTCTGGTGGTTCTGCTACCCGTCTCATACAAAGATACAAGACAGTGTGTCCACACAATGGTGTTTTTTTGTTTTTGCTTTTATTTATTTTTTATACAAAACCAAGCTAGGATCAAAAATCAAAACAAAAAAAAACAAAAACACAGGTTTACATGACAAACAAAAGCTCAGCCTCAAAGCAGTGCGCCACGTAACTTCACATATCATGTAAAAATAGTTTGAAGTTCTGGAAGAAACATCAGCACAAGAATTATTCATTGGGAACTTCATAAATTAAAGGGGTTCTTCCATATTCAGATATTTTTTATTTAAATTGGTGGTAGGTGATAAAAATGATCGGCAGTGTCCGACTGCTGGGTCCCCCACCAATCCCGGGAACAAGCTTACGTAGCCGTCCCTGTGCGCCCCATATGAATGGAGAGGTACTGCACATGCTCGGCCACCGCTCGATTCATTTCCCATGTGCTGTCTTACACTCCTGAAGACCCATAGAAAGTGAAAGGAGCGGTGGTCAAGCATGCGCAGTACCGCTCCATTCATATGGGGCACAAAGGAACGCCCAAGTAAGCCCCTTCTTGGGATCGGTGGGGTCCCAGGAGTCGTACCCATACCAATCAGATATTTGTCACCTATCCTGTGCATCAGCTACAGTAGTGTAAAGCACACCCCCACTAGACTTGGGAGAAATATATTACTCAATGATTGATATGATCAATCCAGAGAATACTTCACTAACTTGTAGTCTGGTGGACCAATCAGAGTTTAGCCGATACCAGGGGAACACTTTGGTGTCCTCAAAGTTTTGCCCTTGAAATGCAAGCTACATAAAGGGAATTTAGTCTTTAAAGGGGTTTTCCAGCTTCTGACAACTGATGACCTACCTACCGGATAGGTCATCAGTACATGATCTGCAGTGGTCCAACACCCGGGCCCCTCACAGATAGGCTGGTCCGGTGGCTCCGTGCACCGGACGTACAAGCCGGAAGCAGTTAGCTCCGGCCACGGAATAGCGGCCGAGCTGCAGTACTGAACCTGCAGCACGGCCGCTATGCTATGTACGGAGCCAACTGCTTCCGGGCTCCGTACAATATCCGGTGCCCGCAGGCCACCGGAGCGGCTTATTGGTGCGGGGTCCGGGTGTCGGACCCGTACCGATGACATACTGATAACCTATCCGGTGGATAGGTCATCAGTTGTCAGAAGGTGGACAACCCCTTTAATCAATTTGTAGCATAATTTTAATTATATATATATTATATATATATAATGGAGCAATGACTTACTGTAAATTTCTTACTGCCAAATCTTCTTTCTAATGTCCTAAAATTGTAGATCAGCAAACCACTACAAAAGGTGTCCTTCAAATCTAGACACACTATTCTCCCAGAGATCAGCTTCCATACCTGAAATATTAAAGAATAATTTATATTTTATTGTGTATAGTGGAGTTCGATATGTGGTTATTTTACACACGCATGAGATCACTATGTACAATGTTTAATATTTCCAAGAAGGTGCAGTATGAGGCCAGTAAATCAGTTACATCTTGCAAATACATTTCAGAAGTTACTACTACCCAAGTAACTGGCTGAAATATAGGCAGCTGTGCAAGTATATGTGTAAACATTGATTTGGATGGTAAGTCGGATTCGCACAATAGAGAATTTATTAAGCGATTTGCGGTTAATGAGGAAATTTTAAAACGTTTGCACAGACCTGTTATGCATAGAAATGTGTACCTTTTTTGATTTTACGCCGATACTTTTCTTAAAAAGTGGGAGGGGTCTAGTTGAGAGGTGCAGCCACCCACGACCCGACAGATTTTCTATAATTTACGCCAGAGATTGGCGGAAATTTTAGTGGAAATCTACATAAGTACGTAGCTGGCATAGATTTCAATTTATGGCGCACAGACAGCTCAAGATGTACCAAATTTATTAAACGGGGTACAGCTCTTAATAAATTTAGCAAATCTTACTCCAGCGGCATTCTGTTTAACCCCTTAAGGATTAAGCCATTTTTTGCTTTTTCATTTCCCGTCTTCCAAGAGCCACAACTTTTTTATTTTTCTGTCAATAGAATGGTGTGAGGCAGTGGCGTAACTACCGCCGTAGCAGCAGTAGCGGCTGCTACGGGGCCCGCGGCATGAGGGGGCCCGTGTCGCCTGCCGGCACGGGCCCCCACCGTGGCCGGAGGCTCCGCTAGCAGCCGCTGTGGCTGCTACAGCGGGACGCCACTGAACACTACGGCAGAGCAGGGAGGTATCTCCCCGCTCTGCCATTAACTGGTTCCCGACCGCTGGCTGTATTTTTACGGCCAGCGGTCAGGGTCCTTAAAACCCGAGCCATAGACTTTCTGCGGCTCGGGCTTTAACTTGCTGCCCGCGCGATCGGGCAGCTGAATGTCGGGTCTCCGGCTGTCAGGGACTGCCGGGGACCCTGAGGAGAGGATAGAAGCAGCTTTCGCTGCTTCTGTCTTCTCTGATCACTTGTACACAGCGCTCAATGAACGCTGTGTATATGAATAGAGGCAGCGGCCGCGCCGCTGTCTCTATTCCTCCCGGTGATCATGTGACTGGTCACATGATCGCCGGGTGCCGTTAGTGGCAGACTGTTGCTGGGTCTTACTAGACCCAGCACAGCCCTATTAGTGACAATCGTCACTATGAGAGGGCTGATTTCCCCTGTAACTGGGGCTGCTGTGCAGCTCCAGTTACAGTGGGAAAACATGGTGCAAAAGAAAGAAATAAAATATATAAAGTTCCCCAAAGGTCTTTTTTGACCTTTGAGGGACAGACCATGGTAATAAAAAAATAATAAAGTAAAGTGCAAAAAAAATGTAAATAATAAATACACATAAAATACCGACCCCAAAAAAAAACGTTCCCCCCGCCAATCATTGTTGTAACGCTAGCGCTGACCCAATTACCCTAATATAGACATGTAATATATAAAAATTTACGGTAGACAATGACGATCACAAATAAAAGGTCTATTTTAGGGTAAAACTATGTTATTACCAAAAAAAAAATAGCTGAAATGTAAAAAAGCTTATTTTTTTACTATTTTCAAACTTTATGAATAAAAATTCTAAAATAGCAAAAAAGGTGTGTATAAAATTGATAAAAAAAGAAACCTGCATTGTCTACGGAAAAAACGTCGCAAAAATCACGTCGTTAGGACAGGGGATACATGTGTGATCGCTGGCATTGATAAAGAGAACGGGGGACTGAAAGTCCCCTGAAGTTCTCCATCACAAACCTCGGACTTCCGGGGTCTGTGTCGGCAGCTCCGTAGAAATGAATGGAGCGCCGGTCGTGCTTGTGCGCATGCGTGACCAGCGCTCCTTTCATTGTTATTGAGCTGCGCAGACGCCAGAAGTCAGAGGTTAGTCATGGAGAACTTCAGGGGACGTTCAGTCCCCCGTTCTCCCTATCACTGCCAGCGATCACACATGTATCCCCTATCCTGTGGAGATCCTGTGGAGAGGGGATACATGTCTTTTGTAGGACACACTGTATGTCGCCTTTTTTTGGGAGGGGGGACGCTGTATGGCGTTCCCTACAGGGGGGGTGGCTGTATGGCGTTCCCTATAGGGGGGGAGCTGTATGGCGTTCCCTATAGGGGGGAGCTGTATGGCGTTCCCTACAGGGGGGGCTGTATGGCGTTCTCTACAGGGGGGGCTGTATGGCGTTCCCTACAGGGGGGGCTGTATGGCGTTATCTACAGGGGGGCTGTATGCCGTTCTCTACAGGGGGAAGTATGGCGCTATCTACAGAGGGGGGCTGTATGGCGTTATCTACAGGGGGGGCTGTAAAAAGGGCACTATCTACAAGCGGGGGGGGGGGGGGGTTGTGTGACACCCAGGGGAGGGGGGGGCCCCAGTCAAAAGTTTGCTATGGGGCCCAGTCTTTCCTAGTTACGCCCCTGGTGTGAGGGCTTATTTTTTGCGGTGAGGAGTTGTAGTTTTTATTGACAATTTAAAGTACCATATAATGACAACTTAACTTTATTCTGCGGCTCAATACAATTACGGTGACACCAAATCTATATAGGGTTTTTTTTTATATTTTACTACCTTTAAAAAAAAATATTTTTTTTTTTTTTTTAACCATATTCTGGGAGCCATCATTTTTTTCTCTGTATTTATTTATTTTTTTAGAGCATAGGTGACCCAAAAACTGCGATTTTGGCATTTTAATTTTTTGTTTTTATACGGTGTTCACCGTGCTAGTTAAATAATGGTATATTGTAATAGTTCGGCCTCTTACAGATGCATCAATACCAATTTGGTTTATTTTTTTTATTTTTTACATTACTATAGAGGAAAAATGCGAAAAGGTGTTTGTTTTTTTAACTTCTAATATATATTTTTTCACTACTAATAACGAACTTTTTTTTTACATTTTATTTGTCCCCCTAGGGGACTTGAACCTGCGATCACTGTTCCTGCCTATTAGTCCCGGGTGTCAGCTGTAAAACACAGCTGACACCTGCAGCGTATGGGGCATGCTCAGCCCGGGAGTGCGCTCCGCACTTTCCTATAAAGCTTTTCACATACATGTACGTGATAATGTGTCAAGGGGTTAAGACTAGCCTATGAAACACCAGTCTTCAATTTCTCCCAATGTCCTTATGACAAGGCTGCTGCACGAGGCCAGAACACAGGCTAAAAATGTAGTCATGGGAATCCAGCAGCAGTGCACCCCATAGATTAAGGTCTGTAACTTCAAGCAATGATAACTCAGCATAAAAGTAAAATATTATATTATTATAAATTACTTCTGGTACAGGTGAACGGGACTCCTGGCATCATAGACATTTATGATGCTAGGAGTCCCTGCCTCCTCACGGAACTGCCGTTTGGTACTGTATAATTTTGTACGGAACAGCAGTTCCGTGGGTAGGCAGAGACTCTGAGTCCCGTTCACCTGTAACGTGGTCGGGTCGGGAAATGAGGCCGACAAACGGACCGTTTTCACGGCCCGAACTCGGACGTGTACAAGAGGTTTAAGTATCATGTCCCACAACTTCTGACATGTCATTAGTGGAAGTCTGGGCACCGAGACTACCAATCGGTAAAAGTAGGGTGCTGCTGGGCTCTGATGGATGCACAGCAATGTCAGAAGTTGTGAGAAATGATAGTTCTTTGTATAGTGTAAGCATAATGAGTGCACACTTTGAAATTCAACATCTTTTCTCGGGCACATAGGCACTAACCAATATAAAATTATCACAGGTTTTGCCCCGGACCCTTTCAGTGTGAAAAGAACACGGTTGTAGGTCAACAAATCAGTTGAGTTGGCATGTAGTTCATAGGACATCACGTCTATGCAGTTACAAGGCAGTCATACACTTGCACAGAGCTGTCTGGGCATGTTGTTAGCGTGAGCCAATATCACATTGCCGCATGGACGTGGTCACATTGTGTACATACAGCAGGGGCCCTGGGCAAAATCTGTCTTAACTTTAGGTTGGCCAGTGTTATATTTACATTTACAGAACATTTATCTATAAAAAAAAAATAGACTTGAAGCCTGGAAACCCCACAGTTTTATGACTGAGAACAGCTCTGAAAATGGCTGTGGAGGGAAAGGCAAATAAGTGGTTATAGAACAAACTTGCAGCTGTAACGACAAGGCTGTGTACTACGTAAGCTGCTCAATTTTTATATATAAGAGCACAGACACCGCTAGGTCTATTATCACTGGTTTTTCTGAAGAGCTCAGAGACAAAATCTGAACACATGCCTTATAAACTGTGAGCACGCTATGGGTCACACTATTTAAGCTCACTTGAGACAAAGTCAGAGCTCTTTTAAACGTCATAAAAGCGCGCGTGTGTGTGTGTGTGTATGTGTGTGTGTGTATGTGTGTGTGTGTGTGTGTGTGTGTGTGTGTGTGTATGTGTGTGTGTGTGTGTGTGGGGGTGTGTGTGTGTATGTGTGTGTGTGTATGTGTGTGGTCGTTCACAAGACCATTGTTCAAGACCTTAGATAGACGTTACTTACATAGAAACTTTCTATTATTGCTTGCAAATTATACACAAAAAATGACTGCTGCTGTTGAAACAGGAACGCCAGTAGAATGGACAGGGCACTGGGGATGAGTAGGAGGCATTTGGACAAGGGAGCTTTATCTGCAAAAAAAAAAAAAAAGTTTTCATCTTCCACCAGATGATGTAAGGAATAGAAGAGAAACCACTGAGAAACATTACTATTCTGGATTTAAATCAAGTCTCATTGATGGATACTTTTTTTTCTTTAACCACAGTATGGATTTTCTTTCGTAAAAATCTGCAACATATGAATTGTGAAGTTCAAGTGGCTAATAAACTATATGTTTCAGCATTTTTTTAGCTGGACGAGCATCATGCTGGAGAGAGTGAGAAAAAAAATGGCCCCCGTGACTTTCAGACACTTCCACACACTGTTCTGATGCCCTACATGATCAATCTTTACGTTTCCAATTTTGATTCTCCAGCTCGTCGCGTATTTGCTCTTATAATCTGCTGTTGTTTTACCTGTACCTATGAAGGTGTAGTGAAGCTTAGGGCGGATTTACACGAACGTCCGTGCAACGCGCATGCTTTTCACGCGCCTCGCACGGACCTATGTTAGTCTATGGGGCCGTTCAGACTGTCCGTGAGTTTCACGCAGCGTGTCCACTGCGTAAAACTCACAACATGTCCTATATTTCTGCGTTTTTCGCGCAACACGCACCCACTGAAGCACTTCCGTGGGACGCGCGTGATTCACGCAACAGCAGTAAAACTATGAATGCAAACAGAAAAGCACCACTTCTGCGGTCCGGGCTAATTGAAAATAATGGCCGCGGCCATGTGCATGTCCCGCGATTAGTGAGCGGCTCGCGGTTGACAGTCCGCAGCCGGCCGACCCGAAAATCATGGCCGTACACATGGCTACGATCGTGTGCATGAGGCCTTAATATGATCTCCTGATGCTGCAAATTCAACAAATTACCATTTTAGTTCTCTTTACAACCTTTAAAATGTTTTGATCTCTGTTGTGCATAATAATGTGAAACAATGCATTTTGAGTTTTTTACTTCTAAAAAAAAAATCTGTTATCATTAGGAGATTTGTTCAATAAAATTCGCATTATACTCCAACGGTTGATGGCTTGAAGATTATACTGACTGTCATTTGCATCGACTATTTAGGAGAATCAGCGAAAAATAACATTTGCATAATAATTTGGAATGCAGTGTACATTGGAAATGTATAGTCAACTTAAAAGTTTCCCCACTCCTGAATGATCCAGCCTCTGTTCCTGCGTTCCAGTCTCCTGTCTTCCGCTCTTCAAGATGACTACCACAGTCTCCGACTTTGCTACAGAGAGCTTCTTTGAAAGTCTGAGGAATGCCCCCACCCCTTCCATTGCCCTCTGATATAAGAGTGGAGCGGGAAAGCAGGTCCGATGTACAGTAAAAAATAATAATATTTTTTTGGGGGGGGTTGAGGGTCATTTTTAACAAGGTAAACATTGACGAGAGAATTACTACAATTTGGAAGCACGTGAAATTCAGGCACTACCACCTGCAGTCTTTTCCACTTCAGGCTGCCAAACAGGTATCGAAAGCTAATTCAACTTCAGCTATCGTAAGAGTACAAGACTATAAACCTCTGGGAGTATGATTTCTCCAAGATAGAGTTATACCTGACAATGGTCAAAGTCTTGTGCGTAACCCTACCTGATGCGCTAATTCTTCATTAAGTCTTCTTTCACTCTTACTCATGTATGAAAAAATCCTCTACTTTTACTATGAAAGACTCTACTTGGACCAAGGGCTTTCAGCTAAGTGAGCTGGAGAAAAACAAAGTTTCCCAAATAATGTCATATTGTGACCATGTTAAGCAATCTGAAGAAATGTCCACATACAAATTTCCTGTTCCTCCCCTAAATAGGGACTTTCCAGGCAGTCAGACCACTTTTCTACTGTACAAACACGTTGACGGTGGATACAAATCTTACAAAATGACAGACCCACAATCACTAAGGCCCCATGCACACAAACGTATTATTGCGGCCTCACTTCATTTCATGCACACGACCGTGGTTTCCACAGTCTGTGCATTGCCCAGGACCCTGGACCGCAAAAAGAAAGGACATGTCTTATTATGGCCGTATTTTGCGGTCCAGGCTCATAGAAATGAATGCATGCGGCCATGTGCACGGCCCGCGATATGCGGGCGGCCGCGGGTGACACTCCGTGGCCGTTCGAGCCACAAATCACGGCCTGTGCACAGGAGAAAACAGCTGCCTCGTTTCACACGTAAATGCTCCTCCTCGCATTTTGCGAGGCTTCTCTGACAGCCGTAAATTTTGAGCTGTGCTTCATTGAGTTCAATGAAGAACGGCTCAAATTACGTCTGAAAGAAGTGTCCTGCACTTCTTTTGACGAGGCTGTATTTTTACGCGTCGTCGTTTGACAGCTGTCAAACGACGACGCGTAAATGACAGGTTGTCTGCACAGTACGTCGGCAAACCCATTCAAATGGGCAGATGTTTGCCGACGTATTGTAGCCCTATTTTCAGACGTAAAACGAGGCATAAAACGCCTCGTTTACGTCTGAAAATAGGTCGTGTGAACCCAGCCTAACTGTATTGTACTGTGCATGCACATCTGACATGGTCTAGAATGACGTGCAGAGACCTATACATTTGAACACCAGGGGGTGCTATTACAACCAAATAACTAACATATTTCTGAGAGGAAACATTTTATTAATAACAATACTTTACGAAGTTACTCAAAAATGTATTTAGCGTTTACATATTGCCATTTCTATTGATCGCACAACACCTTTAGGCTGGGTTCACACGACCTATTTTCAGACGTAAACGAGGCGTATTATGCCTCGTTTTACGTCTGAAAATAGGGCTCCAATACGTCGGCAAACATCTGCCCATTTGAATGGGTTTGCCGACGTACTGTGCAGACGACCTGTAATTTACGCGTCGTCGTTTGACAGCTGTCAAACGACGACGCGTAAATGGACTGCCTCGGCAAAGAAGTGCAGGACACTTCTTTGCCACGTAATTTGAGCTGTTCTTCATTGAACTCAATGAAGCACAGCTCAAGATTTACGAGCGTCTCAGACGGCTCGCAAAATGCGAGGAGGGGCATTTACGTGTGAAACGAGGCAGCTGTTTTCTCCTGAAAACAGTCTGCCTTTTCACACGTAAATGACAGCTAGCGTGTGCACCTACCCTTAATAGTATTAAGAAAATGACGACAACGCTCGACTATGCGCCTTCCACTATTATTGCTAGAAAAAATAAAATACAGAGATTTTCTGATGTTACACAATAATAAGAAAATAAACTCTGCAGAAAGTGACTTCTGGGAATAGGATTTACATAAAGGCCATTGCGGCTAAAAGTTGCAGTTTATATCTGAACATTTCCCTTGGCCAGACATACTCAAAACATACAAAAAGTAACCCTTTTAGGCCCCATGCACACGACCGTAAAAACTCCCGTAATTACGGGCCGTAATTACGGCTCGTAATTACGGGCCCATAGACTTCTATTGGCCACGGGTACCTCCCCGTATGCTTACGGGAAGGTGCCCGGGTCGTTGAAAAATATAGAACATGTCCTATTTCAGGCCGTAATTACGGCACGGGCAGCCCATAGAAGTCTATGGGACTCCCGTAATTACGGGTGACTACGTGTGTGCACCCGTAATTATGGGAGCGTTGCTAGGTGACCTCAGTAAATAGTCACTGTCCAGGGTGCTGAAAGAGTGAAACGATCGGCAGTAACTGTTTCAGCACCCTGGACAGTGGCTACCGATCAGAATATAGATAAAGCTGTAAAAAAAAAAAAAAAAAAAAAAAAAAAAAAAAAGGACGTTCATACTTACCCAGAACTCCCTGCTTCTTCCTGCAGTCCGGCCTCCTGGGATGACGTTACAGCCCATGTGACCGCTGCAGCCAATCACAGGTCAATCACAGGCTGCAGCGGTCACATGGACTGCTGCGTCATCCAGGGAGGTCGGGCTGGATGTCAGGAGAGGGACGCGTCACCAAGACAACGGCCGGGTAAGTATGAATTTCTTTTACTTTTATTACGGAAAGGGCTGTCCCTTCTCTCTATCCTGCACTGATAGAGAGAAGGGGCTGCCGATTAGTGCAGTGCAATTTTGCAGCCAAAAACGTGCCCGTAAATACTGGTGCAATACGGATCGAATACGTGTGACCAAGGACCCGTATTTACACCAGTATTTACGGGTGGACAAAAATACGGTCGTGTGCATGAGGCCTTAGGCCTCATGCACAGGACCGTGCTCGTAATTACGACTCGTAATTACGAGCACGGGCGGCCACGGGCAGCCGGCCGCTTTTGCGAGCCGTGCTGTCATTATAAAGTAAAGCAGCACGGCCCATAAAATGAAAAAATAGAACATGTTCTATTTTTTTAACGGCACGGGCACCTTCACGTGAGAAAACGGGAAGGTACCCGTGACTAACAGAAGTCTATGGGCCCGTTATTGCGGGTCGTAATTACGACCCGCAATAACGGGTGTTTTTACGGTCGTGTGCATGAGGCCTTAGGGAGAGTTCACACATAGTTTTTTTATGAGCTTTTTGACGTGGAAACCGCGTCGGAAAACGCGCTAAAAAACGGCCGAAAATGCCTCCCATTGATTTCAATGGGAGGCGGAGGCGTTTTTTCCCGCGAGCGGAAAAACTGTCTCGTGGGAAAAAGAAGGGACATGCCCCATCTTCAGGCATTTACGCCTCTGACCTCGACATTATCATCAATGGGAGGCAGGGAATGCTTATTTCACTGCGTTTTTTGGCGAAAAACGCAGGCAGAGCAAAATCTAATTCTAAACGTAATTTTGAGGCAGATTTTCCGCCTGCAAAAAAATCTGTGTGTACCCAGCCTTATAGTGAAGTTTACAAAATATTGCCTAAAAAGGTGTTCATTTTATGAAAAGGGTTGTCTCATCGACAATCCTTTTTTGTTAGAAGGGTTTCCTGATGATAAACATTACAGGTTGTCCCACTGCTGGAAATCCCTGCCATCAATTGTGAACTTATAAACCACAGGTCTCAAACTCGGCCGGGTAAATGGGCCTGCACATAGAAAAAATGTGAAGTTGACAGGACGCATGACTTTCAAATTTGATCAAATACAAAATTATTGTTAATCAATTCGTTATTTGAACTACTATAATATTACTACATTACTATAACAGTACTACATTACTATAATAATACTACATTACTATAACAGTACTACATTACTAGAATAATACTACATTACTAGAATAATACTACATTAATAACACTGCTAGGTTTAAACTTACCGAAAGTTTGCGAGTGGACTCCACATGCTTATTTTAACAGTCCAGTTTTCCAGTTTAAGGTGGAGTTCACACAAAGTTTCTTGACAAGATTTTTGACGCGGAAACCGCGCCGCAAAACGCTCCAAAAAACGTTCAAAAATGCCTCCCATTGATTTTAATGGGAGGCGGAGACGTTTTTCCCACGAGCAGAAAAACCGGCATGCGGGAAAAAGAAGGGACATGCCCTATCTTCGGGCGTTTACGCCTCTGACCTCCCATTGACATCAATGGGAGGCAGAGAAAGCGTATTTCACAGCATTTTATGCCCGCGGCACTCAAAGGGCCGTGGGCAAAAAACGCCACGAAAATCGGCATGCAGGCAGAGGACAATCTGCTTCAAAACTCCAAACTCCAAACAGTCTGGCTGCTCATTTTGCAAAATTTGGCAGATGCAAGAATGTCAAGATTGGGCAGCCCCTTTTAGATAGTGCCTTCTGTAGATAATGCCACGGTGCCCTCTGTGGATAATGCCACAGTGCCCTGTCTGGATAATGCCGCACACACCCCTTTGTAGATAGTGCCACACTTTGTAGAAAGTGACACACATATCCCCCTATAGATAGCTCCATTGGGGCTCCCTCTAGGAGTGGAATCTCCAGCCAAAGCGTTGCCGGTACTTAGGCCTAGGATTCCTCTCCTGGAGGAGCCCCTGAGGTCACTAACCATATATGGACAGTGTAGCGTCCATGGCCGCGGGCTGTCGGGTTTGCTCACCTCCCGACGCCCGCAGCCATGGATCCGTGAGCGCTGGTCCCAATATCCTTCCTAGGAGACGCCAGCGCTCACTTCCGCTCTGTTCTGCTGCGTCCCGAAGGGTGCGCGTGCACGCCCGTGCCCGGCCTTAAAGGGCCAGCGCGCGCACAAAGGAAATAGTCATCATCATCAACTGCCATGATTTCCTGGTCTATAAGAAGGCCCCAGGCCTTCTGATCCTTGCCTGAGCAAGTCTATACCAGTCTGTCTTGTAAATGGTTCCTTAGTGTTTCCCCGTTCCAGTTGTTACCCGTGCCCTGTATCTCGTACGGCTCGTTTCCGTGCCTACCAGGGTTGAAGTTGTTTGCCACGTCCAGTGTCTTCTGCCACATCGGATACTGCCCGCCACGTCTGGCGCTAACTGCCGCACCGTGCTGAAGCCACAGCCACTGGACTAGTTCAGGTACCCAAGCGTTCCTATCTGCTATTGACTTTCGTGTAGACTGTGACCTGGTCAGCTGCATCCCCGCTACGGCGGAGCAGCCTAGTGGGTCCATATACCCTGTGATCGTGACAGTACACTCAGGCCATGGAACCCGCTGGCCAGCCCAAGACCGCAGTCCAGAAGATACAGACGGAGATGCATGACGTCAGGATCAACTCCTTGAGGCTGTGAATTCTATCCTGGTCCGCCTGGATCTACTCACTGTTCCACCCCCGGTTCTTCCTCCTGAAGCTGTTGCTGTGCCACTGCCCAATGCTCCTCCTGTTTGTTCGGGATCCACAGTTCCTTTGCCTCTTCCTTCTCGCTACGACGGTGATCTCAGAGAATGTCGAGAATTTCTTAATCAATGCACGGTGCATTTTAGGCTACGGCCTCATCTCTTCCCCTCCGAGGAGGCCAAAGTGGCGTTTATTATCTCCCTCCTTGCTGGCAAGGCCCTCGCATGGGCGAACCCAATCTTGGAGCAACAAGGACCTGTATCCTCGGACCTAGTCTTGTTCCTGCAGTCCTTTCATACCATGTTCGAGGAGTCGGGTCGAACATCCTCTGCCACAACCACTCTGTTGACCCTCAAGCAAGAGGGCTCCACAGTAAAGGAGTATGCTATCTCCTTCCGTACCCAAGCAGCCGAGCTGGCATGGAACAATGAGGCACTGTTGGCGACCTTCTGGCAGGGACGGTCCTCTCACATCAAGGACGAACTGGCGGCCCGCGACCTTCCTTCTACCTTGGATGCCCTCATCCTATCAGCCACTCGGGTTGATATGAGACTCCGGGAGCGCACTCAAGAGGTTTGAAAGGAGAGCCAGGCCCACAGACCAGCACCCTCGGTTCAGAGACCACTACTGTCTTCCCCTAGTGCGCTACCTGAAGAAACCATGCAGATAGACAGAGTCCGGTTATCTGAACAGGAGAAGTAGCGCAGACGCTCCTCTGGACTATGTATGTATTGTGGCCTTAAGGGTCATTTTGTGCGCCAATGCCCACAGAAACCAGGAAACTCCAGTACCTAGGGTTGGTTGGAGAGGCAACTCTAGGTGGAACATCTCCAAACGTTAAAACCTCTTCCAGATTATCGATTCCTGTGGCCATTGTCTCCGGAGAAACGTCACATCCTTCCTCCGCCTATCTTGACTCTGGAGCGGCTGCTAATTTCATCCAGCAGGATCTAGTGGATCGTTTACGTCTACCCACAGTCCGTCTGGAGAGACCCCTGGCTGTTGCCTCTATGAATAGTCTACCATTGCCCGATTCGATTATGCTCATCACGGAGCTGTTGAGACTACGGGTCGGAGCTCTACACTCAGAATAGATCACCTTCATGGTACTACCTAAGGCGATCAATCCTATCCTGCTGGGTCTGCCATGACTCCACCTACACGCCCGGTACTTGACTGGAATTCCGGAGAGGTTCTTCAATGGGGTTCCAGATGCCATAGCCATTGCCTGTCAAAAGTCCGTCCTGTTATGCCCCCTCTGCCTCAATCACTCTCCGGTCTACCATCTCAGTATACCAGTTTTGCAGATGTCTTCTGCAAACGAGAGGCTGAGACGTTGCCTCCACATCGGAATTATGACTGTCCCATTGAACTGGTTCCTAATGCTTCTCTTCCCCGTGGACGAGTATATCCTCTCTCCTTACCAGAGACTTTATCTATGTCAGCCTATATCAAGGAGGACTTGGAGAGGGGTTTTATTCGAAAATCTTCCTCCCCAGCTGGGGCAGGCTTCTTCTTCATTAAGAGGAGAGATGGATCTCTCCGACCCTGCATTGCCTACCGTGGTCTCAACCAGATCACGGTCAAGAACAAATAGTAGAGGGTAACAAGGGGTTGGATCCAGCGCTGTTTTTAGAATAAAACGGAAACTATTTCCAAGTTTTACTGGTCATCTATTAAAAAGGTCCAGAGATGTGGAGTCCTAGTGTGCAGGAAGGAATATCGATCCAGTGGTGGAGCCTACGCGTTTCAGACGTTTGACACGTCTGAAACGCGTAGGCTCCACCACTGGATCGATATTCCTTCCTGCACACTAGGACTCCACATCTCTGGACCTTTTTAATAGATGACCAGTAAAACTTGGAAATAGTTTCCGTTTTGTTCCAAAAACAGCGCTGGATCCAACCCCTTGTTACCCTCTACTATTTACACATCGTGTGCCGACACGAGGATCCGTGCGATGTCTACGACACATAACAAACGTGTCAGGTGAGCTGGAGGATTCCTCCCCCCTATCTCTTTTTCTTCAAGAACAAATACCCGTTGCCACTTATATCCGAGCTGTTTGATCGCATACGAGGAGCCCAAAAAATTTCTAAGCTAGATCTGCGGGGGTCTTATAATCTAATCCGAATTCGCCAGGGTTACACATGGAAGACAGCATTTAACACCCGCGATGGGCACTACGAATAACTAGTGATGCCCTTCGGACTGTGTAACGCTCCCGCAGTATTTCAGGAATTTGTCAATGATATTTTCCGAGATCTCCTCTATATGTGTGTTTTAGTTTATCTCGATGATATTTTGATTTTCTCTCCAGATCTGATGACCCATCGGAGGAATGTCCCTCGATTTCTTCTGCGACTAAGAGAGAATCGCTTATATGCCAAGTTGGAGAAGTGCATCTTTGAAAGGAAGTCTTTGCCCTTCCTGGGCTACATCATCTCGGATCAAGGTCTTAAGATGGATCCTGAGAAACTAAAGTCTGTCCTGGAGTGGCCACGTCCTCAAGGCCTAAGGGCCATACAACGGTTCCTGGGATTCGCCAATTTCTACCGGCAGTTTATTCCGAACTTTTCTTCCCTGACGGCTC
Source organism: Rhinoderma darwinii (assembly GCF_050947455.1). Taxonomy (NCBI): domain Eukaryota; kingdom Metazoa; phylum Chordata; class Amphibia; order Anura; family Rhinodermatidae; genus Rhinoderma; species Rhinoderma darwinii. The sequence continues at coordinate 163,223,912 of NC_134688.1, read as the reverse complement.
CCATCTCCACCCTTACCAAGAAGGGTGTGAACGCCAAGGTGTGGACTCCAGAGGCAGAGTCCACATTCATTAGCCTCAAGAAAGCCTTCACTTCAGCTTCGATCCTCCATCCCCAGGACGTATCTAGGCAGTTCTCACTGGAAGTGGACGCTTCCTCTGTTTGTGCAGGTGCACTTCTGTTCCAGAGGAGATCCAAAGGAAAGGCAGTAGTATGTGGCTACTACTCAAGACTTTTTTCTTCTACTGAGCGCAATTACTCTATTGGAGATCGGGAGCTATTGGCCATCAAATTGGCTCTGGAGGAGTGGAGACATCTTCTAGAAGGCGCAGCTCACCCCATCTTGATCTACACCGACCACAAGAACCTTACCTACCTTCAGTCTGCTCAAAGACTGAATCCTTGTCAAGCCAGGTGGTCGCTGTTCTTCACCCGTTTCCAGTTTCTGCTCCACTAACGTCCCGCTGACAAGAATGTGAGGGCCGATGCCCTGTCCAGATCGTTTGAGACAGAAGACACGGTGGAGTCCCTTCAAACTATCATAGACCCGTCCTGCGTTGTCACCGCTAATCCTCTGCAGATTAGAGACATCCCTACGGGGAGAATTTTTGTGTGGTTGGCAGACAGGAGAAGAATTCTCCGCTGGGGACACAGTTCTAAACTGGCTGGGCACGCTGGTGTCCGTAAAACCCAAGACCTGATCGCTCGTCACTTCTGGTGGCCCACGCTACCTAAAGATGTTCTGGACTTTGTCTCTTCTTGCATGGTATGTGCCTCTAACAAAGTTACTCACTCCAAGCCTGCCGGCCTGCTTCAACCTCTGCCTGTACCCAATGCCCCTTGCAATGGAGTTCGTCATAGACCTTCCTCCCTCTGCAGGATGCAACACCATCTGGGTGGTGGTGGACCGGTTCTCTAAGATGGCACATTTTATCCCGCTGACCGGCCTACCTTCTGCTCCCCGACTAGCGAGTCTCTTCATTCAACACATCAACACATCTTTCGCTTGCATGGCTTGCCTCTTCACATTGTGTCCGACCGGGGGGTACAGTTTATCTCTAAGTTCTGGAGAGCCCTCTGTAAACTCCTAGAGGTGAGTTTGGACTTTTCCTCAGCCTATCACCCCCAGTCCAATGGGCAAGTTGAGAGGATCAACCAGATCATGGAGAATTATCTCCGCCACTTCATCTCTTCACAGCACGATAACTTGGTACAGCTTCTTCCATGGGCCAAGTTCTCATACAACAACCACACAAGTGAGTCCACCACTTCCACTACATTTCACATTGTATACAGTCAACATCCTAGAGTCCCTCTTCCTGTGTCGACTTCATCTCAGGTACCCGCTGCTAACTCTGCATATGGAGACTTCCTGCAAATCTGGCAACAGACCCGGTCCTCTATTTTGCTGGCAGTAGATCGCAAGAAGCGAAAGGCAGATACTAGGAGAAGAGAGCCACCTCAGTATCTTCCGGGGACTAAAGTCTGGCTGTCCTCTCGGAACATTCGCTTGAAGGTACCCTCATACAAATTTGCTCCCAGGTTCCTTGGTCCTTTCGAGATTCTGCAACAAATCAACCCTGTCTCCTATAAGCTGTGGCTGCCTCCTACCCTCAGAATCCCTAACTCCTTCCATGTGTCCCTCCTGAAACCAGTGGTCCTGAACCGCTACAGCAAGACTTCTAGTTCCACAGTTGCTCCCAGCGGTCCTTCTGATGTATTCGAGGTAAAGGAGATCCTGGACTGCAAAAGGGTAGGAGGAAGGACTTTCTATTTGGTGGACTGGAGAAGGCTTGGTCAGGACGAGAGGTCCTGGGAGCCAGAAGACAACCTCAGTGCTCCTGCTCTTATTAAAATGTTCCTCTCTCGCTCTGGCCCCAAGAAGAGGGGGCGTAAGAGGAGGGATACTGTAGCGTCCACGGGACGTCGGGTTTACTCACCTCCCGACGCCCACAGCCAAGGATCCGTGAGAACTGGTCCCCATCTCCTTCCTAGCAGACGCCAGCGCTCAGTTCCGCTCCATTCTGCTGTGTCCTGTAGGGTGCGTGCGCACGCTCGTGCCCAGATTTAAAGGGCCAGCGCGCGCACAAAGGAAATCGGCATCATTCACTGCCATGATTTTCTGGCTTATAAGAAGGCACCAGGCCTTCTGATCCTTGCCTGAGCGTTGTTAATCTATCCCAGTCTGTCTTGCAAATGGTCCCTTAGTGTTTTCCCGTTCCAGTTGTTACCCGTGCCCTGTTACCCGTTCCTGTATCCCGTACTGTTCTTGTTTCCGTGCCTACCAGTGTTGGAGTCGTATCTACTGCACCTGCTGTCATTTGCCACGTCCAGTGTCTTCTGCCACGTCCAGTGTCTTCTGCCACGTCCAGTGTCTTCTGCCACGTCGGATACTGCCCGCCACGTCAGGCGCTACCTGCCGCACCGGCCTCCATCCGTGCTGAAGCAACAGTCACCGTCTGGACTAGTTCAGGTACCCAAGCGTTGCTATCTGCTATTGACTTTCGTGTAGACTGTGACCTGGTCAGCTGCCTCCCCAGAGCGGCCTAGTGGGTACACATACCCTGTGATCGTGAGAGACAGTTACGTCAGAGGCCTCGTCTATCAGCGGAATCCCCTACCGGAGCGCTCTGGCTAGGGAATTCCACTCCTAGCGGTAGCCCCAATGAAGCAACCTATAGATAGAGGGGTGTAGCGCTGTCCACATGGTGGTGTGTGTGGCGTGGCACTATCTACAGGGGGGAGTGTGCGGCGCTCCTCCTTCGGCCTGCTCTCTGCTCTCCCACTGTCAGCGGGCTGCAAATGTCAGCTTTAGGGGCCACATGTGGTCCACGGGCCGCGTGTTTTAGACCTCTGTTATAAACCATATTGCCATCCAGAAAATCTTAAAGTGTACTTCCACTTTCTGTGAAAAACTATTACCGCATTTTTCGGACCATAGGACGTGCATAATAGTAGCATAAAAGAGGAGAAAAAAGGTTTTGCCTTTAACTGTATATTTCCTGGGTAATATTCTGACAATAGGGTACCACGGTGTCCCAATACAATATCAGCCACAGAAATAAAAGATATTGGCAGCTATAGTGCTCTCATCCTCCCCTGAACTCACCAGACATCAAAGATGTGGAGAGGCAGGGGTTAATAGTGATGAATCTGTCTTGCTGCTGCTCTGTTCATAGGAGGGGGCGTGGCTAGAAGGTCCTTGCAGATCAGTACCTGCACAGATTCAGTGTACAAATGTCTGTGTTATTTCCTCACTGAACAGTCAGATTTGACAGAATTGTGTGTGTAAGATGTGACTGTTCAGTGAGCAGGTAACAGACATTTTTTGCACACAGCACAGGACATGCTGCTTCCATTACACTGCACTGCAAGGACCTTTGAAGCTCCGAGCTCAGTTGTCCTGTTTCTCCATACACTTATTAGCTAGATTCAGAGGAACGTAGCCAAACTCAGAGGTGGAAGACTACAGTTTTTCACGTCAGAGGTGCAACAATGCTGCACCCGTGCAGGACGCGTTGTCACGCATCCCCCTTAGACTAGAGTCTATGGAGGGATGTGTGAAGCGCAAAAATATAGACATGTTGTAATGATGGGGGTAGGGAAACGGACAAGTGAGCCCTAATCTACCCGCCACTCTGTCCCTGCCTACTTGCAACGACCTGCCCTAGGCGACGGGGTACAACTGGGCGGCGGTCCCTACGCTCAGTAAGTGCACGAGACAAACAGACAAGGGTACACAAAGCTAAGGGAAATGGGGCAGTTGCCCACGGCAACACCGTGAGCAACAAGAGTGGTGAACGAGCCGAGTCAAACCAGGAGGGAACGAGGTACCAAACGCAGAGCAGGAGAGTAGTCAGTAAGCCAGGGTCAGTATGGAGCAGGATCAAATAGTTAGGAGCTGTAGCAGGGCCAGGAAACCACACGAGAAGGATCACAAGCAAAGGAGGAACAGGAAAGTCAGGTATAAATAGACAGAGGGCGGGAGCTAGCTCCGTCTGGGCAGGCTGCGATAGGCTCTCCCGCTCCTAAGCCTGCCATCCTGAGTGGTGGAAGATGGAGTCAGTCTCAGAGACATAGACTCAGGTGCAGACTGATTACCTATGGGCGTATACACAGAAGTTGTGCCTGGCAGATCCTTTACACATGTACTATTTTGTCACGAACCCTTTAACGTCCATCCCATGGACTACATATGCGCTCGTCTGAATGAGCCCTTAGGGCAGGGGTCTCAAGCACGCGCACCGCATGCTGCCCCTGAGGCTGTCATCTGCGGCCCGCGGAACACAGAGCCGCTAGTATCGGCTCTGCTCCGGTACTATGTGAAATCCCTGACATCGCTGTCCATGAATGGACACGCGATGTCAGGGTCTTCCCCAGAGGGGAGTCCCAAGCAGAGCGCTAGCATAGGTTCTGCTCCGGGACTCTGTGGAATTCCCTGACATCGCTGTCCATATATGGACAGTTTTTTCAGGGTCTAGCCCAGAGCGGAGCCTCGGGCAGAGCGCTAGCATAGGCTCTGCTCCGGAACTCTGGAATCCCCTGACATCATCTGTCCACATATGGACAGCGATGTCTAGGGCTTCCCCAGAGCTGGACAGTGATGTCAGGAGCACAGCTGAAGTCCCAGTAGGAGCGCTAGTAGCGCTCTGCCCAGGACTCCAGCTCTGGGTTTGCCCCTGACATCTCTGTCCATATATGAACAGTGATGTCAGGAGGAGAGCTGGAATCCCAGGCAGGGTGCTAGAAGCAGCTCTGCTCCGGGACTCCAGCTCTGGGCAAGCCCCTGACATCCCTGTCCATATATGGACACTGATGTCAGTTGCTTCCCCAGAGTTCCGGAGCAGAGCCTATACTAGTGCTCCGCTCTGGGACACCAGCTCTGGGGTTGCCCCTGACATCACATTCCGGTCCAGGAGGATCCCCTCACGTCACTGTGTATGAATAGTGAAATCAGGGGCTCCTCCAGCAGAGGAATCCCTTGCCAAAGTGTCTACAACGCTCTGGCTGGGGTTACCACTCCCAGAGGGAGCCCCAATGGAGCTATCCACTGGGAGTATGTGTGGCATTATCTAAAAGGAGTGTGTGTGGCATTATCTACCGAGGGCACGGCGGCAGCATCTACCGAGGGCACGGCGGCAGCATCTACCGAGGGCACGGCGGCAGCATCTACCGAGGGCACGGCGGCAGCATCTACCGAGGGCACGGCGGCAGCATCTACAGAGGGCACGGCGGCAGCATCTACAGAGGGCACGGCGGCAGCATCTACAGAGGGCACGGCGGCAGCATCTACAGAGGGCACGGCGGCAGCATCTACAGAGGGCACGGCGGCAGCATCTACAGAGGGCACGGCGGCAGCATCTACAGAGGGCACGGCGGCAGCATCTACAGAGGGCACGGCGGCAGCATCTACAGAGGGCACGGCGGCAGCATCTACAGAGGGCACGGCGGCAGCATCTACAGAGGGCACGGCGGCAGCATCTACAGAGGGCACGGCGGCAGCATCTACAGAGGGCACGGCGGCAGCATCTACAGAGGGCACGGCGGCAGCATCTACAGAGGGCACGGCGGCAGCATCTACAGAGGGCACGGCGGCAGCATCTACAGAGGGCTCGGCGGCAGCATCTACAGAGGGCTCGGCGGCAGAATCTACAGAGGGCTCGGCGGCAGCATCTACAGAGGGCACTGTGGCAGCATCTACAGAGGGCACTGTGGCAGTATCTACAGAGGGCACTGTGGCAGTATCTACAGAGGGCACTGTGGCACGATCTGAAAAGGGGCTGCCTAATTTTGACATTTGTGTGTCTGCCAAACGCTGCCAACTGACCCGCCGGACGGAATTTAGCGACTCAAATTGTAAAACTGGATTGTTGAAATAAGCACGTGGAGAAATCTCACAAATTTCCGGTAAGTTTAAACCTAGCGCTATTATTATAGTAATGTAGTATTATAGTAATGTAGACTGCATCCTGGACTACAATAGGTACATGGGAGGGGTGGACTTGTCAGATCAAGACCTAAAGCCCTACAGTGCCATGTGGTCTGGTATAAGAAGCTGGCCGTGCACATCATACAAATGGCATTGTACAATGCGTACGTGCTACGTCGATGTACAGGGCAGACGGGAACTTTCCTGGAATTTCAAGAGGTGGTTATCAAGAAACTAATTTTTAGGGACCAAGAAGGGGGGGCACCCAGTAGTACTTCTGGAAGCGAGGCCACACGCATCGTACCAGGGCAACACTTTCCAGGAGAAGTTCCCCAAACTGGCAAGAAGGGAAAAAGTCAAAAGAGGTGGAAAGTCTGCTATAAGAGGGGGGTAAGGAAGGACACAATATATCAATGTGACACGTGTCCCGAAAAACTAAGGCTCCGTATGAAAGAGTGCTTCAAAATGTATCATACATCCCTTGATTTTTAATCTACCCAGTTTTACTTACCCTGATGCACTCCGCACATCTTATCCCCCTCATCTTTCCCTTCTGAGCCCTGCCGTGTGCCCAGGCAGCTGATAACAGCCACATTGAGGGTATTGCCATACCCGTGAGAACACACATTACAGTTTATGGGGTGTATGTCTCCGGTAAAAATGCTCACTACACCTCTAGATGAATGCCTTAAGGGGTGTCGTTTTTAAAACGGGGTCACTTCTTGGGGGTTTCAACTGTACTGGTACCTCAGGGGCTTCTGCATACATGACTTCGCACCAGAAAATCCCCAGTAGGCCAAATGGTGGTCCTTTCCTTCTGAGCCCTCCCATGGGCCCAAACGTCAGTTTATCACCACAAATTGGGCATTGCTGCACTCAGGACGAATTGGGCAACAAAATGGAGTATTTTATTTCTTGTGAAAATAAGGCGGGATTCACACGACCGGGTCGCGTCCGAGCCCGAGTGCCGGCCGGTAAAATCGGCCATTCTGCCCGGCCGGTTTGCATAAAGTTATGCATCCGTGCCGGGCCGGACAGATCCGGACAGTGACATCAGCGGCAACTCCTGAAGGGGAATCCCCATGTGTTCGGGGATTCCGCTTCAGGAGTTTCCCCTGATGTCACTGCCCAGATATGGACAGAGACATCAAGCGCTCTGTCCAGGAGCGGAATCCCCGAACACACGGGGATTCCGCTCCTTCAAGGAGCTAAAGTGCGGCTAGCACATAGCAGAGCGGGGAGATACCTCCCCGCTCTGCTATAGTGGCGTCGCTGCAGTAGTAGCAGCTGCTGCTGCTAGCGGCGCCATCAAAGTGTCGCCGGGCCAGGGCGCTTTTAAAACAAGCAGAAGGGAGCCAGCGCAGCGCTCCCTTCCACCTGCTGTACACCCCGGCCCTGCCACACCGTGTACAGCGATGCCATTCGTCAGAATGGCATCAACTCCTCCTCCTCACATGCACTCTGGGCTGTGAGGAGGAGGAGATAGAGCGCAAGAGCCGGAAAACCCGGCCGTCACTCGGGACACATCCCGGTGATGGCCGGGTATTACCCGGCCCCATAGACTTCTATGGGAGCCGGGCGGCCGGGTACCCGGGCAAAATAGAGCATGTCCTATTTTTTGACGGGCGGTTTTCCCGGCCGTCAAAAAATCGGTCGTGTGAATAGCCCCATTAGGGGTCTATTATTCCTAATGCAGCCGGGTGCCGGCCGATTTATGAACGGCCGGCACCCGGCCGGGAAACCCTGCCGTGTGAATGAGGCCTAAGAAATTTTGAGCTAAAACGACATATTATTGGAAAAAATATATATTTTTAAATTCCCAGCCCAATTCAAATAAGTTCTATGAAGAAAATATGGGGTCTAAATGGTCACATTACCCATCAATTAATTCCTTGAGGGGTGTAGTTTCCAAAATGTGGTCACTTCTGGTGGGTTTCCATTGCTTTGATACCTCTGGGGCTCTGCAAATGCGACATGGCACCCGAAAACCAACCCAGCAAAATCTGCACTCCAAAGAACACACAGCGCTCCTTCCCTTCTGAGGCCAACCATGGGCCCAAACGGCAGTTTACCGCCACAAATGGGGTATTGCTGCACTCAGGAGAAATTGAGCAACAAAATGGGGTATTTTGTTCCCTGTGAAAATAAGAAATTTTTATCAAAAATGACAACTTATTGGAAAAAATTAAATTTTTTAAATTTCACAGCCCAATTCAAATACGTGCTGTGTAAAAACTGTGGGGTCAAAATGGTAACAACAACCATAAATTAATTCCTTGAGGGGTGTAGTTTCCGAAATGGGGGTCACTTTTGTGGGATTCCTACTGTTTTGGCACCTCAACACCTCTTCAAACCTGGCATGCTGCCTAAAATATATTCCAATAAAAAAGGGGCCTCAAAATGTACTAGGTGCTTCTTTGCTTATGGGGCTTGTGTTTTAGTCCACGAGCCAACTAGAGCCACATGTGGGGCATTTCTAAAAACTGCAGAATCTGGACAATACATATTTAGTAGTGCTTCTCTGGTAAAACCTTCTGTGTTACAGAAAAACATTGAATACAATTGAAATTCCGCAAGAAAAATGAAATTTGCAAATTTCACCTCTACTTTGCTTTAATTTTTGTGAAATGCCTGAAGTGTTAAATAAACTTTCTAAATGCTGTTTTGAATACTTTGAGGGGTCTAGTTTTCAAAATGGGGTGTTTTATGGGGGTTTCTAATACATAGGCCCCTCAAAGCCACTTCGGAACTGAACAGGTACCTTAAAAAAAAGGCTGTTTATGTTCTAAGCCTTGTAACGTCCAAGAAAAATAAAATAATGTTCAAAAAACGATGCCAATCTAAAGTAGACATATGGGAAATGTGAACTAGTAACTATTTTGGGTGGTATAACCGTCTGTTTTACAAGCAGATGCATTTAAATTCTGAAAAATGCAATTTTTTATAAATTTTATCTAAATTTTGCAATTTTTCACCAATACACACTGAATATATCGTCCAAATTTTACCACTAACATAAAGCCCAATGTGTCACGAGAAAACAATCTCAGAATCGCTTGGATAGGTTTAAGCATTCCGACGTTATTACCACATAAAATGAAATATATCAGATTTGAAAAATGGGCTCTGAGCCTGAAGGCCAAAATAAGGCTGCGTCCTTAAGGGGTTAAATAATAAATGAGAATAAATAGTTGAAGCCATGTTCACACAGAGCAGTATATTTCAAATCTGCAGCAAATAAGCTGCAAAATTTGCATGCAACACACTGCACTGCAATAGGTGAAATACACAGTAGAAATCCAGAAGGAAAAGTGAAAATCTGCAGCATGCCCTCAAATCTACACAGATTTCCCTGCAGTATGTCAATGGAGTTGTGTAAAACCCTTATTAGCTTGCACTGTACAGCCCTTAACCCCTTCCCTTCCCTTCCCCCTGCAGGCATTCTGGGCCCTAATGACAAAGCACATTTTTTCGTTTTTCCATTGTCAAATTCAAAGAGCTATAACTTTTTTTTATTTTCACGTGGACATGGCTGTATAAGGACTTGTTTTTTGCAGGATGAGTCGTATTTTTCAATGGCACCGTTCTGGGGTATATGGAATTTTTTTCTTAACTTTTCTTAACTTTTTTTTTAGGTGATATAAACCCCCCCCCCCCCCAGAAATGTAGCCATCGTTCTATGCAGTTTACATTTACGCCGTTTACTGCGCGGCATAAATATCAGGTTACGTTTATTCTATGGGTCGGTGCGATTACGATGATACCAAACATGTGTAGTTTTTTTTATGTTTTACTACTTTTGCAGAATAAAAATTCTTTTAAACTAAAATTATTTTATTTTGCATCATCGCTTTCCAAGAGCCATAACTTTTATGTTTTTCCATCAATGTCGCCATATGAGGGCTTGTTTTTGCCGGACTTCATTGCTACCATTTTGAGGTACAAGGGACATATTGATTAAAATGTATTATTTTTTTTGGGGGGGGGGGGGATGGAAAAAAATAGCAATTTTGCAGTTGTTTTTTGCAAGGGTTTTTTTCGGCGTTAACCTTGTGGTTTAAATAATATGCTACATTTATTTTTTGGGTCATTACGATTGGGGGGATACCATATATGTGTCGTTTTTATTTTATTTTTACACTTTTACTAAATAAAACCATTTTTTTTATGCCTCTGGCACGTCCTAATAAATGTATAGCCAGGGCAGACCTGGAGGCCTTAATTAGGCCCCTGGCTGCCATGACACCCCATCGGAGGCACGCAATTGCATTTGCGAGCCACCGATGGGTGACAAAGGGAGCCTCCCTCTGTAAACAGCTAAAATGCAGAGGTCGCTAATGTGGGGTTAAACAGTCGCGTTAGAGCAGGAGCCCGGCTGTCAGGCAGCCGAGTCCCCGTTCCAGTCTGCATGGGAAAAGGCGTATTGGCGGTTATTAAGGGCTTAATGGTGGATGATCGGTGCGGAACCACATTGAAAATCTTCTACAAATACGCTATGTGTGAACATGACCCAAACGAGAACACACACAATACACTTACATTGGTACTGGTACTATTTCAAATTTAAAGTGGATCTGTCATCATACTGTGCTGTCCTTTTTAGGAGAAGCATAGTATAGGGACAGCTCTACTGCACTACTAGCCCAAACGACACAAAAAAAGATATTGTACTTTTTGGCTAATTGACTCAAACAAAGAATACAGTGGACTCATAGTTATGAGTGTGCTGTATTCATAAGGAGAGCACTTCCCCACCAGCGACTGATGTCTGCTGTGCATACATGCAATCACCTGCGAGAGAGGCGAGGGGAACGCTCCACTCCTTAACCCCTTCCCGACATTTGTCGTAAGTATACGTCATGGAAACCCAGTGCTTCCCGCAAAATGTTGTATACTTATGGATGACACCGGCTCAGAAGCTGAGTCGGTGCCATCATTCCCGGATGTTAGCTGTATCTTGCAGCCGACACCCTGCTATAATGGCGGGGACCGAAGATAGCTTCGATCCCCACCATTAACCCCTTAAATACAGTGGTCAAAAGCGATCGCTGCATTTAAGGTGTTTGCAGCTCATTGACACCCCAGAAATGAAATCGCCGGGGTGTCGGTGGCTGCAATGGCAACCGGAGGCCTAATAATGGCCTCCCGGTCTACCTAGCTCGGAAAACTTTCTGCCCGAGGGCAGAGCCTGAAAGGCTTCTGTAGCCGCCGGCAAGATGACGCCGGCACAGGAGATGAGCCAGCGTCATCAGCGGTGGATGTCAGCTCTATGTTACAGCCGACATCCACCTGTAACGGCAGGAACCGGAGCTAGCTCCGATCCCTGCCATTAACCCCTTAGATGCAGTGATCGGAAGCGATCGCTGCATCTTTGTGGTTGTTAGCAGATCGGCAGCTGTGCCCTGCAATCGCACGGCTGCCGACTGCTACTATGGCAACAGGAGACCTAATAATGGCCTCCTGCTCTGCCATTACGAAAAAAGCCAATTAGGCCCCACCCAGAGGTGAAGCCTAAATCGGCTTGCTGTCAATGAATGACGGACAGATCTAATACATTGCACTACATAGGTAGTGCAAAGTATTAGAAAAACAAATCTGACAGTTGAACCTTCAAGTCCCTAAGTGGGACTAAAGAGAAGTGTAAAATAAGTGAAAAACAAAAAAAGTTGTAAAAAATATAATAAAAGTTTCAATTAATAAAATAAAACACAATCGCCCTTTTTCCCTTATCAAGTCCTTTATTATTGAAACAAATAAACCATACATATTTTGTAGAGCCGCGACCAAACCGGCCTGAACTATAAAAATATTATAATAATATGTTATTTATTCCGCACACTGAACGCCGTAAAAAAAAACAAAAACTAAAAAATACTGACATAATTGCTATTTTTTGGTCACTGTCTTCCAAAAAGTTAAATAAAAAGTGATCAAAAAGTCGTATGTATCCAAAAATGTTACCTATAAAAACTATAGCTCGTCTCACAAAAAACAAGCCCTCAGAGCTCAGTCGAAAAAAAAGAATAAAAAGTAATGGTTCTCACAACATGGCGGCAGAAAAAATACATTCTTTTTACAAAAGTAATTTTATTGTGCAAAAAGTTGTAAAACATAAAAAAGTGCTATAAATTAGGTATCGCCAGAATCGTACTGACCCGCAGAATACAGTTAACATGTAATTTATAACACATGGCGAACGCTGTATAAAACAAAAACTAAAAAGCGATGCCAGAATTGCTGTTTTTTGGTCACGTTGCCTCCCAAAAAATAGGATAAAAAGTGATCAAAGAGTCGCATGTACCCCAAAATGGTACCAATAATAACTACAGCTCATTCCACAACAAAACAGCCCTCATACCACTACGTCTATTAAAAAACTTAAATTAGTTAAGGCTCCAATAAGTCAGGAAATAAAAATATGCAGTTGTGCCCGAGGGGAACATTTCTTCTGTTTCAAGAGGCGATTTATCTGAGCCCTGAACTTAGGGAACCAGGAAGGGGAGGGGCCAAACATATCTGCTGGAAGTGATGGTGCCCGTATTATACCAGGACAACACTTCCTAGCAAAATTCCCCAAACTGCAAAGGTGCGGAGTGTGGACCAAAAAGGGATAAGAAAGGACCATTTATCAGTGCGACACCGGCCTGTGCATAAAGTATTGCTTCACAGCGTAACACACATCTATGGATAATTTTATTGTTTACCCCATTATTATACCACCTGACTGTGCCCCTGATGTGCTCTGCCCAGCTCACATATGCCCCCATATTATAAACTGAAATACCAGTAAAACTCCAAACAAAACTACTACCAAGCAAAATCTACTTTTCAAAAGCCAAATGGCGCTCCCTCCCTTCTAAGCCCTAGTGTGCGCCCAAACAGCAGTTTACTTCCACATATATGTCACCGCCATACCCGGAAGAACCCTTTTAACAATTTTTGGGGTGAGTGTCTCCAGTGGCATAAGCTGGGCAGGACATATTTGCCACTGAATTGGCATATCTGGGGAAACATTTTAATTTTTACTTTGCACCATCCGCAGCGCATTCATTTATGGAAAATACCTGTGGGGTGAAAATGCTCACTACACCCCTTAATAAATGCCTTGAGGGGTGTAGTTTCTAAAATGGGGTCACTTCTCATGGGTTTCTTTTTATTATTTCACATTAGAGCCTCTGCAATTGTGAACCAATACTTTGTAAGTCGCCAAATTAGGCCTCAATTTCGCATGGTACTCTTTCACTCCTGAGCCCTGTCAAATGTCCAAGCAAAAGATTAGTGCCCCACGTAGGGTGATTCGAAAACCGGGTCACACAGCATAATGATTAGAGAGCTGTCTTGTTAAGGTGGCACAAGGTGGGCGCCACATATTGGCATATCTATGGAAAATATCCCAGTTTCACTCTGCAACATCGAGTGCACACTAATTCCTGCAAAATACCTGAGGGGTTAAAATGCTCACTACACTCCTAGGTGAATACCTTGAGGGGTGTAGTTTCCAAAATGGGTTCACTTCTGGGGGGTTTCCACTGTTTTGGTCCCACAGGGGCTTTGCAAATGCGACAGACAAACCAATCCAGCAAAATCTGCACTCCAAAGGCCAAATGGCGCTCCTGCCCTTCTGAGCCCTGCCGTGTGCCCAAAACGCAGTTTATGACCACATATAGGGTATTTCCGTACTCCAGAGAAGTTGCTTTACAAATGTTGGGGTTCTTTTTTTCCTTTATTTGTTGAGACAATGACAAATTTTGAGCTAAAACTACGTCTTATTGAAGAAAAAGGATTGTTTTTATTTTCACTGCCCAATTCTAATAAAATCTATGAAACACCCTGTGGAGTCAAAATGGTTACTACACCCCTAGATGAATTCCTCAAGGGGTGTAGTTTCCTAAATGGAGTCACTTTTTGGGCGTTTTCACGGTTTTGGTCCCTCAGGAGCTTTGCAAATGCGACATGGCCTTCGCAAACCATTCCTGTTTAATTTGAGCTGCAAAAGCCAAATGGCGCTCTTTCCCTCCTGAGCCCTACAGTGTGTCCAAACAGCCGTTTATTACCAGATGTGGGGTGTTGTTTTAATCTGGAGAAATTGCTTTACAAATGTTGCGATGATTTTTCTCCTTTAGTCGTAGTCCTTGTGGAAATGAGAAAAAAATTTGCTAAACCTACATTTTCTTTGAAAGAATGTAGATTTTCATTTTCACTGCCTACTTCCAATAATTTCTGCAAAAAAACTGTAGGGTCAAAATGCTCACTATACCCCTAGATAATTTCCTTAAGGGGTGTAGTTTGCCAAATTGGGTCACTTTTGTGGGATTTCCACTGTTTTGGCACCGCAAGAGCTCTTTAAACCCGACATGGGGCCTAAAATATATTCTAATAAAAAGGAGGCCCAAAATCCACTAGGTGCTCCTTTGCTTCTGAGGCCTGTGCTTCAGTCCATTACCACACTAGGGCCACATGTGGGATATTTCCTAAAACTGCAGAACCTGGGCAATAAATATGGAGTTGCATTTCTCTGGTAAAACTTTGTGTTACAAAAAAAAGGGACTAAAAATGAATTTCTGCAACAACACAAAATGAAATTTGTAAATTTCACCTGTACTTTGGTTTAATTCTTGTGGAACTTCTAAAGGGTTAAGAAACTTTCTAAATGCTGTTTTGAATACTTTGAGGGGTGAAGTTTTTAAAATGGGGTAACTTATTGGGGGTTTCTAGTATATAGGGCCCTCAAAACCACTTCACAACTGAACTGGCCCCTGAAAAAATAGCCTTTTGAAATTGTCTCGAAAATGAGAGAATTTGCTACTAAAGTTCTAAGCCTTGTAACGTCCTAGAAAAATAAAAGGATGTTCAAAAAACGATGCAAACAAAGTAGACATATGGGGGATGTTAATGAGCGACTATTTTGTGTGGTATAACTGTCTTACAAGCAGATACATTTAAATTTCGAAAAATGGTAATTTTTGAAATTTTTCACTAAATTTTGGTGTTTTTTTACAATTAAATACGAATTGTACCGAGCAAATTTTAACAGTAACAAAGTCCAATGTGTCACAAGAAAACAATCTCAGAATCGCTTGGATAGGTAAAAGCATTCCGAAGTTATTACCACATAAAATTAAACATGTCAGATTTGAAAAATGAGGCTCGGTCAGGAAGGTCAAAAGTGGCCAAAGCGGGAAGGGGTTAATATACCAGACTCATAACGATCAGTCCACTATATTCTATTGGCTGCTATTAGCCAAATAGCACAATATTTTTTTATGCTTTATAGGCTAATTGTGCAGTGGACCTGTCCCTATAATATGCTTGTAAACAGAGCAGCATAGTAAATTTACAGGTATAGTAAGTAATGACAGCGTGTGTGCTTGTTCCACCTAAAGGCAAGCGTGCAATTGAACAACTACAGACACCCTTTCTATAACTGTTAAAAGGGAAATGCTCTTAGCGTAAGCACGCTTCCCTGTTTCTTAATACGAAAACATCAAAATGAGTGCGGTTCAAGTTATTATAAAGGTATAAAGATATAGCCTTGTTTAGAGTGCAATCGCCACCTAGTGTACAAAGTGAAAAAGTGCACAGATTTTAGAGCTTTTACATTTGATCCAAAAGTATGTATGTGCACACTATAAGAAGTATCGGGTTCGGTTTTTTCAGCCGCATTCAAGGCGGCATTCACATGCGGCAGATTTTGTTGCATAAATTTCTCTGACTGAAAATCAGTTCCATTCATCTGAATGGAACTTGCAGAAATATCTGCAACAAAATCTGCAATGTGTGACTGCACCTCAAGGCTGGGATCCCCTGTTGGATACGCTGCGTAAAACTATGCAGCGTATCCGACCTAGAACCCGCAGCACATTGTAGTGCGGTTTTTCGGGTGGAATTTCCGCTGTGGAAAGCAGCGCAAAACAAACAGTAGTCATGGCGACGCGTCCATCCGTTGTCGTGCCGTCCGGCCTCCCGGGGTGACGCTGCAGCCCACGTGACCGCCTGCAGCCTGTGATTGGCTGCAGCAGTCACATGGAATGAAACGTCCTCTCAGGAGGCCGGACTGGAAGAAGAACAGAAGAAAGTGTCGCTATGACAACGCCCGGGAGGTAGGTATAAGCTTCTTTTTTTTTTATCTGAGTTTCGATTTTGCAGCGGAATCGCTGCGATTTCGTTGCAAAAGTCCCAACCCTTAGCTATTTGTTGCGGGTTTTACATCCACATTAAAATCAATTGGGAAAACCAGCAACAGAAAAGCAATGAAAACACAGCATTAATTAAAATCTGCAGCGCAGATCAATTTATGACCATTTTCGCTGCGACATGTCAGAAGTTTAGATTGGTGGGGTCCGAGCACGTAGACCCCCACCAATCGCTAGAACGAAGCAGCTGTGTGAGGGTTCAGTTGCTTTGTTTCTGGTCGGCTTTTTCCGGAAAGCCGATGTATCGGAGTACGGGCTCATAGACTTTCTATTGAGTCCGTACACGATACATTTATTTCCGGAAAAAGCCGAACAGACACGAAACAGCTGAGCGCTCATACAGCTGCTTCGTTCTAGCGATTGGTGGGGGTCTCCGTGCTCGGACCCCACCAATCCAAACGTCTGACATGTCACTGTGACATTAAAAACACAAAAATAGGCCTTACTCACAAATTCGGCAGGTATAAGCCCAGCAGGACGCAGACAGGTCAAAAATGCTGCTGAAGGAAAGTTCTCAGGTGTGTTAAATAATAATAGCTAATCCCACTAGCGTTGAGGGGAGTGGCGTGTGGGGCATGGATATAAATGTGTGGTGCAGAAACTAAATACGGTGTGTAATACACGGGTGATAATAATGTATCTGGAATATAGGGGGCAATAGTGCATAAGGGTCAGAACTATGTGATACATAGGGAGTGAGTGCAGTGTGTAAGACATGGAGGGATAGTGTGCGAGTAGTGAGGCGCAGCATATACTGCCGAACAGCAATCTATTAATAACGCCCATGCTATCACAGCGGGCTGCCCTGCATGCAATGCCAAACACCAGCACACCTTGCCCTCCCAGCATCAGAAGACCTGGCTGCTTCCTGAAAAAAAGTATATAATGGAAGTATATAATGGAAATAAACATGAAAAACCATGGGGTATTGATTGTGATTTTGGCCAAAATGACATGTCAGAAGTTTGCCGAACGTTTAGCTACACTTTAAATAAACAAATGACAATCTGCAGCAGACTAGAGAACTCAACTATTGTCTTTTCATTTTGACAAATATAAATCTGCTATCTGAAGTAAAACACAGCCAGACCCAAATACTTACACAGTCCACTGGAACCAGTACTGGAAATCATTGTATCTGTGTTTTCTGCCCAAAGCGGAGGTCATGACAGGAGGTACTTTTCTATTTCAGGTGAAGTGACAACCTTGCATCTTTAACTTTCAAACTAGCCGACTTATTGCACTGGATTCAGACCTAGAAGACAAGCATTTTATTATTAGATATAAAAACATCTGATTGTGCATTTTTATTTTGTTTCCTAGCACTCATAGCTATGACTAAGGACCTGAGTGGTCTGAAATGCGTAAGTGTGGCACCGGGATTTTTATTTTAATCTTTCTGTTTTAAAACGACCGAATAAAGCCAAAATATTTTATACGGAGTGCTGGATACACCATTTATTCTTCACTTCAATTGCATCGTAGGTTATAAGCGTCTCTGAAGAGCTGGATTTTTAGGTCTCGTTTGACGAGAGAGTCTGATATCTTGAGCTATTGAATTTCAGAGAAGGGAAGATGTATGTGAGAAGACCTGGGGGGTGAGAATATAAGCAGCAGACCACCTGGCACACGTGGCATAGAATCTGCAGATGATAGCACCTGTATGGAGGGCCAGGACGTGGACCCTATTGTGTATTCGCTGGGCAATGGGATACCAGTGAAGGGACTTGCCGAGAGGAGCGATGTAAGGGGGCAGCAGAGTTGAGGACAGATTGGAGGGGTGTGAGTTGGAGGGGTGTGAATTTGAGGGGCGGCCCCGGAAGAGGTCGTTGCAGTAATAAGATATGATCAGCAGGGCGGCCAATCTGATTTTCTGTACAACTTATCCAAAAATTACGGAGAGCCAACATTTTTTACAGACAAATTGGAAAATCAAAATGAATGATAAAGATTATAAATGATTTTTGTCTCTGAGAATAGTGATATGATATTATTGGGAAGTGAAAAATGATAAGGTCACTTGTTTGTTACTACCATAATGGTAAAGCGCTGCGGTATATGTTGGTGCTATATAAAGGTTATCAGCACATTATTCTGCACAAACTCCTTCAGTCTACAAAAAATATATATCTTTTTTTATAGACGTTAGAAAGAAATCTATTTTTACGTACGGTCTGTAAAGTTATGGACGGTTGGCAATCCCGATGATAAAGTAGTGTACACGTTTTTGCTTGGCTCACGAGTAAGACGCAGATTGAGGGATGGTCAGTGTTGCTAGGTTACACGCTGACAGAATAGTCTCTGCAAAATACATAAAAGTTTGCCGTTTTTCTCTCATTTCTTTGGATAAAACAAACATGGCAGACAGAACTCCTCATGATACAGGACTAGTGACTGGAGCCATTGTACATGTCATGTGTACAGACTTCTCCATGCTCCACGTTACATGACTCCCTAGAAGACACCTGTGCATACTCATATGAGGCGGGGAATTGGGTAGCACTTTGACACTTGTTATAACCTCCAGGAACCATACTGTCTGTGCATGTTTATATATTTCACTTCCAGCAACATACATAATACTGCAAACAGGTGTGAACTTCTGAGAAGCCTACTAAATACTAACTACAAGCGACCACTACCGGCCAGCCCAGGGCTAAGTAACATCTGCATACATACCCATTCACTTACAGTATTAGTGCACGGTAGATGCTACCTCCTAGACAGCTAAAGGACCTTTCATGATGTCACGATCATGTGATCAGTCACATGTATGGGAGGAGCCAGGCTCAGGGCTTGATTATGTAAGCAGGTTTGTATGCTCGCTACTGGGGTGTATTGTCATTATTACATAGAGCATTGCTGTAACGATGTGCAGGCAACTGACCTGTGTAATATGCAGGCAGCAGAGCTGCGGGTGTGCGCCTGTGTGTAGTGTACAGGAGCTGTGTGTAGAGCCCTGTGTAATATGCAGGCAGCAGAGCTGCGGGTGTGTGCCTGTGTGTAGTGTACAGGAGCTGTGTGTAGAGCCCTGTGTAATATGCAGGCAGCAGAGCTGAGGGTGTGTGCCTGTGTGTAGCGTAGAGGAGCTGTGTGTAGAGCCCTGTGTAATATGCAGGCAGCAGAGCTGAGGGTGTGTGCCTGTGTGTAGTGTACAGGAGCTGTGTGTAATATGCAGGCAGCAGAGCTGAGGGTGTGTGCCTGTGTGTAGTGTACAGGAGCTGTGTGTAGAGCCCTGTGTAATATGCAGGCAGCAGAGCTGAGGGTGTGTGCCTGTGTGTAGTGTACAGGAGTTGTGTATAGAGCCCTGTGTAATATGTAGGCAGCAGAGCTGAGGGTGTGTGCCTGTGTGTAGTGTACAGGAGCTGTGTGTAGATCCCTGTGTAATATGCAGGCAGCAGAGCTGAGGGTGTGTGCCTGTGTGTAGCGTAGAGGAGCTGTGTGTAGAGCCCTGTGTAATATGCAGGCAGCAGAGCTGAGGGTGTGTGCCTGTGTGTAGCGTACAGGAGTTGTGTGTAGATCCCTGTGTAATATGCAGGCAGCAGAGCTGAGGGTGTGTGCCTGTGTGTAGCGTAGAGGAGCTGTGTGTAGATCCCTGTGTAATATGCAGGCAGCAGAGCTGAGGGTGTGTGCCTGTGTGTAGCGTAGAGGAGCTGTGTGTAGAGCCCTGTGTAATATGCAGGCAGCAGAGCTGAGGGTGTGTGCCTGTGTGTAGTGTACAGGAGCTGTGTGTAGATCCCTGTGTAATATGCAGGCAGCAGAGCTGAGGGTGTGTGCCTGTGTGTAGCGTAGAGGAGCTGTGTGTAGAGCCCTGTGTAATATGCAGGCAGCAGAGCTGAGGGTGTGTGCCTGTGTGTAGTGTACAGGAGTTGTGTGTAGATCCCTGTGTAATATGCAGGCAGCAGAGCTGAGGGTGTGTGCCTGTGTGTAGTGTACAGGAGTTGTGTGTAGATCCCTGTGTAATATGCAGGCAGCAGAGCTGAGGGTGTGCGCCTGTGTGTAGTGTACAGGAGCTGTGTGTAGAGCCCTGTGTAATATGCAGGCAGCAGAGCTGCGGGTGTGTGCCTGTGTGTAGTGTACAGGAGTTGTGTGTAGATCCCTGTGTAATATGCAGGCAGCAGAGCTGAGGGTGTGTGCCTGTGTGTAGTGTACAGGAGCTGTGTGTAGATCCCTGTGTAATATGCAGGCAGCAGAGCTGCGGGTGTGTGCCTGTGTGTAGCGTACAGGAGTTGTGTGTAGAGCCCTGTGTAATATGCAGGCAGCAGAGCTGAGGGTGTGTGCCTGTGTGTAGTGTACAGGAGTTGTGTGTAGATCCCTGTGTAATATGCAGGCAGCAGAGCTGAGGGTGTGTGCCTGTGTGTAGTGTACAGGAGCTGTGTGTAGATCCCTGTGTAATATGCAGGCAGCAGAGCTGCGGGTGTGTGCCTGTGTGTAGCGTACAGGAGTTGTGTGTAGAGCCCTGTGTAATATGCAGGCAGCAGAGCTGAGGGTGTGTGCCTGTGTGTAGTGTACAGGAGTTGTGTGTAGATCCCTGTGTAATATGCAGGCAGCAGAGCTGAGGGTGTGTGCCTGTGTGTAGTGTACAGGAGCTGTGTGTAGATCCCTGTGTAATATGCAGGCAGCAGAGCTGCGGGTGTGTGCCTGTGTGTAGCGTACAGGAGTTGTGTGTAGAGCCCTGTGTAATATGCAGGCAGCAGAGCTGAGGGTGTGTGCCTGTGTGTAGTGTACAGGAGCTGTGTGTAGAGCCCTGTGTAATATGCAGGCAGCAGAGCTGAGGGTGTGTGCTTGTGTGTAGTGTACAGGAGCTGTGTGTAGAGCCCTGTGTAATATGCAGGCAGCAGAGCTGAGGGTGTGTGCCTGTGTGTAGTGTACAGGAGTTGTGTGTAGAGCCCTTTGTAATATGCAGGCAGCAGAGCTGAGGGTGTGTGCTTGTGTGTAGTGTACAGGAGCTGTGTGTAATATGCAGGCAGCAGAGCTGAGGGTGTGTGCTTGTGTGTAGAGCCCTGTGTAATATGCAGGCAGCTGAGCTGCTGGGTGTGTGCCTGTGTGTAGTGTACAGGAGCTGTGTGTAGAGCCCTGTGTAATATGCAGGCAGCAGAGCTGAGGGTGTGCTCTTGTGTGTAGTGTACAGGAGCTGTGTGTAGAGCCCTGTGTAATATGCAGGCAGCAGAGCTGAGGGTGTGTGCCTGTGTGTAGTGTACAGGAGTTGTGTGTAGATCCCTGTGTAATATGCAGGCAGCAGAGCTGCGGGTGTGTGCCTGTGTGTAGTGTACAGGAGCTGTGTGTAATATGCAGGCAGCAGAGCTGAGGGTTTGTGCCTGTGTGTAGTGTACAGGAGCTGTGTGTAGAGCCCTGTGTAATATGCAGGCAGCAGAGCTGAGGGTGTGTGCCTGTGTGTAGTGTACAGTAGTTGTGTGTAGAGCCCTGTGTAATATGCAGGCAGCAGAGCTGAGGGTGTGTGCTTGTGTGTAGTGTACAGGAGTTGTGTATAGAGCCCTGTGTAATATGCAGGCAGCAGAGCTGAGGGTGTGTGCCTGTGTGTAGTGTACAGGAGTTGTGTGTAGATCCCTGTGTAATATGCAGGCAGCAGAGCTGCGGGTGTGTGCCTGTGTGTAGTGTACAGGAGCTGTGTGTAATATGCAGGCAGCAGAGCTGAGGGTGTGCGCTTGTGTGTAGGGTACAGGAGTTGTGTGTAGAGCCCTGTGTAATATGCAGGCAGCAGAGCTGAGGGTGTGTGCCTGTGTGTAGCGTAGAGGAGCTGTGTGTAGAGCCCTGTGTAATATGCAGGCAGCAGAGCTGAGGGTGTGTGCCTGTGTGTAGCGTACAGGAGTTGTGTATAGAGCCCTGTGTAATATGCAGGCAGCAGAGCTGAGGGTGTGTGCCTGTGTGTAGTGTACAGGAGTTGTGTGTAGATCCCTGTGTAATATGCAGGCAGCAGAGCTGCGGGTGTGTGCCTGTGTGTAGTGTACAGGAGCTGTGTGTAATATGCAGGCAGCAGAGCTGAGGGTGTGCGCTTGTGTGTAGGGTACAGGAGTTGTGTGTAGAGCCATGTGTAATATGCAGGCAGCAGAGCTGAGGGTGTGTGCTTGTGTGTAGTGTACAGGAGCGGTGTGTAGAGCCCTGTGTAATATGTAGGCAGCAGAGCTGAGGGTGTGTGCTTGTGTGTAGCGTACAGGAGCTGTGTGTAGAGCCCTGTGTAATATGCAGGCAGCAGAGCTGTGGGTGTGTGCCTGTGTGTAGTGTACAGGAGCTGTGTGTAATATGCAGTCAGCAGAGCTGCGGGTGTGTGCCTGTGTGTAGTGTACAGGAGCTGTGTGCAGAGCCCTGTGTAATATGCAGGCAGCAGAGCTGAGGGTGTGTGCCTGTGTGTAGCGTACAGGAGCTGTGTGTAGAGCCCTGTGTAATATGCAGGCAGCAGAGCTGCGGGTGTGTGCCTGTGTGTAGTGTACAGGAGTTGTGTGTAGAGCCCTGTGTAATATGCAGGCAGCAGAGCTGCGGGTGTGTGCCTGTGTGTAGTGTACAGGAGTTGTGTGTAATATGCAGGCAGCAGAGCTGCGGGTGTGTGCCTGTGTGTAGCGTACAGGAGTTGTGTGTAGAGCCCTGTGTAATATGCAGGCAGCAGAGCTGCGGGTGTGTACCTGTGTGTAGTGTACAGGAGCTGTGTGTAGAGCCCTGTGTAATATGCAGGCAGCAGAGCTGCGGGTGTGTGCCTGTGTGTAGTGTACAGGAGTTGTGTGTAGAGCCCTGTGTAATATGCAGGCAGCAGAGCTGCGGGTGTGTGCCTGTGTGTAGCGTACAGGAGTTGTGTATAGAGCCCTGTGTAATATGCAGGCAGCAGAGCTGTGGGTGTGTGCCTGTGTGTAGTGTACAGGAGCTGTGTGTAGAGCCCTGTGTAATATGCAGGCAGCAGAGCTGAGGGTGTGTGCTTGTGTGTAGTGTACAGGAGCTGTGTGTAGAGCCCTGTGTAATATGTAGGCAGCAGAGCTGAGGGTGTGTGCCTGTGTGTAGTGTACAGGAGCTGTGTGTAGAGCCCTGTGTAATATGCAGGCAGCAGAGCTGAGGGTGTGCGCTTGTGTGTAGTGTACAGGAGCTGTGTGTAGAGCCCTGTGTAATATGCAGGCAGCAGAGCTGAGGGTGTGTGCCTGTGTGTAGCGTACAGGAGCTGTGTGTAGAGCCCTGTGTAATATGCAGGCAGCAGAGCTGAGGGTGTGTGCCTGTGTGTAGTGTACAGGAGCTGTGTGTAGATCCCTGTGTAATATGCAGGCAGCAGAGCTGAGGGTGTGTGCCTGTGTGTAGTGTACAGGAGCTGTGTGTAATATGCAGGCAGCAGAGCTGAGGGTGTGTGCCTGTGTGTAGTGTACAGGAGCTGTGTGTAGATCCCTGTGTAATATGCAGGCAGCAGAGCTGAGGGTGTGTGCCTGTGTGTAGTGTACAGGAGCTGTGTGTAATATGCAGGCAGCAGAGCTGAGGGTGTGTGCCTGTGTGTAGTGTACAGGAGCTGTGTGTAGAGCCCTGTGTAATATGCAGGCAGCAGAGCTGTGGGTGTGTGCCTGTGTGTAGTGTACAGGAGTTGTGTGTAGAGCCCTGTGTAATATGCAGGCAGCAGAGCTGCGGGTGTGTGCCTGTGTGTAGTGTACAGGAGTTGTGTGTAGAGCCCTGTGTAATATGCAAGCAGCAGAGCTGCGGGTGTGTGCCTGTGTGTAGTGTACAGGAGCTGTGTGTAGAGCCCTGTGTAATATGCAGGCAGCAGAGCTGAGGGTGTGCGCTTGTGTGTAGTGTACAGGAGCTGTGTGTAGAGCCCTGTGTAATATGCAGGCAGCAGAGCTGAGGGTGTGTGCCTGTGTGTAGTGTACAGGAGCTGTGTGTAGATCCCTGTGTAATATGCAGGCAGCAGAGCTGAGGGTGTGTGCCTGTGTGTAGCGTACAGGAGCTGTGTGTAGAGCCCTGTGTAATATGCAGGCAGCAGAGCTGAGGGTGTGTGCCTGTGTGTAGCGTACAGGAGCTGTGTGTAGAGCCCTGTGTAATATGCAGGCAGCAGAGCTGCGGGTGTGTGCCTGTGTGTAGCGTACAGGAGCTGTGTGTAGAGCCCTGTGTAATATGCAGGCAGCAGAGCTGAGGGTGTGTGCCTGTGTGTAGTGTACAGGAGCTGTGTGTAGATCCCTGTGTAATATGCAGGCAGCAGAGCTGAGGGTGTGTGCCTGTGTGTAGTGTACAGGAGCTGTGTGTAATATGCAGTCAGCAGAGCTGCGGGTGTGTGCCTGTGTGTTGTGTGCAGAGCCCTGTGTAATATGCAGGCAGCAGAGCTGAGGGTGTGTGCCTGTGTGTAGCGTACAGGAGCTGTGTGTAGAGCCCTGTGTAATATGCAGGCAGCAGAGCTGCGGGTGTGTGCCTGTGTGTAGTGTACAGGAGCTGTGTGTAGAGCCCTGTGTAATATGCAGGCAGCAGAGCTGAGGGTGTGCGCTTGTGTGTAGTGTACAGGAGTTGTGTGTAGAGCTCTGTGTAATATTCAGGCAGCAGAGCTGCGGGTGTGTGCCTGTGTGTAGTGTACAGGAGTTGTGTGTAGAGCCCTGTGTAATATGCAGGCAGCAGAGCTGCGGGTGTGTGCCTGTGTGTAGCGTACAGGAGTTGTGTGTAGAGCCCTGTGTAATATGCAGGCAGCAGAGCTGAGGGTGTGTGCCTGTGTGTAGTGTACAGGAGCTGTGTGTAGAGCCCTGTGTAATATGCAGGCAGCAGAGCTGAGGGTGTGCGCTTGTGTGTAGTGTACAGGAGCTGTGTGTAGAGCCCTGTGTAATATGCAGGCAGCAGAGCTGAGGGTGTGTGCCTGTGTGTAGTGTACAGGAGTTGTGTGTAGAGCCCTGTGTATTATGCAGGCAGCAGAGCTGAGGGTGTGTGCCTGTGTGTAGTGTACAGGAGTTGTGTGTAGAGCCCTGTGTAATATGCAGGCAGCAGAGCTGAGGGTGTGTGCCTGTGTGTAGTGTACAGGAGCTGTGTGTAGAGCCCTGTGTAATATGCAGGCAGCAGAGCTGAGGGTGTGCGCTTGTGTGTAGTGTACAGGAGCTGTGTGTAATATGCAGGCAGCAGAGCTGAGGGTGTGTGCTTGTGTGTAGAGCCCTGTGTAATATGCAGGCAGCTGAGCTGCTGGGTGTGTGCCTGTGTGTAGTGTACAGGAGCTGTGTGTAGAGCCCTGTGTAATATGCAGGCAGCAGAGCTGAGGGTGTGCTCTTGTGTGTAGTGTACAGGAGCTGTGTGTAGAGCCCTGTGTAATATGCAGGCAGCAGAGCTGAGGGTGTGTGCCTGTGTGTAGTGTACAGGAGTTGTGTGTAGATCCCTGTGTAATATGCAGGCAGCAGAGCTGCGGGTGTGTGCCTGTGTGTAGTGTACAGGAGCTGTGTGTAATATGCAGGCAGCAGAGCTGAGGGTGTGTGCCTGTGTGTAGTGTACAGGAGCTGTGTGTAGAGCCCTGTGTAATATGCAGGCAGCAGAGCTGAGGGTGTGTGCCTGTGTGTAGTGTACAGTAGTTGTGTGTAGAGCCCTGTGTAATATGCAGGCAGCAGAGCTGAGGGTGTGTGCTTGTGTGTAGTGTACAGGAGTTGTGTATAGAGCCCTGTGTAATATGCAGGCAGCAGAGCTGAGGGTGTGTGCCTGTGTGTAGTGTACAGGAGTTGTGTGTAGATCCCTGTGTAATATGCAGGCAGCAGAGCTGCGGGTGTGTGCCTGTGTGTAGTGTACAGGAGCTGTGTGTAATATGCAGGCAGCAGAGCTGAGGGTGTGCGCTTGTGTGTAGGGTACAGGAGTTGTGTGTAGAGCCCTGTGTAATATGCAGGCAGCAGAGCTGAGGGTGTGTGCCTGTGTGTAGCGTAGAGGAGCTGTGTGTAGAGCCCTGTGTAATATGCAGGCAGCAGAGCTGAGGGTGTGTGCCTGTGTGTAGCGTACAGGAGTTGTGTATAGAGCCCTGTGTAATATGCAGGCAGCAGAGCTGAGGGTGTGTGCCTGTGTGTAGTGTACAGGAGTTGTGTGTAGATCCCTGTGTAATATGCAGGCAGCATAGCTGCGGGTGTGTGCCTGTGTGTAGTGTACAGGAGCTGTGTGTAATATGCAGGCAGCAGAGCTGAGGGTGTGCGCTTGTGTGTAGGGTACAGGAGTTGTGTGTAGAGCCATGTGTAATATGCAGGCAGCAGAGCTGAGGGTGTGTGCTTGTGTGTAGTGTACAGGAGCGGTGTGTAGAGCCCTGTGTAATATGTAGGCAGCAGAGCTGAGGGTGTGTGCTTGTGTGTAGCGTACAGGAGCTGTGTGTAGAGCCCTGTGTAATATGCAGGCAGCAGAGCTGTGGGTGTGTGCCTGTGTGTAGTGTACAGGAGCTGTGTGTAATATGCAGTCAGCAGAGCTGCGGGTGTGTGCCTGTGTGTAGTGTACAGGAGCTGTGTGCAGAGCCCTGTGTAATATGCAGGCAGCAGAGCTGAGGGTGTGTGCCTGTGTGTAGCGTACAGGAGCTGTGTGTAGAGCCCTGTGTAATATGCAGGCAGCAGAGCTGCGGGTGTGTGCCTGTGTGTAGTGTACAGGAGTTGTGTGTAGAGCCCTGTGTAATATGCAGGCAGCAGAGCTGCGGGTGTGTGCCTGTGTGTAGTGTACAGGAGTTGTGTGTAATATGCAGGCAGCAGAGCTGCGGGTGTGTGCCTGTGTGTAGCGTACAGGAGTTGTGTGTAGAGCCCTGTGTAATATGCAGGCAGCAGAGCTGCGGGTGTGTACCTGTGTGTAGTGTACAGGAGCTGTGTGTAGAGCCCTGTGTAATATGCAGGCAGCAGAGCTGCGGGTGTGTGCCTGTGTGTAGTGTACAGGAGTTGTGTGTAGAGCCCTGTGTAATATGCAGGCAGCAGAGCTGCGGGTGTGTGCCTGTGTGTAGCGTACAGGAGTTGTGTATAGAGCCCTGTGTAATATGCAGGCAGCAGAGCTGTGGGTGTGTGCCTGTGTGTAGTGTACAGGAGCTGTGTGTAGAGCCCTGTGTAATATGCAGGCAGCAGAGCTGAGGGTGTGTGCTTGTGTGTAGTGTACAGGAGCTGTGTGTAGAGCCCTGTGTAATATGTAGGCAGCAGAGCTGAGGGTGTGTGCCTGTGTGTAGTGTACAGGAGCTGTGTGTAGAGCCCTGTGTAATATGCAGGCAGCAGAGCTGAGGGTGTGTGCCTGTGTGTAGCGTACAGGAGCTGTGTGTAGAGCCCTGTGTAATATGCAGGCAGCAGAGCTGAGGGTGTGTGCCTGTGTGTAGTGTACAGGAGCTGTGTGTAGATCCCTGTGTAATATGCAGGCAGCAGAGCTGAGGGTGTGTGCCTGTGTGTAGTGTACAGGAGCTGTGTGTAATATGCAGGCAGCAGAGCTGAGGGTGTGTGCCTGTGTGTAGTGTACAGGAGCTGTGTGTAGAGCCCTGTGTAATATGCAGGCAGCAGAGCTGTGGGTGTGTGCCTGTGTGTAGTGTACAGGAGTTGTGTGTAGAGCCCTGTGTAATATGCAGGCAGCAGAGCTGCGGGTGTGTGCCTGTGTGTAGTGTACAGGAGTTGTGTGTAGAGCCCTGTGTAATATGCAAGCAGCAGAGCTGCGGGTGTGTGCCTGTGTGTAGTGTACAGGAGCTGTGTGTAGAGCCCTGTGTAATATGCAGGCAGCAGAGCTGAGGGTGTGCGCTTGTGTGTAGTGTACAGGAGCTGTGTGTAGAGCCCTGTGTAATATGCAGGCAGCAGAGCTGAGGGTGTGTGCCTGTGTGTAGTGTACAGGAGCTGTGTGTAGATCCCTGTGTAATATGCAGGCAGCAGAGCTGAGGGTGTGTGCCTGTGTGTAGCGTACAGGAGCTGTGTGTAGAGCCCTGTGTAATATGCAGGCAGCAGAGCTGAGGGTGTGTGCCTGTGTGTAGCGTACAGGAGCTGTGTGTAGAGCCCTGTGTAATATGCAGGCAGCAGAGCTGCGGGTGTGTGCCTGTGTGTAGCGTACAGGAGCTGTGTGTAGAGCCCTGTGTAATATGCAGGCAGCAGAGCTGAGGGTGTGTGCCTGTGTGTAGTGTACAGGAGCTGTGTGTAGATCCCTGTGTAATATGCAGGCAGCAGAGCTGAGGGTGTGTGCCTGTGTGTAGTGTACAGGAGCTGTGTGTAATATGCAGTCAGCAGAGCTGCGGGTGTGTGCCTGTGTGTTGTGTGCAGAGCCCTGTGTAATATGCAGGCAGCAGAGCTGAGGGTGTGTGCCTGTGTGTAGCGTACAGGAGCTGTGTGTAGAGCCCTGTGTAATATGCAGGCAGCAGAGCTGCGGGTGTGTGCCTGTGTGTAGTGTACAGGAGCTGTGTGTAGAGCCCTGTGTAATATGCAGGCAGCAGAGCTGAGGGTGTGCGCTTGTGTGTAGTGTACAGGAGTTGTGTGTAGAGCTCTGTGTAATATTCAGGCAGCAGAGCTGCGGGTGTGTGCCTGTGTGTAGTGTACAGGAGTTGTGTGTAGAGCCCTGTGTAATATGCAGGCAGCAGAGCTGCGGGTGTGTGCCTGTGTGTAGCGTACAGGAGTTGTGTGTAGAGCCCTGTGTAATATGCAGGCAGCAGAGCTGAGGGTGTGTGCCTGTGTGTAGTGTACAGGAGCTGTGTGTAGAGCCCTGTGTAATATGCAGGCAGCAGAGCTGAGGGTGTGCGCTTGTGTGTAGTGTACAGGAGCTGTGTGTAGAGCCCTGTGTAATATGCAGGCAGCAGAGCTGAGGGTGTGTGCCTGTGTGTAGTGTACAGGAGTTGTGTGTAGAGCCCTGTGTATTATGCAGGCAGCAGAGCTGAGGGTGTGTGCCTGTGTGTAGTGTACAGGAGTTGTGTGTAGAGCCCTGTGTAATATGCAGGCAGCAGAGCTGAGGGTGTGTGCCTGTGTGTAGTGTACAGGAGCTGTGTGTAGAGCCCTGTGTAATATGCAGGCAGCAGAGCTGTGGGTGTGTGCCTGTGTGTAGTGTACAGGAGCTGTGTGTAATATGCAGTCAGCAGAGCTGCGGGTGTGTGCCTGTGTGTTGTGTACAGGAGCTGTGTGCAGAGCCCTGTGTAATATGCAGGCAGCAGAGCTGAGGGTGTGTGCCTGTGTGTAGCGTACAGGAGCTGTGTGTAGAGCCCTGTGTAATATGCAGGCAGCAGAGCTGCGGGTGTGTGCCTGTGTGTAGTGTACAGGAGCTGTGTGTAGAGCCCTGTGTAATATGCAGGCAGCAGAGCTGAGGGTGTGCGCTTGTGTGTAGTGTACAGGAGTTGTGTGTAGAGCTCTGTGTAATATGCAGGCAGCAGAGCTGCGGGTGTGTGCCTGTGTGTAGTGTACAGGAGTTGTGTGTAGAGCCCTGTGTAATATGCAGGCAGCAGAGCTGCGGGTGTGTGCCTGTGTGTAGCGTACAGGAGTTGTGTGTAGAGCCCTGTGTAATATGCAGGCAGCAGAGCTGAGGGTGTGTGCCTGTGTGCAGTGTACAGGAGCTGTGTGTAGAGCCCTGTGTAATATGCAGGCAGCAGAGCTGAGGGTGTGCGCTTGTGTGTAGTGTACAGGAGCTGTGTGTAGATCCCTGTGTAATATGCAGGTAGCAGAGCTGAGGGTGTGTGCCTGTGTGTAGCGTAGAGGAGCTGTGTGTAGAGCCCTGTGTAATATGCAGGCAGCAGAGCTGAGGGTGTGTGCCTGTGTGTAGCGTACAGGAGCTGTGTGTAGAGCCCTGTGTAATATGCAGGCAGCAGAGCTGAGGGTGTGTGCCTGTGTGTAGTGTACAGGAGTTGTGTGTAGAGCCCTGTGTAATATGCAGGCAGCAGAGCTGTGGGTGTGTGCCTGTGTGTAGTGTACAGGAGTTGTGTGTAGAGCCCTGTGTAATATGCAGGCAGCAGAGCTGAGGGTGTGCGCTTGTGTGTAGTGTACAGGAGTTGCGTGTAGAGCCCTGTGTAATATGCAGGCAGCAGAGCTGAGGGTGTGTGCCTGTGTGTAGTGTACAGGAGCTGTGTGTAGATCCCTGTGTAATATGCAGGTAGCAGAGCTGAGGGTGTGTGCCTGTGTGCAGCGTAGAGGAGCTGTGTGTAGAGCCCTGTATAATATGCAGGCAGCAGAGCTGAGGGTGTGTGCCTGTGTGTAGTGTACAGGAGCTGTGTGTAGAGCCCTGTGTAATATGCAGGCAGCAGAGCTGAGGGTGTGCTCTTGTGTGTATTGTACAGGAGCTGTGTGTAGAGCCCTGTGTAATATGCAGGCAGCAGAGCTGAGGGTGTGTGCCTGTGTGTAGTGTACAGGAGTTGTGTGTAGAGCCCTGTGTAATATGCAGGCAGCAGAGCTGAGGGTGTGTGCCTGTGTGTAGCGTACAGGAGCTGTGTGTAGAGCCCTGTGTAATATGCAGGCAGCAGAGCTGCGGGTGTGTGCCTGTGTGTAGTGTACAGGAGCTGTGTGTAGAGCCCTGTGTAATATGCAGGCAGCAGAGCTGAGGGTGTGCGCTTGTGTGTAGTGTACAGGAGTTGCGTGTAGAGCCCTGTGTAATATGCAGGCAGCAGAGCTGAGGGTGTGTGCCTGTGTGTAGTGTACAGGAGCTGTGTGTAGATCCCTGTGTAATATGCAGGTAGCAGAGCTGAGGGTGTGTGCCTGTGTGTAGCGTAGAGGAGCTGTGTGTAGAGCCCTGTGTAATATGCAGGCAGCAGAGCTGAGGGTGTGTGCCTGTGTGTAGCGTACAGGAGCTGTGTGTAGAGCCCTGTGTAATATGCAGGCAGCAGAGCTGAGGGTGTGCGCTTGTGTGTAGTGTACAGGAGTTGTGTGTAGAGCCCTGTGTAATATGCAGGCAGCAGAGCTGAGGCTGTGTGCCTGTGTGTAGTGTACAGGAGCTGTGTGTAGAGCCCTGTGTAATATGCAGGCAGCAGAGCTGAGGGTGTGTGCCTGTGTGTAGCGTACAGGAGCTGTGTGTAGAGCCCTGTGTAATATGCAGGCAGCAGAGCTGAGGGTGTGTGCCTGTGTGTAGTGTACAGGAGCTGTGTGTAGAGCCCTGTGTAATATGCAGGCAGCAGAGCTGAGGGTGTGTGCCTGTGTGTAGATCCCTGTGTAATATGCAGGCAGCAGAGCTGAGGGTGTGTGCCTGTGTGTAGCGTACAGGAGCTGTGTGTAGAGCCCTGTGTAATATGCAGGCAGCAGTGCTGCGGGTGTGTACCTGTGTGTAGTGTACAGGAGCTGTGTGTAGAGCCCTGTGTAATATGCAGGCAGCAGAGCTGAGGGTGTGTGCCTGTGTGTAGTGTACAGGAGTTACTTAGTTACATAGTTACATAGTTAGTATGGCTGAAAAAAGACACATGTCCATCAAGTTCAACCAAGGGAAGGGAAAAGGGAAGGGAAATATTTCTACACATAGGAGCTAATATTTTTTTGTTCTAGGAAATTATCTAAGCCTTTTTTAAAGCCATCTACTGTCCCTGCTGTGACGGCTCCTGCGGTGACTATTCCATGGATTCACAGTTCTCACGGTAAAGAAGGCTTGTCGCCTCTGCAGCTTGAACCTTTTTTCTCCAGACGGAGGGAGTGCCCCCTTGTTTTTTGAGGGGGTTTTACAAGGAACAGGATTTCACCATATTTTTTGTATGTGCCATTAATATATTTATATAAGTTAATCATGTCCCCCCTTAGTCGTCTTTTTTCAATGTTAAATATGTTTAATTCTTTTAATCTTTCCTCATAACTTAAATTCTGCATGCCCCTAATTAGCTTCGTTGCTCTTCTTTGTATTTTTTCCAACTCCAGGGCATCCTTTCTATGAACTGGAGCCCAGAACTGGACTGCATATTCTAGATGAGGCCTCACTAATGCTTTGTAAAGTGGCAATATTACATCCCTGTCCCGTGAGTCCATGCCTCTTTTAATACACGACAATATCCTGCTGGCCTTTGAAGCAGCTGATTGACACTGCATGCTGTTATTGAGTTTATGATTTACAAGTACACCCAGATCCTTCTCAACAAGTGAATCCGCCAGTGTAGCTCCCCCTAGGACATATGATGCATGCAAGTTGTTGGTACCCAGATGCATAACTTTACATTTATCTGCCAAGTGGACGCCCAAAGAGTTAGTTTGTTTAAATCTGCCTGCAATTCATGAACATCTTCCATAGACTGAACTATATAACATAGCTTGGTGTCATCTGCAAAAATAGAAATAGTGCTATTAATCCCATCTTCTATATCATTAATAAATAAGTTGAATAATAGTGGTCCCAGCACTGAACCCTGGGGTACACCACTTATTACCGGGGACCATTCAGAGTAGGAATCATTGACCACAACTCTCTGGATACGGTCCTTGAGCCAATTCTCAATCCAATTACAAACTATATTTTCTAAACCTATAGTCCTTAATTTACCCATTAGGCGTCTATGGGGGACAGTGTCAAATGCCTTTGCAAAGTCCAAAAACACTAAATCCACAGCGGCCCCTCTGTCTAGACTTCTGCTCACCTCTTCATAAAAACAGATTCGGTTAGTTTGACAACTTCTGTCCTTAGTAAAACCGTGCTGGCTGTCACTTATAATGCTATTTATTGTCACATAATCCTGTATATAGTCCCTCAATAGCCCCTCAAACATTTTCCCCACAATGGATGTTAAGCTCACTGGTCTATAATTACCCGGGGAAGATCTAGAGCCCTTTTTGAAAATAGGCACCACATTTGCCCTGCGCCAGTCACTTGGCACTATTCCAGTCACTAGAGATTCTCTGAATATTATGAAAAGGGGGACAGAAATAACTGAACTAAGCTCTTTAAGAACTCTAGGGTGTAACCTATCTGGTCCCGGGGCCTTGTGCACATTTATTTTATTTAATTTAGCTTGCACCATATCTACATTCATCCAATTCAGTATATCAACTGATATATTAACAGTACTGGCCCCGGCTACATCAGCTGCTCTTTCTTCTGTTGTATATACAGAGCTAAAGAACCCATTTAGTAACTCTGCCTTCTCTTGATCCCCTGTGATCAACTCCCCATTACCACTATCTAGGGGTCCTACATGTTCAGACCTTGGCTTTTTAGCATTTATATACTTGAAGAATTTTTGGGGATTTGTTTTACTATCCTTGGCCACCTGCCTTTCATTTTGTATTTTTGCTAATTTTATTACCTTTTTACAGATTTTATTAAGATCTTTATATTTTACAAAGGCTACAGATGTACCCTCAGATTTGTATTTTTTAAATGCGCTTTTTTTGTCGTGTATTGCCCCTTTCACAGAAGGTGTAAGCCATGTGGGGTTTAATTTTAGTCGTTTATACTTGTTACCTATAGGAATAAAATTTGCACTATAATTACCCAAAGTAGATTTGAAAATCTCTCATTTATCATTTGTACCATTATTTGACATTAGTTCTTCCCAGTCTATATCCTGAATTGCAGCCCTCATCCTGGGGAAATTGGCCTTCTTAAAATTAAATGTTTTTGCCCTCCCAGCCTGTGTTTGCTTTTTACAGTATAGGTAAAATGTAACTATATTGTGATCACTGTTACCGAGGTTTTCACGAACATTGACATTCCCAACAAGATCTGCATTATTAGAAATGACCAGATCCAACAGAGCTTCACCTCTAGTCGGGTCTTCCACAAACTGGCCCATAAAATTTTCCTGCAACAGGTTGAGGAAATGTCTCCCCTTTGCAGTTGAAGCCGAACCATGACACCAATTAATATCCCGGAAATTAAAATCTCCCATTATCACTACAGTACCCGCCTGTGCAGCCCGCTCCATCTGTTTATATAGCTGACCTTCCATCTCCTCAGTTATATTGGGGGGTCTATAGATTACACCAAAAGTAATTTTTTCAGTGTTTACCTCCCTTTCTAGTTCCATCCACAAGGTTTCAACCTCCTTACAGTATTCACCCACTATTGTCTCTTTCACACTCGCCTTCATATCATTTCTCACATACAGACATACACCACCACCTTTCCTATTTGTCCTGTCTTTCCGAAACAGTGTAAAACCCTGTAGATTTACAGCCCAGTCATGTGAAGAGTCCAGCCATGTTTCAGCAACACCAACTATATCTATATTTTCTTCCAGTATCAAGGCCTCAAGCTCCCCCATTTTGCTTGCTAGACTTCTGGCATTTGTGAACATACACTTTAACTTGCCTGTCAGTTTTTCACTTTTATTATCAGAAATGTGATGTGACATTAATTGGGCCTTTTTATTTACACTGATGTTTTGTAACAAAAGGATCTCCTTATCTTGTTGTCTAGTCGTCTCCCCACATTCTGTTTCTCCCCCCACCAATATAGTCTGACCCCTCTCTAACCTGGCTACCCCTTTATTTTCTTCATTGACCTCCCTCCTCAGCCCTAGTTTAAATACTCCACCACCCCAGCTAGAATTCTCTCCCCCAGCACAGCGGACCCCCTTCCATTTAGGTGCAAATCATCTGCAGAATACAGTTTGTACCCCAATGAAAAGTCAGCCCAGTGCTCTAGGAACCCAAATCCTTCTCCTCTACACCAAGACTTCAGCCATGCATTTAACTCCCTGAGCTCCCGCTGTCTTTCCTGTGATGCGCATGGCACAGGCAGTATTCCTGAGAATACAACCTTGGAGGTCCTTCCCTTCAGCTTGTAGCCTAGTTCTTTAAAATTATTCTTAAGGCTCCTCCACCTACTCCACCATTTATTCTGTCGTTGGTACCGACATGGACCACGACAGCCGGATCATCACCAGCCCCTCCCAGCAATTTGCCCACCCGTTCCACCACATGCCGAACCCTGGCACCAGGGAGACAGCAACCCATTCGGTTGAGGTGGTCTTGGCGACAAATTATTCTATCCGTCTTCCTGATTATAGAATCCCCTACGACTATCAATTGTCTCGGCTTACCTGCATGACCATCCCGCCGACTACTAGCTGGGCTGTTCTCCCGGCTGTTAGGGATATCAGTATCCACTAGGGCTGCCATTTCTGAGACTGACACCCTCGCATCATCACCCAACTTGGCAATTTTGCCAGGAATGTCAGAAACCGGATCGGCCTTCCTTTTCTTTGACCCCTTTCTACTGCCCCTAACTACATTAACCCAGCTACTTGCCTGATCCTGCTCACCCATGTCTTCACCCTCCAGTTCTAACCCACTAACTGCGTGCTCCGTGAGCAGCAAGCTCAGCTCAAGATTGTCTATCCTCCTCAGTGTTGCATTCTGCTCCTCCAGATCTCTAATACGAGCTTCCAGGTGACCAACATGCTCACATCTGCCACAGAGGTATTCACCCTGGAACTCCTGCTCCAGTCGTGCATACATATGGTAGACTGTGCACTGAAGAAAACCTCCAATCTTGCTATCCATTATCCAAGTTACAAAAAAAACAGCGAACAGTTGTTAATGCAAAAAGAAAAAGAAGTAGAAGAGTACTTACTGGGCTTTAACTCCTCTTTTGGAACTCCACTTGATCTACAAACCACTTGTTTTTTTCAATCCACAGAGCAGGCTCTACAGAGTACTGAGGCCTGATTTATAGCACCTGGGACCAGCTAACCCCTCCCCCTAGTCAGCTACTCAGCAGGAAGGAAGCTGCAAAGGAAAAATGGTTTTAAATTATGCCACTTTTGCAAACTTTGTAGCAAGCAAGCAATCAATACATATATCACATACAATGGCCCCCCACTTTATCACACACAACACAGTAAGTCAGTCCGGTTTTTGGAACTCCACTTAATCTACAAACCACTTGTTTTTTCAAGCCACAGCAGCAGTTGTGTGTGGAGCCCTGTGTAATATGCAGGCAGCAGAGCTGAGGGTGTGTGCCTGTGTGTAGTGTACAGGAGCTGTGTGTAGAGCCCTGTGTAATATGTAGGCAGCAGAGCTGAGGGTGTGTGCCTGTGTGTAGTGTACAGGAGCTGTGTGTAGAGCCCTGTGTAATATGTAGGCAGCAGAGCTGAGGGTGTGTGCCTGTGTGTAGTGTACAGGAGCTGTGTGTAGAGCCCTGTGTAATATGCAGGCAGCGGAGCTTAGGGTGTGTGTTTGTGTGTAGTGTAGAGGAGCTGTGTGTAGAGCCCTGTGTAATATGTAGGCAGCAGAGCTGAGGGTGTGTGCCTGTGTGTAGTGTACAGGAGTTGTGTGTAGATCCCTGTGTAATATGCAGGCAGCGGAGCTTAGGGTGTGTGTTTGTGTGTAGCGTACAGGACAGTGGTGTAACTACCATTGTAGCAGCCATGAGGGGGCCTGCGCTACCCTTAGGACGCAGATACTATTGAACGCTATGGCAGAACAGGGAGATATCTCCCTGCTCTGTAGTTTACTAGGCTACAGGCCACGCTCGGCCTGCAGCATTTAAGGCGCAGGGAGAGGATCCCTGCACAGGTCAGCGTGATGCGCAAGAATCACATCGGTGTTGATTGGCTTCATTCATCGTGGGAACGGGGCCTAGGTGAGTATGAAGTTTTATTTGTTTGGGGGTTGCTATATGGTGCTATCTACAGGCCGTATGGCGCGATCTACAGGGGGGCTGTATGGCATAATATACAGGGGGCACAATCTACAAAGGGGGATGTGTGTGGCACCTGAGGGGAGGGGAGCCCAGTCAAAAGTTTGCTATGGGGCCCAGTCTTTCTTAGTTACATCCCTGGTACAGGAGCTTTGTGTGTAGGGATGTGTAATATGCAGGCACTGGAACTGTGTGTAGAGTTGTGTGTGTGCAGGCAGCAGAGCTGTGTAGGCAACTGACCTGTGGGTTTGTAAAATGCAGGCAGCAGAGTTGTGTGTGCTGGCAGCAGATGTGTGTTTGTGCCCCCTGAATTGTAGAGCATATGTATATACTAAAAATGACAGAGGTTGTAGAAATTATAATTTTCCAGGTATTGGAGGGAGAGAAGCAGACATCCCTGTAGATGGTATATAAGCGGTGCCACTGCAGCAGTTCTAACAGTTCATTCTTATTGGACAGATCGCAGTGGTTCCTGCTGACTAACCCTTTAGATGCTGCGGTAAATAGTGACCACGGCATCGAAGGGGTTAGAACATTATTGGAGCCCCCGCAACGCGATCGTGGGGAGGGGGAGGCAATGGTTGCTATGGCAAGTGGAGGCCTAACAACTGCCTCTGGGTCTGCCGTCTATGGAAGCCTATTAGGTTCTGCCACAGGCAGGACCTAATACGCTACCTGTCCGTGTGAATCTGACAGGTATAATACTCTGCAAAACATAAGAATTTCAGTGTATTATAACAGCGATCAGACAGTTGGACCTTCAAGGCCCTAATGGGAATGTCCTAGTAAAAAAAAAAAAACAATACTAGAGCCAAACGCAACTATTTCGTCACTTCACCACATAAAAAGGGATCAAAAAGTCCCATGTACCCCAAAAGGGTACCAGCAAAAACTACAGTTCGTTCCGCAAAAAAACAAGCCCTCGCACAGCTGTCTTTATGGAAAAATAAAAAAAGTTATGGCTCTTAGAGTATGTCAACATAAGAAATAAATGAAAAATAAAATGTAAAAAAACAATAGCAGAATTGCTGTTTTTTGGTCACAATGCCTCTTAAAAAAAGAATAAAAACTGGTCAAATAGTCCCATGTACCCCAAAATGATACCAATGAAAACTATATATTGTCCCGCAAAAAATAAGCCCTCACAGCTCGGTCGAATAAAGTTATGACAACACAAAATGTGCAGTGTGTTCCAAAAGAGGGATAAGATTGGGCACCATTTATTAGCGCGACACTGACCACACCTCTATTGATTATTTGTTTACCGCATTATTATACCAACTTATTATACCCTGATGTTCTCCGCACAGATTGCATATGCCCCCACATTATAATCTGAAATACCAGTAAAACCCCAAACAGAACTACCAAGCAAAATCTGCGCTCCAAATTCCAAATGGCGCTCCCTCCTTCCTGATCCCTAGAGTCTGCCCAAGCAGCAGTAAGTGCCACCGAGAAACACAACTAAGTATTTACTGCCCAGATTCTGCAGTTTTTAACTTCAATGTATTTATTGAATTTTCACATGAAATACGAACAGCAAAATAAACAAAATTTTAGATGTGAGAAACAAGCATAGATTAAGTACAATATTGTCAACAGATTATAGATTTGCCATAAGGGCCAGTTCACACGGAGTGTTTTGACGCGGAAACCGCTTCGGAAAACGCGCCAAAAAATGGCCAAAAATGCCTCCCATTGACATGCCATATCTTCGGGCGTTTACGCCTCTGACCTCCCATTGACATCAATGGGAGGCAGAGAAAGTGTATTTCGCTGCATTTTATGCCTGTGGCGCTCAATGGCCACGGGCGAAAAACGCAGCGAAAATCGGCGTGCAGGCTGAGCAATATCTGCCTCAAAATTCCAAACTGAATTTTGAGGCAGATTTTCCTCCTGCAAAAAACTCTGTGTGAACCCAGCCTAAGGATATTTGCAAAGTAAACAAATCTCTGCTCCTGGTATACGCATTTTGCTTAAAGTTACCCACAAGGGTTTTAGGCAATATTTCTCAAATACTTGATCGTAAGCATTCTCTATGCATACGTAAATAAAAGCAAAAAAAAGAGTATCAAATCAAACAAAAATGCAAATCAATCTCTCTCATTGTCTCAGGAGATCTCAGCTGAAACAATCAGGACCTACAGGTCCTTCTAGTTGTCACGACTCCCAGGACCCCTCCGCATCAGCTCGACATGGCAGTCCTCCACCACCACTCCACAGACACTGTGAAGCTCCCCAGCAGGACTCTTCCCCTACAACTATACCAGCCGTCCTAAATGTCTTGTGTTTAAATTATATATGTTTGTATTCGTCAGGGCATTGCGGTACAGGCAATTGGCGAATCACCTGCCACAAGTCTCTCTTGATACCATATAGTTTGTTCAAAACCGACCTTAATCATGTGTTTAGTCTTAGTTCGCAGTATGGCAATAAAACTTTCCCAACTCTCAAAAAACCTTTGTACATGAATTTCTTTCTTATTTGATGCCTCCACCCAATCCATCTTCATCAAGAAGGAAAGCTTTTCAAGATACAGCTGAAACGGAGAGGTGGGATGATTCCATGTATGCCAAATGGTTTTCAAACCTGCCACTGAGGCCATATATAATAATTTCCTGCCCCCTGGAGTGCACGGTACAATATCCACATCAATGTGACCAAAAATGGCCCAAACAGGATTAAACGGGACATACCGTATATATCGGCGTACAAGACGACTTTCTACACCCTTAAAAAAATGTCAAAAGTGTGGGGTCGTCTTATATGCCGGATATTGTCGGATATTAGGGGTGCACGTTGCAGCCGCACAGCTCAGTATAGTACACATGACTATGAGAGCGGGGCTGCGGCTGTGTAATTCAGCCACAGCCCCGCTCCTGAGTCCTGACATATGCGCGCGGGGTCAGCATCATGTGATGCGGCCGGCGCTGCACTAATGATCTGCGGCACTGAAGACAGAACATGGCGGGCGCGCTACAAAGCACCCCCATGTTGTCTTCAGTGCCTGAACTGCCGCTCATTAGTGCAGCGCCGGCCGCATCTCCTCATGCTGACCGCGCGCGCACTTCCTGTCAGGAGCGGGGCAATGGCTGTATTACACAGCCGCAGCCCCGCTCTATAACGCCGGAGATCAGAGAACCTCTCATCTCCGCCGTTATTCCCGTGAATGCTGCGATCACAGCTGACTGCAGCATTCAGGGGAAAGTGAGAAGGGGGGATGCCCCTGGATCGCGTCACAGGGAATTCCTGTGACGCGATCGAGGGCCATACCATATATGGGCAGACAGCCCAGGGTCTATTGACGGACCCCAGGGCTGTCTGACCATATCTCTTGTTGTTAGGATATACCCAAGTATGTCCTAACAACTGCCTGTGTATTATCCGTCCACAGGCTAATGTACTGGCACATATCTGATATATGTCAGTACATTAAAGTTTAAAAATAAAGTAAAAACAAAGTATGGTTACATTTTAAAAAAAATACACCTTCACCTTTTTTACAATAAACATTAAAATAAGTCTCAATACATAAAATACACACATTCAGTAATGGCGCGGACAACAATGTTTTTGCATCATTTATGATGTGTACGCTGTAAAAAAATGAAATAAACACGGCTTTCATTCACTTATTCATGTGAGGCGCGAGGTGCGATGAATTTACCCTCCATGTTCCTCACATTAATAGTAATTAACCCCATCATGTACCTCGCCTATCTGCGCATGCGCGAGTTCAAAGAGACAGAGTCCTGGGTCCTGCCGCCGATGGCCATAGTGAAGCGCTCCTGCACGAAATGGTGAGTATATCTTAAATTCTATATTTTAAGGGTAAAAGTTGGGGGTCGTCTTATACGCCCAGTCGTCTTATACGCCGACATATACGGGTTGACCTGATGAGTGACGATAAAATCGTGTACTTTCTTCCAAAACGATTGTATCACCAGGAAACTCCAGAGGCAGTGAAATATGTCTGCTGAATCCTCCCCACATCTAAAACAGTTAGCATTGGGAAGTATTGTCATTTTAAACCACCGAACTGGCGATATGTACGCCCTATGGTATCTGTAGCATCATTTCGGTTTAACGACTAGAGGGAAGATACTTAAAGGGAACCTGTCACCAGCATTTTAGCTATAAAGCCAGCAATACCTGGTGAAAGTGGGTGAAAAATCATTGTCATCTAAGCTATAAATATGTTCTAAGTAAGCTCTGTAGCTTTAGTATTCCGTTTTTCAGCGGTCCCACGCCGTATGCAAATGAGCAGAAAATAGTCAAATCTTCATCTGAAAAGAGTCAGATTTTCATTCCTCCAGCGTCTCAGAGTGGACTCCACCTCCTTCTTTTTGATTGACAGCTCCTTAGTCAGTCAGGGCCGGACAGGTGTCGGCGGTGGGCGGGGTTAAGAAGCTGAGTCCCAGAGGGAAAACTAATTACCATAAAAGGCGGGAAGAGTTTAAACGACT
Organism: Rhinoderma darwinii; assembly: GCF_050947455.1. NCBI lineage: Eukaryota > Metazoa > Chordata > Amphibia > Anura > Rhinodermatidae > Rhinoderma > Rhinoderma darwinii. The sequence continues at coordinate 163,182,884 of NC_134688.1, read as the reverse complement.
ACATTTACTGACAGAGGAGGACTTCGGGAAAGAAGAGAACAGGAACGAACTCTGGACAGCTGCGGCCATTGAGGGGTCAGGCGAGTTTGACAGGTAAGATGTTGATGACAGGATCCCTTTAATGCTGCGTTCCAGGGCAGACAGTAACGTTTGTGCTGTTAGCTGTGGGATGTCTGACAGCCATTTAGTCATGGCCGCCTCGGATTCCTGGTAATCCAGGGTGCAGTGTATAAATTTGTAGTTCCTAGAAGTATGGCATCTGCCATGCCCGCCACGATGCCATTAATAATGGATTCTTTTTACATGCGTTAAGTATTTTGTGAAATGGGAGGTGTAACAAGTTGGGCAGTGCAACAAAATCGCTATATGTCTGATTCTGCAGTTTTTAAAAATACTGTACCAATATGGAGAACCCCAAGAAAATGAGTTTTATTAAATTATAATCCCCAAAGATATGTATAATACATGTGTGTCCCTATTGGTATATAGGATCTGGAGGGGAAATGCCATATTTTGTCCTTGTCAATTCTTTTATATAGGAAAGACAATATGACCATTATTTAAACGTGTTCGAGAACACATTTATTCTATTGGTACGGGAAAGGGATCCCCAAAATTGATAACCCATGTACGTGAAGTACACGGGGGGAATCCCAAGTGCTTGTCTTTTGCGGGCATACAGCGTGTGTTCACCCCACGGGATGACGGTGATCGACATGACATATCTGCTTTTTTTAAATAAAAAAACCTCTAAATAGGTATGTTTTTCTCCTTTATACTCAATATATAAACCTGCTGTTCACAATATGCATGATTTTTTATAAATATTTGTATTTTGATACATTGCCGTGAGAAGCGGAAGTGGTTGTTGATGAAACAAGTTGAGGATTTTCACAGAGGCTCTGTCACCAGATTCTCAAACCCCTATCTCCTATTGCATGTGATCGGCGCTGCAATGTAGATAACAGTAAAATTTTTTATTTTTTTTTAAAACGTTCATTTTTGGCTAAGTTATGAGCTATTTTATATATATGCAAATGAGCTTTGAAATGGACAATTGGGCGTTATTTTTCCGGACGTCATGTGTATTCAGAATCCTGACACTTCTGACTCTTTTCTGTGAGACTCCGGCAAGGGAAGCGAAATCTCGCGAGATTATGGAGGTAAACGAGATTTCGTTTCACTTGCTGGAAATCTCACAGAAAAGAGTCAGAAGTGTCAGGATTCTGAATACACATGACGTCCAGGCTGGATGATCATGTGTATTCATTATCAGGACACTCGATTAACGTTAATCTCTGTGTATGTGGCTGCACATCGCTGCTGTGTAAATGAATGGAGATGAGTGTATGATGCTGACTGGTCACTGATTGGTCAGCGTCATACACAATACACGCCCAGTTAAAAACACAATACACACCCAGTTGGACATAACGAAAAAAAAACGCCCAATTGTCCATTTCAAAGCTCATTTGCATATATATAAAATAGCTCATAACTAGGCCAAAAATGAACATTTTTAAAAAAAACAAAACGTTACTGTTATCTACATTGCAGCGCCGATCACATGCAATAGGAGATAGGGATTTGAGAATCTGGTGACAGAGCCTCTTTAAGTGTGTGTGCACTGAAGCCCATTATGCCTTGATAAAGCGTCTGGGGGACGTGAAACGGTGGTAGGTTCTATTGTCTTCAAATCCCGTGTTATGCCTGCCTCAATATAGAATAAAAATAAACCTTTTTTTGCAAGTGGTGAGTGCCGCGCTGTCTATTCTTCTACATGTTGATAAAAATGTTTTACATAGTGACAAAACTAAGTAACAATTCAAACAAGAGATGTGAGGACTCTGCTCACAAGAATTTACAATCTATGAGGAAATAAGGGAGACACAAAATGTAAAAAATTTGCTTGGTAAGTACAATGGTCCAGCCATCTTTTACACATATGATGTAGTAAACATTAAGGCGGCATGCACATGACCGTAAAAGTTTTTAGAGTCCGCAAATACAGATCAAAAAGCAACAGATACACAGCCGCAGCTGTCCTCAATTGCGGAAGCGCTCATAGACTTCTATGGGCGAGTCCATGCCGCAATTTGCGGACAAGAATAGGACATGTTCTTTGTTTTGTGGATCAATTCTACGGCCCGAACACACATCTGTAAATATAAGGATAGGTGTCCGTGGCCAATAGAAATGAATGGGTCCGCAATTTCATCCGTAATTACAGATTTTGGATGAAAATGAAGGTCGTGTGCATGGGGCCTAAGCTGAATGAGCCGGTCACCAGCCGGTATCTGTGTATGACAGACATGAAGTGCAATAGGATGCAAGGAGTGTGGGGGATACTGCTAAATGAGGGGTCTGGTTCTGATGACAAATGAACAAAAAAAATCAACCCACTGTTTTTCGTGCTTTTCAGCACACAAAACAGGGCCAATGGAATTTGGTGCTGTTTTTCTCGGCTTCCCATTGATTTCAATTGTAATATTGGGGTAGATTCAGCTCTTCGATTGGTCAGAAGGCTTTTTTTTTTTCACAGCCTCTGATTTATGTTTAGGCTGGGTTCACACGACCTATTTTCAGGCGTAAACGAGGCGTATTATGCCTCGATTTACGCCTGAAAATACGGCTCCAATACGTCGGCAAACATCTACCCATTCATTTGAATGGGTTAGCCGACGTACTGTGCCGACGACCTGTAATTTACGCGTCGTTGTTTGACAGCTGTCAAAAGACGATGCGTAAAAATACAGCCTCGGCAAAGAAGTGCAGGACACTTCTTGGGACGTTTTTGGTGCTGTTTTCTCATAGACTCTATTGAAAACAGCTCCAAAAACGCCGCGAAAAACGTGAGTTGCTCAGAAAACATCTGAAAATCAGGTGCTGTTTTCCCTTGAAAACAGCTCCGTATTTTCAGACGTTTTTGGCTCAGCGTGTGAACATACCCTAAGCATGCTAAAAAATCTGCACTATATGAACTACGGCTCTGATTCCTATTGAAAACAATGGGAGGCAAAAAGAAGGCATTTGTCATGCTGATTCCGACACTAAAAGAGTGTCTGAATTGGCTTGCAAAAAAAAAACAGTGTGAACAAGGTCTAAGGCTGGGTTCACACGAGCACATTAATGTCCGTAATGGACGGACGTATTTCGGCCGGAAGTCCCGGACCGAACTCAGTGCAGGGAGCCGGGCTCCTAGCATCATAGTTATGTACGATGCTAGGAGTCCCTGCCTCTCTGCAGGACAACTGTCCCGTACTGTAATCATGTTTTCAGGACGGGACAGTAGTTCCACGGAGAGGCAGGGGCTCCTAGCATCGTACATAACTTTGATGCTAGGAGCCCGGCTCCCTGCACGGAGTTCGGTCCGGGACTTCCGGCCGAAATACGTCCGTCCATTACGGACGTTAATGTGCTCGTGTGAACCCAGCCTAACAGTTGATGGCTTCAAAAAAGGTATAGATTATTTATTTGAACAAAATAAAATCATAGCTTATGTCAAAGTATAGAACCCTTGTTTTGAATGTTGATCCAGTCTGATTGGTTCTTGGGGTCAGGAGGGAAATTCATGTCTTTTGTTTTTTACCTTCCTCTGGATCAATAGGGGTAAAACAAAGTTCTAAAGTTTACCCATATGGCTACCCTTTCTACCATCCCTTGGTTGAGCTTGATGGACCATACTAACTATGTAATTATGATCTAAATGTCTCTAAATCCGTTTCTGATACATAACATGCAAAAGCAAGCTATAAAGGCAAGTGTAAGCATAAGCTTCTAATAATGATACAAAATGACTTTAGTGGAAATCTAAATGACATACTTTCAAAATTCTTCTATGACATGTTGCTTTACAAGACCAGTTGAACTACTTTTATGTTTCAGCGTACAAATGTAATGTAGTCAACCATGCAAGCACAAATAACTACACTGTCAATTATTTGTGCAAACTGTTTATCTTGGATAACAGAAGTATTAAGTATCCCTTCCTGAACCGTCCACAATGTTATATTTATGATGTAAACTTTGTATAGATAGTGTCATTTTGTGGCAGTTTTTGGTTGTCATAATACATAGACAACACATGGTTGCACCAGAGAGTTAAAGGGGTTGTCCAATGTCTCAAAAAGAAAAAAAAATCCCCCAAAACACTTTTAAATAAGTTACCTCATTGATATAGATAATTTTATAGATAATAGATAACACTAATTATCTTTTAGTGTTACTCACCGAACCCCAATATCGCGGTAGACATCTATTTCCATATCTCAGGCGTGACTCCTCTCTATTTCCCACCCACCCCTTGCCTCGGTATGTATCTTGCCAAGAGAGTCGCGACCAAGAGGGGGGCTGGCAAAGGAATAGAGCAATCACAGTGTCAGCTTCTTACAGTCACCTGATTGATGACGCTCCGATACGAACCGGAGAGGAGGCAGCCCTAAGTCTGTCAGCGCGTCAGCAAGTAGGAGGAAACTACGGAGCTTCCTACATCATGTCACCGGGTTCTTACTTGGCAATTCTGCATAGAATTGTAAATTAAAGTATATTGGTAAGTGAGTTGAATTTATATCTTAAAATGAATGGTCCAGAGTTTTAGGCATCTGGATAACCCCTTTAACACCAGAGTGGATGTGTACAGATCAAAGTTTCAAAGGGAAGTATAGAACAAACATTATTTTTCTATTTAGGTGCTGTTTTTCTAATTGTTGGAAAACCCCTGTAATAGAACTAACTCCCCTCGACTTCCCGTTACACTGTCGCCATGAAAATATCCAATACACATCTGCCCCTTTAAAAGTATATTGGATGCAACAATGTATTCTAAACATTTTGGGCCTCATTTATCAAAACTAACAGAAAAACAGCCCTTTTTGCTCATAGCAACCAAGAAGAGAGCGATTTTAATTTCTGAATTTTTTGGGGAAATATAAACAGCTGCACTGTGATTGGTTGCAAAAAAGCCAGTTTTCTGTTATGAGGCCCCTTGTGTGGACTGGGGATGCAATGCAAAATCTGTATCAGGGCTCATAACTACTACATGCCATTTATAGTACTGGTGTTCTCTAAGGCCGGGTTCCCACGTGGCATAAACGCTGTAGAATTTCTGCAACGGAATTGTCTGCGTAAATTACGCAGCATTTACAGTAGCGCAAAGTAGGTGAGATTTAATAAATCTAATGCCCACGCTGCGGACAAAAAACGCAGCGTAAATGTTAATAAATTGACCTGCGGTGCGGAATTTAATTCCGCAGCATGTCAATTTATGCTAAGTTTTTGTTTATTTTCTGTTGTGGGTTTTTCCCATTGAATTCAATGGGGATGCAAAACCTGCAACAAAAAGCCAAGTGTTGCGACTTTTGCGGCGTATTCGCAGCGATTATGCCGCAAAATTCGCAACTCCATAAAAAAAAAAAATCATACTCACACAGAATGTCCTCATTCTTCCTGCAGTCCGGCCTCCTGGGATGACGTTTGTCCTTTGTAAGAGGACAAAGCGAACGTGTCAGGCTGGATTCACACGACCATGTTACGTCCGTAATGGACGGAACGTATTTCGGCCGGAAGACCCGGACCGAACACACTGCAGGGAGCCGGGCTCCTAGCATCACAGTTATGTACGACGCTAGGAGTCCCTGCCTCGCTGCAGGACAACTGTCCCGTACTGTAATCATGTTTTCAGTACGGGACAGTAGTTCCACGGAGATGCAGGGACTCCTAGCGTCGTACATAACTATGATGCTAGGAGCCAGACTCCCTGCACTGTGTTCAGTCCGGGTCTTCCGGCCGAAATATGTTCCGTCCATTACGGACGTAACATGGTCGTGTGAATCCAGCCTAAAGGATCTGCCAGACACAGCTTCTGTGTCGATGCCCGTGGGTAATCAGTCTGCACCTGCTCCTAAGTCTGATAGAGTGACTCGATCTGCTACCACTCAGGCTGGTAGGCTCAGGAGTGGGAGAACCTATCACAGCCTGGCCAGACGGTTCTAGCTCCCGCCCTCGGTCTATTTATACCCTCCTTTCCTGCTTGTCTGTGCCTGTGATTCTTTCCTGTTTCCTGGCTCTGCTGCTCCTGCTATTATTATTGACCTTGCTTCATTTTGACCCTGGCTTTATTGACTACGCTCCTGCTCTGCGTTTGGTACCTCGTACACTCCTGGTTTGACTCGGCTCGTTCACTACTCCTGGTGCTCACGGTGTTGCCGTGGGCAACTGCCCCATTTCCCTTAGCTTCTGTGTACCCTTGTCTGTTTGTCTGTCTTACACATATTGAGCGTAGGGACTGTCGCCCAGTTGTACGCCGTCGCCTAGGACGGGCCGTGCAAGTAGGCAGGGACTGAGTGGCGGGTAGATTAGGGCTCACCTGTCATTACAGGACGTCAAAGGATGGAGGGGGTAAGTATGCACACTTTTTTACGCAGTGGAAATTCCATCTGATAAACCGCACCACAATGAGGTGCGATTTTTTTCTTGGATGGAAGGTGCTGCGGGTTCCAGCTCGGATACGCTGCGTTATTTTAAGCAGCGTATTTGACCCGTGGGAACCCGGCTTTAGGGTTAGTTTACACAGCATTTTTTTGTCTGGCATTTTGATATGCCAGCGTTTTTAAGCTTTATTTTCCTAAATTTTGCTTTTACTTGCCGTATGAATCTAATGCGAAAACTGTAGTAAAAAAACGGCGGAAACCGTTCAAAGTAAGCATTCCCGCATGTTTTTTTTTCTGCGAGCAGCCCAAAAGCCGCCTGGAAATAAAAATGCCTTTGCATCCTATTGAATTCAATGGGGGGCGATTTAGGGTGTTTGTTAGCAACCTCTGCACGTATAGTTGGGCTGCTATGGGGATAGCATTGTACACATTAAAAAAAAGCAAGGAACATCTGAAAACCTAGCTCGTTGCTTTACAAAACAAATTCTCCCGGTGAATTTCACCATGAGGGTATGTTCACACGTAGTGACCAAAAACGTCTGAAAATACAGAGCTGTTTTCAGGCAAAAACAGCTCCTGATTTTCAGACGTTTTTGTAGCAACTCGCGTTTTTCGCAGCGTTTTTTACGGCCGTTTTTGGAGCTGTTTTCCAATGGAGTCAATGAAAAACGCCTCCAAAAACGTCCCAAGAAGTGTCCTGCACTTCTTTTGACGAACCGTCATTTTACGCGCCGTATTTTGATAAAATAATGGCGCGTGGGAACAGAACATTGTAATTCCCATTGAAAGCAATGTGTGTGTGTGACTCTATCTAAAGGGGCTGTGTGTGTGACGCTATCTACAGGGGGATGTTTGTGTGACGCTATCTACAGGGGCTGTGTGTGTGACGCTATCTACAGGGGCTGTGTGTGTGACGCTATCTACAGGGGATGTGTGTGTGACGCTATCTACAGGGGCTGTGTGTGTGATGCTATCTACAGGGGGATGTGTGTGTGACACTATCTACAGGGGGATGTGTGTGTGATTCTATCTACAGGGGCTGTGTGTGTGATGCTATCTACAGGGAGATGTGTGTGTGTGATGCTATCTACAGGGGGATGTGTGTGTGTGATGCTATCTACAGGGGCTGTGTGTGACGCTATCTACAGGGGATGTGTGTGTGACGCTATCTACTGGGGATGTGTGTGTGACGCTATCTACAGGGGCTGTGTGTGTGATGCTATTTACAGGGTCTGTGTGTGTGACGCTATCTACAGGGGGATGTGTGTGTGATGCTATCAACAGGGGCTGTGTGTGTGACACGATCTACAGGGGCTGTGTGACGCTATCTACAGGGGCCTTTTTGCACGTGGTGCTTTACTATACAGTGTTTGACACAATTATATTCAGGGGCGCAGTCTATGGTTCTATTCTATTTAGAGGCACAGTGTGTGGCACCATGATCATTTTATTTTCGTTTATAGGTGTAGAAATGTTGGAAAAGTGAGAAACAGAAGACTTCTAAGTGGCAAATTCTGCAGAAATGGGTCATGGCCGGGAGAAGTTGTCATGAAGTCTGGACCGGATGGAGAAGAAAAGAGGAAAAAAGTTACCAGAATCTGAGAAGTCGTCACCTGTGAGTCACTAGATTTATAGAGAATCTGTCACCTCTCCTGACATGTTTATTATAGGAAATCCTTGTGTTTCACAAAAAGTCTTTGTGCAGTCCAGGACTGATAGACAAATGTGTGTTACCATTCCCCTTGTCAGGAGGATGTGTCCCTGCACAGTGTGATACTGTCAGCGATGGTTGGAGACTGTCAGTATGTAGGGACACAGCCCTTTGACAAGGGGAATCGTAACACCCATTTGTTAATGATTGCACAAAATGTAGTGTTACGGAGCGGCGGGGGAGAAGGGGGGCCCAAGTTTGGGTAACAGCCCAGGGCCTATAGTCTATTTAATCCGCCACTGCAGCTAGGACTCCTTTACACACACTTTTGTGGCCTTTTTTTTTTGTAAAATGGTACATGTGTTTTTGATGGCATTTTGCTAAGGCTCTATTTACACGACCGTAGATTTCATCCGTAATTACGGACCCATTAATTTCTAAGGGAAGGTTTCCGAGCCGTAGAAAGCTTCCGTAAAAAATAAGACATGTCCTATTTTTTTATTTTTACCGACCGTGCTCCCATACTTTATAACGGACTGTTATTACGGGAACAGTCGTGTGCAGGGGGTCTAATAGTGTGTTTTACTTGCTGTGTTGTTTTAGGTGACATTTTTCACATTGCAGATCATGTGATTCAAAACTCATGTGATCCAGATTTCTCTTTGCAACACGTGCTTTTTTTTCTGAAAAAACAACCAAAAACACCATTAAAAAAATGCAACACGCATTGACGCTTGCGTTTTTTAAAGAGGAAAATAAAGGTGGTCTATAGGACAAAAACGCCACTAAATGATACAAAAACCGCCAAAGCCAGGCTTGCTGCTCTTTTAGAAAAATGCCACTGACCCCAAAAGTGTAAGTTAAAATAAAAAATCTTCTGTTTTTAGGGCGTTTTATATTTCTCCACTTCAAGCTAACATCTGGCCGCAGTGTTTTTGCCACTAAAAACGTGGGAAAAAAATGCTGTTAAAAACGCTGTGTGTAATCCACCCTAAGGACGTATGTGCTTTGTATTTCCACAGCGTAAACATATTTTACAATGAAAGCCTATGTAAAAGTACTCTGCAATGCAAGAATTAGAGAAATCTGTCTGAGTTGTGGAATATTTTTTCCATATGAATACATTGTAGTTTTCTGCAGTGTAAACATACAAAGCAAGTATGCCACGGGTGACTGCACCCTCAGGCCACACGCACACGATGCGTATTATATGTGGATTTACCTCATGGATGTCCTGCGGCAAATTCGCAACGTAATACAGTACTAGCAAAGTAAATGAGATTACAGATAATCTCATCTACACATTTTGGAATTTTTCCGCACGTAAATGTACCTGCAGTGTGTATTTTTAAATCCACAGTGTTTCAATTTATCTTGCGTTTGCGTCTCAGAATTGTATCTCACAAGTTTATTTTAAAAAAACACCAAAATCTGAAGCATAACATTTGCACCTGTTTCTGCATTAAAATGTAAAATCTGCACCTAAAAACGCATTAAACAAAAACACAATATTGAGTCCAAATTTCAATTGAGGAATTACATGTGTTTGCCTGCGGTTTTGATGCATCAAATTCTGCAACGTGTGCATGTAGCTTAGGGTAAGATCACACACCGCAGAATTTTTTCAGAAATTTATGCGACTGTAAATCAGTTCCAGTTAGCTGAATAAGGTTGTTTCTGCAGCAAACACAAAATCTGGTGCGTGTGCAGGGGTCCAAAGGCTGGATTTACACGGGACAGAAATGCTGCAGATCTTCTTCAGTGTATCCGCAGCATTTCCACAGCAAAATCTGTGCACGTAACATGCGGATTTTACTCCTTTTACATTGAAATGGCTGAAATTCGCAGAGAACATCCAGAACTTGAAAATTTGCCGCATGCTCAGTTTCTCGTCCGGAAAATGTTCAGCAATATGTGGATGAGATTTATTCATGCGGATGGATGAGGAGTTTCCTAGTACCTAAAAACAATTCTTTCTGCAGCCACATTTCTTTGACCTTTTATAACAAATCCATATGCAGTGAACTCTCCCTAGTGGTGGCTGTAGACAGCCAGGCCGGTATATACAAGGATGATGGGGGTTATATATAGTGATGATTGCTGGTATATACGGGGATGATGGGGGTTATATACAGTGATGAGGTCTGGACCAGGCATCATCCATGTATATAACGCCATCATCCCTGTATGCAACCCTCATCATCCCTATATATACCAGCCATCATGCCTGTATATAACCTCCATCATCCCTGTATATAACCCCCATCATCCCTGTATATAACCTCTTTCATGCCGGCATATAACCTCCACCATCCCTTTATATACCAGCCATCAGCTCTGTATATAACTTCCATCATCCATGTATATGCCAACAATCATCTCAGGGATTATGGTGGGTATATTCAGTAACAGATGGTTGGTATATACAGGGATGATGGGGTTATATACAGGGATGATGGGTGTTCTAATCAGGGATGATGTCTGGTATATACAGTAATAGGGATGATGGTTGGTATATACAGGATGATGGGGTTATATACAGGGTTGATGGCTGGTATATACACGAATGATGGCTGGTATATAAAGGGATGATGAGGGTTATATACAGGGATGATGGCTGGTATATACAGTAACAGGAATGATGGTTGGTATATACAGGGATGATGTGGTTATATACATTCACTTTCAGAGAGGTCTGCAGCACTTTCTAATGCAAACTCCTCAGTGTGTTTGGTGCAAATTTCTAATTCGATTTTATTAAAAATTATTTTTACTTTTTGAGATACAGCTGCTGTGTATCCTGTATACAGAGCAGCTGAATCTAGCACCGTGACCTGAATCTGTCAAGGCCGGCGGGACTAACGTGTTCAGTGACAGCGGGTCCTGTGTCCCTCACACGTAGGATCCACCTGTTATCAATCACATCTAAGTTATGAATTTAGGCTTCGTTCACACCTGCGTCAAGGTTCCGATCATAAGTTTCGTCAGGTTTCTGTTTTTTCGGCGGAGTCAATAGCGTAGTCGACTACACTATTGATTCCGCCCAAAAAATGGAAACCTTATGGAACGAAGACAAACGGAAGCCATTAGCAACTGAAGCGTTACCATTGAAAACAATGGTAATGCAAACGGAAAGCTATGGTTTCTGTTCGGTTTCCGTTCATGGGTTCTCCTGACGGAAATATCTGACGGAACCCATGATTGGAAACCCAGACGCAGATGTGAACGAAGCCTTAGATGTGATCGATAACAGCTCGATCCTGTGTGTTACATGTGTCGGGGGGGGGGTCCCACTCATATGTTTCACCCCCCCTGTGCTAAACCCCTAGCTACGACTCCGCCTTAGGGTTTCTTAGAGCCTAGTCAGGGGTTTCTCAGAAGACAACAGAAATACCTGTCACTTTTACAGCAGAGATGGAAAACGTTACCCTGCTCAAAGATGCTCGGCAAAGCAGTCAGCACATTTGGGCCCAGGGCCGCACTGTCCATGAAGTAAGATGAGCATCTCGCCTCAGGTGGCTGCCTACTTCCTCCCTGAGGGGGCGGCGGTGCCACGGAAACCAGCTGCCGCCACCCCCTTCTGCACTATAATGGTATGTGCACACGACCATTTTTCAGGCGTAATGGAGGTGTTTTACGCCTCGAATTACGCCTGAAAGACGGCTCCAATACGTCAGCAAACATCTGCCCATTGCTTGCAATGGGTCTTACGATGTTCTGTGCAGACGAGCTGTCATTTTACGCGTCGCTGTCAAAAGACGGCGCGTAAAATTACGACCGCGTCAAAGAAGTGCAGGACACTTCTTGGGACGTAATTCGAGCCGTTTTTCATTGACTCCAATGAAGAACAGCTCCAATTACATCCGTAAAAGACTCCGCGTAAAACGCGAGTACATGCAATTACGTCTGAAATTCAGGAGCTGTTTTCTCCTGAAAACAGCTCCGTAATTTCAGACGTAATTGGCCTTGTCGTGTGCACATACCCTAATTGTACCTGCGTCTATAGGACACAGATACAATTACATGCATAATCGCTGAATGACCGGGCACATTCCGTGCCCTGCTATTCAGCGCCTTTCAATGATGTAAACGGCACGATCGTGCCACTTGCGTCGTTGATTGACAGGGCAAGACAGCCTGCCAATCAGCGCCTGTCAACCACGCAACGTAGAAAGGCAATGATTGGCCAGGCAGAATGACTTGCCCAGCCACTCAGCGCCTTTTAACGATGCAAGCAGCGCGATGACGTCAACGCACAGATGGCATCGTTCAGCCCCAGCAGATCTGCTCAGAAGAGAGCAGGCCTGCATTGCAAGAGGATGGCACGGGAACGGGTTTAGGCGAGTATGTAAAGTTGTTTTTTTCTGTTAAAAGTGTGAGGGACTATAGTTGGAGCACTACTTACAAGTGGGGCTGTATGTGGGGGCTATATGTGGAGCATTATCTAAAGGGGCTGTATGTGTGGGCTATATGTGGAGAACTATCTACAGGGTGTTGGGGATATATGTGGAGCACTATCTACATGGGGCTATATGTGGGGGCTATATGTGGAGCACTATTTACAGAGGTGGCCATATGTGGGGCACTATCTTCAGGGGGCTATACGTTGGGCACTATCTACAGGGGGCTGTGTGTGGGGCACTATCTACAGGGGGATCTATGTAAGGCACTATCTACAGGGGCTCTATAGGGGGCACCATGTATGTGGAGCGCTGTCTACATGGGCTCCATGTGGGGCACTGTCTACAGGGGGCTCTATGTGGGGCACTTTCTACAGGGGCTCTATGTGGGGCACTGTCTATGGGGGGCTCTGGGGCACTGTGTGTGTGGGACAAAGTGTATGGTGCTATTATAATCAGGGACACAGTGTATGGTTCTATTAGAATTAGTAATGCATTGTATGGCGCTATTATATTTAGGGGTCTTGTGTGTGGCGCCATGAGAATTTTATCTTAGTTTATAGGTGCAGAAATGTTTGAATAGTGAGACACTGAAGAAATGGGCCATGGCCCGGAGGTCTAGACCGGATAGAGATATCACCTGTGAGTCACTTAATGTAAATGTTTATTCTGCCTCTAATCAGCACCAGTGGCGTAACTACCCCTGTAGCAGCCACAGCAGCAGCTACGGGGCCCGCCCCATGGCCGGAGGCTCCGCTAGCAGCCGGTAAGGCTGCTACAGTGCGACGCCACTGAACACTATGGCAGTGCAGGGAGGTTTCTCCCCGCTCTGCCATTAAAGCGGTTGTTCCTACAAAACACATGTATCCCCTATCCACAGGATAGGGGATACATGTGTCATCGCTGGGATCCCCAGCGATAAGGAAAATGGGGGACCGAAAATCCCCCGAAGTTCTCCATGAGAAATCTCGGACTTCCGGGGTCTGTGTCGGCAGCTCCGTAGAAATGAATGCGTTGTGCGCATACGTGACCAGCGCTCCTTTCATTTCAATTGAGCTGCCGGACACAGACCCCGGAAGTCCGAGGTTTCTTATGGAGAACTACGGGGGACATTCGTTCTCCTTATCGCTGAGGTTCCCAGCGATCACACATGTATCCCCTATCCTATGGATAGGGGATACATGTCTTTTGTGGGACAAACCATAGGCTACAGGCCGTTTTTTTTGGGGGGGGGGGGGGGTTGGGGCTGTATGGCGTTATCTACAGGGGGGGCTGTATGGTTCTATATACAGGGGGCTGTATGGTGTTATATACAGGGGGCTGTATGGCCCTATATACAGGGGGCTGTATGGTGCTATATACAGGGGGGCTGTATGGCGCTATATACAGGGGGGCTGTATGGCGCTATATACCGGGGGGCTGTATGGTGCTATATACAGGGGGGCTTTATGGCACTATATACAGTGAGGGGCTGTATGGCGCTATCTACAGGGGGCTGTATGGCGCTATATACAGGGAGGGGGCTGTATGGTGCTATCTATAGGGGGGCTGTATGGCGCTATATACAGGGAGGGGGCTGTATGATGCTATCTACAGGGGGACTCTATGGTGCTTTCTACAGGGGGGCGGTGTGGTGGAGCCTACAGGGTGGCACTATCTACAAGGGGTGTTGTGTGGCACCCAGGGGAGTGGGGCCCCAGTCAAAAGTTTGCTATGGGGCCCAGTCTTTCCTAGTTATGCCCCTGTTACAGGAGAATATTGTTCCCATCCAGACACTCTGTCTAATGACCACATAAAATATACCTGGTAAATAGATATATACTGGTATTATTCAGTGGTGTTCACCCATTGAGGTGGCAGTATGCTGAGAAGCCATTTGGTCATAGATTCTTATCTACTGCCTTATTAGCATTACAATGGACCCCAGTACAGAAAGGAGCCATTATAAACTAGATGTAGAAACAGCTGAGCATACTGGGATTAGATTTACCTATACTGTACAGATGCACATTGGAAGGTATATGGGTGGTCTTAAGGCGGAGTCAATGGAATTGGTGGATTAAACTGGTTTAGGAACAGATAGGCCATGTAAAGTTCTGGGTCTCACTCTCTTTTCCTGCCAGCCCTGGACAATCAGCACTTAACATCAGGAGCAAGCTAAGTTATATCATATGTGTGCTTTCTGTGTATGTATATAAGTATAATAACATTACAGCAGACTTTATACGTGTACATAGAGATATTCTAGGAATCTTATGTGGATTATAGATGAGTAGATTATACATATATATGCTGTTTATGCATGAGTCTCTATATGGACATGTACTAATGGTCAAGCGCTGTATGTGGCTTTGCTTATAGTTGTAGTACCAGGAGACCGTATAAGGTTGGGACCTGGATTTATATTATATATACATACACATTACTAGTCACATGGCAAAGTGCCCAGGGAAGGTAGGAAAAGGAGGCAGCTGTGTGTGGTTTGTTGTCTATGTAATGTACTTGATCTTGATGTAATGTAGATTGTTTTGTCACTTCTATGTTATGAGTAAAGTATTTTTATATATTTAAGTATCTGCGAGGGTTGTATGTTACTCCTGCGGTGTGTGAAGGACTGGAGTGTGTGTGCATTGTAACAATACAAAGTAAGCGGACTATATAGGAAACAGGTAACGAACTAGGAACGAAGTAAAGGGAGATAATACCAATAGTCAAAAGTCTCCTTTATCAGCCCCTGATCAGCACTGTATTCACTGTATGATCTGCAGCGAGATAATGGGTGGTATGTTTTTTTTTTTTGCGAGGCTGCTAGTGATGTAGAACAGCCAGGGTGATGTCAATCAAGATCCGGGGGGCGTCGTTTCAATTTTCACCTCAGGCAGCAGAAAAGCTACAATTGGCCCTCTTTGAGCCTGAATATAGGTCTGTGCAATAATTTTAGAATGCTTTACCTCCTCATACACCAAGCTTCTTTAAGGTAGGAATTGACATAGGGGTTCCCTTGATCCTTTCATCATCCTATGCAGGGACACCAGTTGTACATATATCTCAATTCCTGAACTTTCTGTAAAATTGAGGTGGGGGTCATTTTGCTATCTTCACCGTAGGCACCAATGTGCTTTGAAACCCTGAGTTTGCCATTGGGGCTGCTGGAGCACACTGGTACACAAGGTATGTTATCTTATTATAAGTAGCCATTAGAATAAAGGTAAAGATGGTAGCCATGAAGTGGTGTACATAGTCAGCAGCATAGGCCCCAAATAATTCTATATACGATCACACCACCAGCAGCATGAACTGTTGACACAAGGCTAGATGGCTAATAAGCACCAGTATTATGGATGTAACACCCGGACCACCTGCAGTTCATCAGAACTAAATTTAGACCACTATAGAAGCCTATGGAGTTCTAGCTCTGGTTCTAGTGAACAGCGGGAGGTTCAGGTGTTGCGTCCGAATTCTGGGTGCTTATTAGCCTATGTGAAAGAAGCCATATTAACAAGGCATTTTCATCCTCAGGACAGGAGCGAACTAAAACTGCCTCTTATGTCACCAAACTATCATGCCACAATCAGTCGCCAAGATCAGACCTAAACAACAGCTAAACCTCTTGACCATCTGTACACGCCTTTATGCATTGAGTTGCTGTCATATGATCAGATCTAAATAGATAATTACATTAATTAATAAACCTGCAGATGCAGCACTGAATATATAGTGATTACAATGAAGACAGTTCAGAATGTTCTCTGTACGAAAATTATGACACATTTTATTTTATAATACAAAATAATACACTTTTATAGTTAAGTTGTTAAGTATATACCTTGCTTAGTTCAAAGATTCATACCTTCATGTACTATGCTTAGAAAACTCCTTTTAAACTTTATTTGAATACCAAAGAGTTAGTGTTTACAGCTATGAGTAACTATGAATCATGATCTGTCACCTGTAACTTTAGGCTTTCAGTGTAGATATTCCAGATTACTTCATTACGGTCAAGGCAGAAAAATGCTGTACACAGAATAAATTGACTAAAAAATAATCAGTACCATAGAAAGATTGGTGGAACAATACAGCACAGTGCGCATATTTCTATAGTAAATATTATAAATGAGCTATTGGTTTCGGCTCAGTAGCGGAGTCCGATTATGGCTGTAACCACGCCCACATGCAGTGGTAAATGGCTACACGATTTTGCCAGTGATACTGGCCACTGCATCTTAGGGTGTTCACACGCACTGTTTTCAGACGTAATTCTGGCGTTTTACGCCTCTAATTACGCCTGAAAAAACGGCTCCATTACGCCTACAAACATCTGCCCATTGCTTTGAATGGGATTTACGGTGTTCTGTTCCCACGAGGTGTTATTTTACGCGTCGCTGTCAAAATACGGCGCGTAAAAAGACGCCCGCGAAAAAGAAGTGCATGTCACTTCTTGGGACGTTTTTGGAGCCGTTTTTCATTGACTCCATTGAAAAACAGCACCAATAATGTCCGTAAAATACGCAGCGAAAAACGTGAGTTGCTACAAAAACGCCTGAAAATCAGCAGCTGTTTTCGTTTTAAAACAGCTCCGTATTTTCAGACGTATTTTGCTAAGCCATGTGAACATCCCCTTAGCGTGGTCTCAGATGCATGTAGACGCCTCTACCTGGAACTTTAGGAATAGAACAGGGGTGTGGAGTGCATCTATTTTTCAGGAGGGTGTTTATAGAATATCTCTGAATAACGTAACCAATTTCTTACTGGCTAGGCTTTATATGTTGATGCTATTGTTTTGTTTGGTAATGGAACAAAAAAGATGCATAAATGTTTCAGTTATATTTCTCTTCTTAATTAGAATCCACTCCTGTTTGTGGCTTAAAACAAAACACATTAAAAAAAAACCCAAAGAAACAAAAAAAAAAAACAGCATCAAAACTGCAGTGTGAACTTGACTATATGAATTATTTGCTCAATGTACTGTGGAAACTCATTATATATTTCCTCAAAATTGTATTTATAGTATATACAGGGGGTGTAATTCTAGGCATCTGCAGAGATTGCAGTCTCACCTAGGGCCTGAGAGGGTCCAATGGCCTTGTAAGCGGGTGACACTGCCCTTTAAATAGTGTTGTTGCTTTCATTTGGGCAGGCCTTTTTTTATATATGTTTTCCCCCCCAGTGTGAGTGTTCCCTATGTACATGTCCACTGCTCCCATTGTTGTGGGTCTGCATCTGTATGTTCTCCTATTTTCTTTGGTCCAGGCTGTCCTTCCCTCCCTCGTTTCTTTGCATTGGTGGAACTGCTTCCACAGCGTCCAATAGGACGCGTACTGGTAACTAGGGAGAAGAGAGCAGGAAGGTGAAGCTGAGGGAGAGGGCGGGGACAGTTGATAATTGGTGCAGCGCCGTGCGGCCACCTTGGACATTTTGTCAGGCTCCAAGACTCCACAGAGGGTGGACAACTCCTGTTCAACAAGAAAGGCCCACTACTGAGGGTTGAATAGACTATGCAAGGGTTTCAGCAGGACCCGCTATGCACTGTTTGAGGAAACAGACTGTTCGGCAAACAAACTGGAGAGATGGCCGATCGTGGAAAAAAACGCAGACTTCCTGAGAGAAAAGCATGGTAAAGAGGTTTGAACCCCTGGAAGGGGTATCATTTCATCAGCCGAAGCAACATTGATGAAGACGTGTTTGTCCACCAGATCGCTATAGAGTGGAGTATTCATCCTGAGTGCCCTCGCGAACACACGAATGTGTCCGTTTTGCACGCGTAAAAAACATGTTTTTCTTGCATTGCAGTTCCATGTGACATCCGTGTACTGTGCGTGTCTGCGTTTTTTACGCGCATATGTCATCCGTATGTCACGCATTTTTTACGTCAGCAAAATAAACTGAAGGTGTTTTTCTTTTTCTCATAATTTTTTTAGCAACTGTTGCGTAAATCACGCACAACACACATATGACGTCCATGTGCTGTCCGTGATTTTCACGCACCTATTGACTTCAGTGGGTGTGTGATGCGAAAAAATGCACAAGTATAGTACAGGCAGTGAATTTCACGCAGCGGACACACGGACGTAACATGGACGTGACATACGCTTGTGTGAATAAGGCCTTAGAGTAGGAGAGGAGGTGGAATTAATTCTGATGAAAGACAAAATGGGGAACTGGGCTGCCTGTGTTACCGGTCCAGGTGGAACCCTGGTCAAAGGAAGCAGATTTGTCCCTAGAGAGACAAGTTTGTTTGTGATCTGATTGGCCAAAGAAAACCGGCACAGCCGAGTGGTTAATATACAAAGCAGCTGCCAAGCCTAGTCAGCCGGTTACCAGTGTCGAATTCTCCTTTCAAGTTAAGCCGTCTGGTATGGAAAGTGGTCACAGGTGTAAAGTGGTCATACAGAAGCAACAAACCCAGAGCCGCTCACGTTTCCAGTCGAGAGAGCAACGGGTCCATTCCTCAGTAGCTGCTTTACTGGATACTTTACTGTTGGCATGACGCAGGACTCATGGTAGCGCTCACCTTTTCTTCTCCAGATAATCAATCTTCCAGATGTCCCAAACAGTCTGAAGGGGGCTTCATCAGAGAAAATAACTTGACCCCAGTGCTCTGTAGTCCAATCCCTGTACTTGTACTTCCTGCAGAATGTCAATCTGTCCTTGATATTTCTCTTTGGGAGAAGTGGCTTCCTTGCTGCACTTCTTGACACCAGGCCAGCCTCCAAAAGCCTTCGCCTCACTGTGCGTGCAGATGCACACTGACACCTGCATGCTTCAATTCCTGAGCAAGCTCTGCAATGGTGTTGAACCGATCCCGTAGCTGAATCCCCTTTAGGAGACGGTCCTGGCACTTGCTGGACTTTCTTGGGGGCCCTGATTCCTTCTTCACAGCAATTGAACCTCTCTCCTTGAAGTTCTTGATGATCTGATAAATGGTTGATTTAGGGGCAATCTTACAAGCAGCAATGTCCTTGCCTGTAAAGCCCTTTTGATGCAAAGCAATGATGACTGCACGTGTTTCCTTGGAGATAACCATGGTTAACAGAAGACAATGATTTCAAGCAACCAGTCCGCTCTTATAAGTCAATCAGCATGACAGTGATATCAGCTGCCTTGTCCTCGTTCGCACTTCCTCCTGAGCTAATAAGAAGGTCACTGAAATGATGTTAGCAGGTCATTTTGTGGCAGGGCTGAAATGCAGCGGAAATGGGGTTTCTGTAAGTTAATTTTCATGGCAAGGAATGACTTTGCAATTAACTGCAATTCATCTGATCATTCTTCATATCTGTCACGTAGCGGGTTAGTGGACCCACTAGGCCGTACCGCCGTAGCGGCGAGGCAGCTGGCCAAACAGGAAACCCCAGCAATACAATGTCCCACACAATGGTACCTGGATAGTCCAGACAGTGGCCGCAGCTCTGCCACTGATGGAGATGGGTGCAGCAGATCACCCCAAACGTAGCGGATGACACAGGTGCCGCAGGTTGCGCCAGACGTGGCGGATTCCTCCAGACGTGGCAGATGACACAGGACGTGGCAGATTCCTGTGGACTTGGCAGATGACACAGGATGTGGCGGATTCCTCCGGACGTGGCAGATGACACAGGACGTGGCACGACTCGATACTAAAGGCACAGCATGGGAAACAAGTAACAAGGCACGGGTAACAACTGGAACGAGAAACACTAAGGGACCATTTGCAAGACAGACTCGGAAAACTAACAACGTTCAGGCAAGGATCAGAAGGCCTGGGGCCTTCTTATAGACCAGGAAATTGTGGCAGTTGATGATGATGACGATTTCCTTTGTGCGCCCTACGGGACAGTGCAGACCCGAGCGGAAGTGAGCGCTGGCGTCTCCTAGGAAGGAGATGGGGACCAGCGCTCACGGATCCATTGCTGCGGGCGTCGGGAGGTGAGTAAACCCGATGGCCCGCGGCCATGGACGCTACAGTATCTCCCCTCTTACGCCCCCTCCTCTTGGGGCCAGAGCGAGAGAGGAATTTCTTAATAAGCGCAGGGGCACTAAGGGTTCTCTTCTGGCTCCCAGGACCTTTCCTCAGGACCAAACCCTCTCCAGTCCACCAAATAGAAAGTCCTTCCTCCTACCCTCTTGCAGTCCAGGATCTCCCTCACCTCGAATATATCAGAAGAACCGCTGGGAGCAACAGTCTTGCTGTAGCGGTTCAGGACCACTGGCTTCGGGAGGGACACATGAAAAGAGTTGGGGATTCTGAGGGTAGGAGGCAGCCGCAGCTTATAGGAGACAGGGTTTATCTGTTTCAGAATCTCGAAAGGACCAAGGAACCTGGGAGCAAACTTGTATGAGGGTACCTTCAAGCGAATGTTCTGAGAGGACAGACAGACTTTAGTCCCCGGAAGATACTGAGGCGGCTCTCTTCTCCTAGTATCTGCTTTTTGCTTCATGCGATCGACTGCCAGTAAAATAGAGGACCGGGTCTGTTGCCAGATTTGCAAAAAGTCCCCATAAGCAGAGTCAGCAGCGGGTACTTGAGATGTGGTCGACACTGTGAGAGGGACTCTGGGATGTTGACTGTACACAATGTGAAAAATGTAGTGGAAGTGGTGGATTCACTTGTGTGATTGTTGTATGAGAACTCGGCCCATGGAAGAAGCTGTACCCAGTTATCGTGCTGTGAAGAGATGAAGTGGCGGAGATAATTCTCCATGATCTGGTTGATCCTCTCAACTTGCCCATTGGACTGGGGGTGATAAGCTGAGGAAAAGTCCAATCTAACATCCAGGAGTTTACAGAGGGCTCTCCAGAACTTTGAAGTAAACTGAACCCCCCGATCGGACACAATGTGTAGAAGCAAGCCATGCAAGCGAAAAATGTGTAGAATGAAGAGACTCGCCAGTCGAGGAGCAGAAGGTAGGCCGGTCAACGGGATAAAATGTGCCATCTTAGAGAACCGGTCCACCACCACCCATCCTGCTGAGGGGGGAAGGTCTGTGACAAAGTCCATCACAATGTGCTGCCAGGGGGCATTGGGTATAGGCAGAGGTTGAAGCAGGCCTGCAGGCTTGGAGTGAGTAACTTTGTTAGAGGCACACACCGTGCAAGAAGAGACAAAGTCCAGAACATCTTTAGGTAGCGTAGGCCACCAGAAGTGACGAGCAATCAGGTCTCGGGTTTTACGGACACCAGCGTGCCCAGCCAGCTTAGAACTGTGTCCCCAGCGGAGAATTCTTCTCTTGTCTGCCAACCGAACAAAAGTCCTCCCAGGAGGGATGTCTCTAACCTGCAGAGGATTAGTAGTGACAATGCAGGACGGGTCTATGATAGTCTGAAGGGACTCCACCATGTCTTCCATCTCAAACTATCTGGACAGGGCATCAGCCCTCACATTCTTGTCCGCGGGACGGTAGTGGAGCACAAACTGGAAACGGGTGAAGAACAGCGACCACCTGGCTTGACGGGGATTCAGTCGTTGTGCAGACTGACGGTAGGTAAGGTTTTTGTGGTCGGTGAAGATCAGGATGGGGTGAGCAGCGCCCTCTAGAAGATGTCTCCACTCCTCCAGAGCCAATTTGATTGCCAGCAGCTCCCGATCTCCAATAGAGTCATTGCGCTCAGCAGAAGAAAAAAGTCTTGAGTAGTAGCCACATACTACTGCTGTAATGTCAGGGTAGGGAGACAGATAGGTGAGCCCTAATCTACCCGCCACTCAGTCCCTGCCTACTTGCACGGCCCGTCCTAGGCGACGGCGTACAACTGGGCAACGGTCCCTATGCTCAATATGTGTACGACAGACAAACAGACAAGGGTACACAGAAGCTAAGGGAAATGGGGCAGTTGCCCACGGCAACACCGTGAGCAACAAGAGTAGTGAACGAGCCAAGTCAAACCAGGAGTGTACGAGGTACCAAACGCAGAGCAGGAGCGTAGTCAGTAAAGCCAGGGTCTATATGAAGCAGAGGTCAATAGTAATAGCAGGAACAGCAGAGCCAGTAAACAAGAGAGAATCACAGGCAAAGGACAAGCAGCAAATGAAGGTATAAATAGACCGAAGGTGGGAGCTAGAACTGTCTGGCCAGGCTGTGATAGGTTCTCCCACTCCTCAGCCTACCAGCCTGAGTGGTAGCAGATCGAGTCACTCTATCAGACCTAGGAACAGATGCAGAATGATTAACCACGGGCGTCGACACAGAAGCTGTGTCTGGCAGATCGTTTACAACTGCCTTTCCTTTGGAGCTCCTCTGGAACATAAGTGCACCTGCACCAACAGAGGAAGCGTCCACTTCCAGTGAAAACTGCCGAGATACGTCAGGATGATCGAAGCTGAAGTGAAGGCTTTCTTGAGGCTAATAAATGTGGACTCTGCCTTTGGAGTCCACACCTTGGTGTTCACACCCTTCTTGGTAAGGGTAGAGATGGGAGTCGTCAGGGAAGAGAAGTTAGGAATAAACTGCCGGTAGAAATTGGCGAATCCCAGGAACCGCTGTATGGCCCTTAAGCCTTGAGGACGTGGCCACTCCAGGACAGCTTTCACTTTCTCAGGATCCATCTTGAGGCCTTGATCCGAGATGATGTAGCCCAGGAAGGGCAGAGAACTCTTCTCAAAGACGCACTTCTCCAGCTTGGCGTATAAATGATTCTCCCTCGTAGTAGAACCTGACGGACATGCCTCCGATGAGTCGTCGGATCTGGGGAGAAAATCAAAATATCATCGAGATAAACAACAACACAGACATAGAGGAGATCTCGGAAGATATAATTAACGAACTCCTGAAACAATGTGGGAGCGTTGCACAGTCCGAAGTGCATCACTAGGTATTCATAGTGCCTGTCCCGGGTGTTAAATGCCGTCTTCCATTCATCACCCCGGCGAATCCGGACTAGATTATAAGCCCCCGCAGGTCTAGCTTAGAAAAAATGTTCGCTCCTCGTATGTGATCAAACAGCACAGATATGAGTGGCAATGGGTATTTGTTCTTGACCATGATCTGGTTGAGACCACGGTAGTCAATGCAGGGTCAAAGGGATTGGTCCTTCTTTTTAACGAAGAAGAATCCAGCCACGGCCGGGGATGAAGACTTTCGTATGAAACCCCTCTCCAAATTCTCCTTGATATAGGCCGACATGGACAGAGACTCAGGCAAGGATCAGGAGGCCTGGGGCCTTCTTATAGACCAGGAAATCGTGGCAGTTGATGATGATGACGATTTCCTTTGTGCGCGCGCTGGCCCTTTAAGGCCGGGCACGAGTGTGCGCGCGCACACTAAAGGACACAGCAGACCGGAGCGGAAGTGAGCGCTGGCGTCTCCTAGGAGGGAGATGGGGACCAGCGCTCATGGATCCATGGCTGTGGGCGTCGGGAGGTGAGTAAACACGACGGCCCGCGGCCATGGACGCTACAATAACAATCTAGAGTTAATGCAAATTGCCATTATAAAAATTGAAGCCGCAAACTTTGTGAAAACCAAAATTTGTGTTAGTCTCAAAACTTTTGGCCAGTACTGTAGACAGGGGTGTGTCTTTCCAAATCATGTTCAATCAAATGAATTTACTCCAGGTGGACTCCAAGCAAGGTGTAGAAATATTTCAAAAATGACATAGAGAAATGGGAGGCCCCAGAGCTAAATTTCAAGTGTCATAGCAAAGGGTCTGAATACTTATGTCTGTGCAAAATTTGAGTTGTTCATTTTTAATAAATTTGCAAAAATTTCTAAAATTCTGTTTTCACTTTGTTATTACGGGGTATTGAGTGCAGAATGATGGGGGAGGGGGGAATTTAATTTTTTTTATCTTAGAACCAGGCTTCAACATAACAAATTGTGAGAAAAGTGAAAGAGTCTGATGATTTTCTGAATGCACTGTATCTTTTGTATTTATGTGATGAACTGGACTCCTCTGTCGAATGTTACGTGCTTTACGCTATTAAAAACTTTATATACTTCTAGGATTCCGGCATCAAAGATATTGTTCCAGGGTATTGCTTTTTTAATAAGAGAAGTTTAGTGCTGTCCTCAGTATGTGATGGACCCATAATATATGGGCCTACCCCTTTTTTGTGACTATGTATGGTCGTATATCCAGTGATTTTTTTTTCCCGTGACAGGTGTCATCTATTTGGTGATATCACTGCTGTGGGTGTTCTTTTTTGCTCTCTAGTTGTTCTGCGAGTGGGTGTCTCCGATTTGGGGATGTTGACTGGGGGATTTTAGTTGGGGCTTAATAGGTCTCCGTATCTCCTGTTATTACATTGTTGCATATAGTGATAGGTGATCGGTGGATATCCCAGGGTGTATGACTTATGAATGAATAATAATGCATACCTCTGCATAGTGTTAAAATTGAGTATAACTTATAAGGTGTTTATGGAGTATTATTACTCATATTCAAAAGAAATTTACGTGAACAGATGTCCTGTCCCCTTTGGCTCTAGTCTGCAATATACGGGTGGCAGCCATGGCGACGCCGGTATGATGTCAGCGCGTCTTGTGACGTAGCACACTTAAGGATGTGAGCATGGTATCTAGGCAACAAGAACCCTTTCATGACGCATACTGTGTTTCGAACATGGGCAGCGGAGAAAGCTGGATGCCAATTTAATGTATTAACTTTATCTTACCATCCGTGCATTTTTTAGATCTGTAGTTCGGATTTCTATCTTGAAACCTATGTAGGGCCCCTTGCACACGACCGTAGATTTAATCCGTAATTATGGACCCATTTATTTCTATGACCGACGGACACCTTCCTGTATATTTACGGTAAGGTGTCCGTGCCATAGAAAGCTTAAGTAAAAAAATAAGATGTCCTACTTTTTTATTTTACGGACCGTGCTCCCATACTTTATAATGGGAGCACGGTCCGCAAATGCGGATGACTGTCCGCAGCCGTCGCGCCCGTAAGCACTGAGAGCCCCACTCACAGGAGAGCTTTGTTTTAGCGATTCGTAGGGGTCTCAGTGCTCGGATCCCACCAGTCAAAACTTCTGACATGTCAATATGACATGTCAGAAGTTTGTCGAACGTTTAGTTATCCTTTAACATGACTTTTTTTTTTATTAATTTGACTTTTTTTAAATTCCATAGGGGGATTTTTCATTTAGATTTTTGAACTTTTTTTTTAAATCAGATAATTTTTTTATTGAAGTTTCAAAATTATATAGTACAAAACATACTAAACAAACCCTATCCCAAACCCTCCCCCCAGGCACCGTCACAAAATTCCAAATTAGATAGTATATGAAATAGAAATTGTACCAAATATCGAATACATTATTCACAAAATACAAGGTACATGGGACAGATCATTTTCCAAATGTCAAGTAGCTTAATCATGTACAAGCATGTATAATACAAAACAGATATAATATATGGTAGATATTTAATCCTCTCTATTTCCCCCCTACTCCTTATCCCACATCTATATACATAACCCCAATACCGTATAAAGGCTGGCGGTCATACAGAGTCCCTGAATAAATTTTATAATACAGATTCCATTACCCCTACCCATGGTCCCCATATGGATTCAAATTTTTTAAGCGTTTTGCGCTTTACATAGACAACCTTTTCCAATACAATCATTTTATTCACTTTTGCAATGAATTCGCTCCTAGTCGGCGGGGCGCCTTGTATCCAATGTAGGGCAATTAGTTTTCTAGCTATATATAGCAACCTTACAATAGCCAACCGCTCCAAAGTAGAGGGTGGGGTGTCCATAATACATCCCAAAACGCATTCCATAGGAGTCCCTTGCAACACAGGTCCATAGGCCTCCTGAATCACCTTCAGTACATCCATCCAGTATGTGGTTAACTGTGGGCAGGACCACAACATATGCATATGGTCAGCCTCCTCTTCCGCGCATCTGGGGCATTTCGAGTCACTCCTTACCCCAATATGAAAAATAAATTTAGGAGTCCTGTATACTCTATGGATAATATATAATTGAGAAAGGCGCCCAGCCTCACTAAGAGAAGTATTCGGAACTGCTTTCATAATATCTATCCATTGTTCTTCAGAGATGGGACCCATATCTCTTTAACATTTTTTAGAAGCCATCAGGGGGTATTTATCAAAAAATTTACTGATCAACAACTGATAAATATCTGAAATAACCCCCGATGTAACACTCCCGGTATGTAAAACAGACAACACCCTATCTGCGTGTATTGCCAAATCCACCGCCTTCTTCTGGGCATCAAAAGCATGTCTTATCTGTAAGTATTGATAAAGGGAATTTCGAGGTAATTCAAACTTCTCTTGGATCTGTTGATAAGTTTTAAATACATCCTCCTGGAGCAACTGGGAGACATAAAGGATGCCTCTTGCTTTCCAACCCTCAAATCCTTCAAGAGATAAGAATTCCGGAAGTGCCTTATTCCCCCATAAAGGTGTAAAAATTGTGCAAACCCCCATATCTCTAATAGCTCGGACTTTATCCCATACTTTATGCATTAGTGTATATGTGGGCGTATTCCTGCCCGCCAACATAGAGTGACCTGCCTCCAATACTGAGAATAAAACAGATGGTCCAAACTGTGCCTGTAGAATCGATCCATTGCATCCCTTTGATATAATTTCCCCCCACCCCTTAAAGTGCTGACATTGGGAGGCAAGAAAATATATCCAAGGGTTGGGTAGGGCCAGACCGCCGTCATGCTTTGCGCGCTGTAGAATTTCTAATCTAATTCTTGAGCGACCCTTCCGCCATATTAGGTCCCTAAAAAGTGCATTAACATAATAAAAGTTGCGTAATGAGATCCATACAGGGGAGTTATGTAAAATATACAATAATTGTGGCATTAGGATCATCTTAATAAGATTGACCCTACCCACAACTGTCAGATGTAATTTACACCAAGCCATTATTTTCATTTTAAATTTGACCAGAAGGTGTTGCAAATTGAGAGCAACATATTCAGAAGGGGAGGTCGAGATCTTGATCCCTAAATATTTAAGATGTTTAACGCATCCTACGGGTACCCCATGCACCCCTGGTATAGAGCACATTGAATACACAGGGAGCAGATGGGATTTATCCCAATTTATTTTAAACCCAGACAATGCCCCAAATTTCTCAATTAGGGATATTGTTTCTGCCAGAGAGCTACCCATATCCCCCAAGTATAGAAGCATATCATCTGCATAAAGTGCTACCTTTTCTTGCACCGAGCCATACAAGAAGCCCTTAATATCATCAGACAGACGTATGCGCGCTGCCAAGGGCTCTACTGCCACGGCAAACAGGAGGGGCGATAATGGGCATCCCTGTCTAGTCCCTCTTTCAAGAGCAAACCGGGGAGACAATCCTCCATTTGCCTGTATTCTGGCTGTAGGGCAAGAATACAGGACCTTAATCCATGCTATAAAAGATGGTCCAAAACCCATAGCCTCCAAGGTGCACCAAAGATATTGCCATTCCACACTGTCAAACGCTTTGGCAGCGTCCAGTGAAAAAATGGCTCTTTCGCCTACATTGTCTGCCCTCAGCTGAAGATTTAAAAATAAACGTCTCAAATTCATGGCTGTCGACCTAGCAGGCATAAAGCCGGTCGGATCCGGGTGTATAATGGTAGAAATAACGCCATTCAAACGCAGAGCTAATGCCTTTGCCAGAATCTTAACGTCAGATGTTAATAATGAAATCGGTCGATAAGAATCAGCTAATTGAGGATATTTCCCGGGTTTTGGCAAGACCACAATAATGGCTTCTTGCATAGAAGCTTGCAAAGAACCGCAATCCAATGAATAATGAAATACTTCTAATAATTTGGGCAAGAGCACCTCAGAGTATTTTTTATATATTTCAACTGGTAGCCCGTCCGCCCCAGGTGCCTTATCATTAGCCATCTGTTTGACCGCTTCTTCCAATTCCTCCAACGTGAGTGGAGAATCTAGAAGTGCCTTGGTGCTTCCTGACAGCTTAGGCAGCTCGCTTTATTTAAGAATGTATAAATATCAGATGTAGATGGATGCACCTTGGAGGTATATAGGTCTGAATAAAAGCCTCTCAAAACTTTTACAACTTCCAAGTTCTCTGTAACTAAATGGCCCTCCGCCGTTTTTAAAGCAGTGATATGTGTTACCCCCTGTTGTGCCTTTGCTACCACTGCTAGCATATGACCAGCCTTTTCTCCTTCTTCAAAGGTATTCTGTGCAAAAAACTGCAGTTTTCTGCTCGCTACAGCTAACAGATGTAAATTAAGTGCCTCTTGTTCTCTTCGCAAACTCATTTGCTGCACCACAGTAGGATTTAAAATAAATGCCGCTTCTGCCTTACTCATTTCTTCATGTAGTCTCGCATCCTCCACCCTAGTAGCCATTTTGTGCCTGCTAATTGCCTGCATAAACAGGCCTCTCAAATACGCCTTCATTGCATCCCATACATACGGAACAGAAGAAGAGCCACAATTAATTTGAAAATAGTCCTCTAGCCTTTGGGCAATGAAACCTTGCCCATCAACCAAAGTCAGCCAGAAAGGGTTCAGCTTCCAGATTCTCGGGCGTTGGGGACTCTGGTTATTAATATCAACCGTGACCCTAATGGGAGAATGATCTGATAACGTTCTAGGTAGATACTCCACCTGATTAACTAAGGGCATCATACCCTCATTCCCCAAGGCCAGACCTATACGGGATAAAGAAGAATACGTGGATGAACAGCAGGAAAACTCCCGTTCACAAGGGTATTGTAATCTCCATATGTCCAACAATCCTATTTCTTGTACCAAATAGAGTCCCAACCTTCCCTTCACTCCTGTCCCCCTCTCTACATTTGTCCCAGTTGGAATCAAGAATATTATTGAAATCCCCGAGTAGGAGCAAAGGTATCCCTGGTTTATCCGCCACAAAAGACATGGCCTTTAATAAGACTCTATTACAAAAAGGAGGAGGTATGTATATAGATATTATTATAAACATTTTTGAATATATGGTACAAAGTACACAAATATATCGACCTTCTGAGTCCACCTCCATATCCAGACAATTAAATGGAATCTGTTTATGTACTAAAAAACTTACTCCCCTAGAATATACTGAGTATGTAGAGTGACCACTAAATCCCACCCACCTCCTCTTTAGCTGTTGTAATCTTTCAGTTATCATATGTGTCTCTTGCAGACAGACAATCGCCGGCTGGTGCTCACTAATAAGTTGAAAAATGGCCTGACGCTTTGTGGCATCAGCTATTCCCCTAATATTCCAACTAATAAATCTGACTGAATTCGCCATATTTAGAATAAAACACAATATTTAGCCGTACATGTGTCATCTGTAAACAGCAGGGTACAATCCAACTAGGTGCCAACTTTATTCCCAAAATCCCCCCAAAAGAAAACCCCACATATAAACATAGTAAACCTCTCACACCGAGAGAGTGGGCATTGAGATTCCTACTGATGAAATATACAAAACCACAATAGAATGGTACAGATCGTATGACCATTTTATCTAAACACGTATCCTGCATTAAAAATATAACAATAAACTTGCAGGGCATAAAGCCCATCAGTGCTGCCTGAGAGACCAGTAAATAGCAACAGATTAGATCACATATTCATTCCTTTACATTTCATTAATCAAAATACAGGATATATGACCAGAAAAATAGGATATATGAAACATATTTCAGGGCGTCTTGACACAAAGTTGCCTCTCGTGTCCATCAAGCCATTGCATGGCCACTTGCGGATTTTCAAAAAAATGAATTCCTCCCAAAGCTGCGACACGCAGCTTTGCTGGGTATAGCATAGAATACGCCACTTGAAGATTTCTCAGCCTCTTCTTGACATCTAAAAATCTCGCTCTTTTACGCTGTACATCTGCTAAGTAATCCGGAAATATGGAAATTTTTCCACCATTTATAACCAGATCCGGGCATTCCCTCGCTTTCCGTAGAATAATATCCCGGTCTTTATAGTGTAGTAACTTAGCCAGTATAGGCCTTGGTGGGTGCTCAGGTGGAAATGGGCGAGTCGGCACACGGTGAGCCCGCTCAATAGCAAATAATGGTGTGAAGGTGTCATCCCCAAACGAAGTACACAGCCATTTTTCCAGGTATTCCGTGCAATTCAGACTTTCCGATTTTTCCGGTATTCCAATCAGTCTGACATTATTACGACATAACCTATTTTCTAGGTCGTCGGTTTTCTTAAATAAGGCAACAATTTCTTGTGTCGATTTTTTTGAATCTTTCATGGTTTTAAACATATTATGTTCCAGGTCTGTGACCCGTCCCTCCACTTCACCTAATCGCTCATTAACTTTTTGCATATCGTGCCTAATAAAAGCGATATCTTCCTTCATGGCACCCACCTTCACATTCAAGGTAGACAGTGTGGAATTGCAGTAGTTAATAGCCAAGAAAACGTCTCTTAATGTAGGCTCACCTCCCTCCATTGCTTGCTGTACAGATATCGACTCCCTCCTTGATTCACCAGCCAGCTTCTCAGCTGCCCTGGAGGCCGTAGCACTCACTGCTGCAGTCCCATCGAGAACAACAGGATCAGGAATATGCTGCTCCCCAGTGCACCTTTCCCTGGGCTCATTTGCAGATTTTTGAACTTTAATGTACTGGCATATATCTACCTGCCAGTACATTAGTCTGTGTATTGATAAGTATGCCCTAACAACAGCAAATATGGTCAGACAGCACTGGGGTCCTTCAATGGACCCTGAGCTGTCAAGCCATATAAGGTATGTCTCTCGATCGTGTCGAAGGGATCCCCCTTTCTCATTTTTCCCTTGAATGACTCTGATTGGCTACTTATGTAATCATAAACATGCCACTGAGTGAGTCCACAGCATATGCCATACATGTCTTACAGATGCGGGTTACAGTTCTGGGACACGCACCTATGTCCCCAGTTGTTGCTACATCAGGAAGGACGGTTTTGTGGGCCGTTCGGTACATAGGTGTGGTTTCCAGAGCTGGGACTCGCATCTATCAGATTTATGGCATATCCTGTGGATATGATACAACAAAGACCTACATAGTTACTAAACCATTATTAAACAAAAATACATTCCTTGTAAATAGGAAACTTGTGAATAAGAAACCAACTTCGGTATGGTAGAACTTAAGCATGGTAGAATCTAACTATGGCAGAACCTCAGCATGGCAGAACCTCAACATGACAGAACCTCAGCATGGTAGAACCTCAGCATGGCAGAACCTCAACATGACAGAACCTCAACATGGTAGAACTTCAGCATGGTAGAACTTCGGCATTGTAGAACTTTAGCATGGCAGAACCTCAGCATGGTAGGACTTCAGGATGGTAGAACCTCAGCATGGCAGATCCTCAGCATGGCAGATCCTCAGCATGGTAGAACCTCAGCATGGCAGAACCTCAGCATGGTAGAACCTCAGCATGGTAGAACCTCAGCATGCCAGAACCTCAGCATGGCAGAACCTCAGCATGGCAGAACCTCAGCATGGCAGAACCTCAGCATGGTAGAACTTCGGCATGGTAGAACCTCAGCATGGGGGAACTTCAGCACGGTAAAACCTCAGCACGGTAGAACCTCAGCATGGTAGAACCTCAGCACGGAAGAACCTCAGCATGGAAGAACCTCAGCATGGAAGAACCTCAGCATGGAAGAACCTCAGCATGGTAGAACCCCAGCATGGCAGAACTTCAGCATGGTAGAACCTCAGCATGGTAGAACCTCAGCATGGAAGAACCTCAGCATGGTAGAACCTCAGCATGGAAGAACCTCAGCATGCTAGAACCTCAGCATGGTAGAACTTCAGCATGTCAGAACCTCAGCATGTCAGAACCCCAGCATGGAAGAACCTCAGCATGCTAGAACCTCAGCATGGTAGAACTTCAGCATGTCAGAACCTCAGCATGTCAGAACCCCAGAATGGAAGAACCTCAGCATGGTAGATCCTCAGCATGGTAGATCCTCAGCATGGTAGAACCTCAGCATGGCAGAACCTCAGCATGGTAGAACCTCAGAATGCCAGAACCTCAGCATGGCAGAACCTCAGCATGGCAGAACCAGCATGGCAGAACCTCAGCATGGTAGAACCTCAGCATGTCAGAACCTCAGCATGTCAGAACTTCAGCATGGCAGAACCACAGCATGGCAGAACCACAGCATGGTAGAACATCAGCATGGAAGAACCTCAGCATGGTAGAACCCCAGCATGGCAGAACTTCAGCATGGTAGAACCTCGGCATGGCAGAACTTCGTCATGGTAGAACCTCAGCATAGTAGAACCTCAGCATGGAAGAACCTCAGCATGGTAGAACCTCAGCATGGAAGAACCTCAGCATGGTAGAACCTCAGCATGGCAGAACTTCAGCATGGCAGAACCTCAGCATGGTAGAAACTCAGCATGGTAGAACCTCAGCATGGAAGAACCTCAGCATGCTAGAACCTCAGCATGGAAGAACCTCAGCATGTCAGAACCTCAGCATGGTAGAACTTCAGCATGTCAGAACCTCAGCATGGAAGAACCCCAGCATGGAAGAACCTCAGCATGGAAGAACCTCAGCATGGTAGATCCTCAGCATGGTAGAACCTCAGCATGGTAGAACCTCAGCATGTCAGAACCCCAGCATGGTAGAACCCCAGCATGGTAGAACCTCAGCATGGTAGAACCTCAGCATGGTAGAAGACCCTAGAACACTGTATTATACTGTAATCAAGCACATGGGAACACGAAGCATAACTAGTGCACCGGACTATAAAACATATGTGAACACTTATTTTTTAGAGCTGCTCCCACATCCTGGCAGTAAGCTCATCTCTATGCCAGACCCCTAAGGGAATTGCTCAGCACAATAGCAAAACCTGCTCACAGCTATGTATCGCACAATAGTAGTACGTCACAGCACCTCCCTGTGGAGACTGAACCGTCTGTCTGCCAAGCATCGATAGCTGGGAGCGAAACACTTCGGTGACAGAAGCAGGGGTGTATGTCAAGCGCTGAGAGCGTTCCACTTAACTATCGCCATTTTTCATATGCGAGTGTAATACTCAAAGATGACAAAAGCTTATCAACCAGATAACTAAACATCTCTACTTTATTACCAAGTATGTAACAATGAAAGAAAGCAACCACTGCCCTAACTAAAGATGGCCGCATATACATCACATACGCCATCACAACAAGTAACGTCAGAGGGGGAGGGGTTTGCACTTGACAGCGACGCGCGTTCCCGAGCCACGCCTCTTGGGATAGAATATTGACACAGAGTGAAGCGCGCCCCCGTGAGGTGCAAGCCCAGTGCGTGGTCCGAACGTTCGCCGGGAATTCTGTGTGGGCCGGCGGGGACGCGCCTTTCATGCTGTGCAGAGTGCAGCGGCCCGGGATGAGCGGCACAGCCTTTCAGCTGCTCTCAGATGTGCACTTGGGATAACTGGGATCCGATCGTTCAGGAGAGGCTGCTCTCCCTGCTGGTATATGTCCGCCCCGCAGGCACACACTTGGCCCCGGTACATGGTTGTGCTGATACACCTCTCCGGCTATGTCTTCACATCACTCCATTCACCCGGAGACTCGCAAGTTTACCCGGGCGCTCAGCAAGCCAGGTACTGCGGCGGAGCTCCGGCAGAGTGTCTCTGAGGTGGTGAGAGGCTCCGTGCTTCTGGTGAGTGTCAGGTGGGGGGGCTTGTCCGGGAGCGGCGGGGGTCCCCATCACGTGGGGAGGGGGAGAGCAAGACACATGGCCAGTGCAGTGCTGATGTCCTGTCATAACAGCCGGCTACAGCAGTGAGCTTGCCCAGAACAGTGCCGATGCCAGGACAGTCCTGAAGCCCTATCATACCAGCTTGGCCAGGGCAGTCCTGAATCCCTATCATACCAGCTTGGCCAGGGCAGTCCTGAATCCCTATCATACCAGCTTGGCCAGGGCAGTCCTGAAGCCCTATCATACCAGCTTGGCCAGGGCAGTCCTGAAGCCCTATCATACCAGCTTGGCCAGGGCAGTCCTAAAGCCCTATCATACCAACTTGGCCAGGACAGTCCTAAAGCCCTATCATACCAGCTTGGCCAGGGCAGTCCTGAAGCCCTATCATACCAGCTTGGCCAGGGCAGTCCTAAAGCCCAATCATACCAGCTTGGCCAGGGCAGTCCTAAAGCCCTATCATACCAGCTTGACCAGGGCAGTCCTGAAGCCCTATCATACCAGCTTGGCCAGGGAAGTCCTAAAGCCCTATCATACCAGCTTGCCCAGGGCAGTCCTAAAGCCCTATCATACCAGCTTGGCCAGGGCAGTCCTGAAGCCCTATCATACCAGCTTGCCCAGGGCAGTCCTAAAGCCCTATCATACCAGCTTGGCCAGGGCAGTCCTGAAGCCCTATCATACCAGCTTGGCCAGGGCAGTCCTGAAGCCCTATCATACCAGCTTGGCCAGGGCAGTCCTGAAGCCCTATCATACCAGCTTGGCCAGGGCAGTCCTGAAGCCCTATCATACCAGCTTGGCCAGGGCAGTCCTGAAGCCCTATCATACCAGCTTGGCCAGGGCAGTCCTGAAGCCCTATCTTACCAGCTTGGCCAGGGCAGTCCTGAAGCCCTATCATACCAGCTTGGCCAGGGCAGTCCTAAAGCCCTATCATACCAGCTTGGCCAGGGCAGTCCTGAAGCCCTATCATACCAGCTTGGCCAAGGCAGTCCTAAAGCCCTATCATACCAGCTTGGCCAGGGCAGTCCTGAAGCCCTATCATACCAGCTTGGCCAGGGCAGTCCTGAAGCCCTATCATACCAGCTTGGCCAGGGCAGTCCTGAAGCCCTATCATACCAGCTTGGCCAAGGCAGTCCTAAAGCCCTATCATACCAGCTTGGCCAGGGCAGTCCTGAAGCCCTATCATACCAGCTTGGCCAGGGCAGTCCTGAAGTCTTATCATAATGTCTCGGCCAGGACAGTGTTGATGCCTGGTCGTAAGACTTGTCAGGGCACTCCTGATGTCCGCTTATAAACACTCGGCCAGTGCGTTCTTTTGACATCACTGCCACACTTTGCCTAGTGTCTTGCTACAAATATGTCTTGTTGGATTGTTCATTGTGAATTGCGCCATAGCTGGCATTATTTTACCTGGTTATGATTCTCTGCCCATGAAATCTGTGGCTAGCTGGTATACATGTCACATTATTTTATGAAGCGCCATGACAACCGCAATTTTTACATGGTCACTGGAATGTTCCATGTGTTAGAGAACATTTGTCTCTTATTGAATATTGTCATGGCGGAAATCGTCAGTATAAGATTGAGTTTATGTGGGGTTCTTGTTGTAATTTCTGGACGATCGTCGTAGGTTACATGCTCATATGTAGCAATGGTCTAACCGTTAGGCTGGGTTCACACGACCTATTTTCAGACGTAATGTAGGCGTTTTACGCCTTGAATTACGGCTGAAAAAACGGCTCCAATACGTCGGCAAACATCTGCCCATTGCTTTCAATGGGTTTGCCGATGGTACTGTGCCGACGACCTGTCATTTTACGCGTCGTCATTTCTTGGGACGTTTTTGGAGCCGTTTTCTCATAGACTCTATTGAAAACCGCTCCAAAAACGGCGCGAAAAACGCGAGTTGCTCAAAAAACTTCTGAAAATCAGGTGCTGTTTTCCCTTGAAAACGGCTCCGTATTTTCAGACGTTTTTGGCTCAGCGTGTGAACATACCCTAATTCTTGTAACGTGTATGGTGTCCTTCCACCAACTTCACTTACTATTATTACATTGATGGCCATAGTTTTAAAAGACCTATATATATATCCCCACGTAAACATGGCAACCCTTATTCTAGCCATCATTTATCCCGTACAGGTTAGAAGAAAATCTGATGAAGGGCTTTTTTTTTTTTGCAATAGTTTTTTTTTTTTTACACAAAGTCCTTTATTATGTCCGGCTATGAAATGGCAAGCACTGTGTAGTTGGAAGTATGAGAAGGCTACGGACCCACTCCAGAGCTGTCCATCGACTACATTGGACATGCTCCTGATGTATCCCAGGCAGACCTGATCATATACGCTGTGCTGGATCCTACCGAACTAAACCGCGCCCGACAATCCCCGTTTGCTTATAATGGGGTCCGTCAGACTTTTGTTGAGGATTCTGTAATTTTGATAGCAAGAATAGCACTGCTTGCAGGGCTATTCTTGCCATCAAAAGTTTACAAAACTGCCAACAGACTCTGAGCAAAAACCCCAAATGGCAATGTGAACGTAGCATTAGGCCTTCTTCACGCCGCGTTTTGGCCTTCTGTCAGATTTATATGATGGGACTCTCAATGCATCTCTCCGGAAGGTTGCAATGTGTCCTACTGTATGGCACACGGTGGGATACCCCGCCCGGGAACTCGTGACCTGGGGAAACTCCTAAAGGCACTGTCCATATATGAACAGTGACGTCGGGACCGTCACCAGGACCGGAGTCCCCCGAGCAGGGCGGCTGTGCAGGAAGCAATAGAGACATAACTGGCCAGATATGAAGCTTTCTGAAGTATATATTTAATGTAAACCTGTGACGGATGCCTAACAGGGGCATCCATCACCCATAGGCTCCAATGTTTTAAAAAAAAAAAGTGCGTTATACGTTTATTTACGAGTAATACTGTCAATCGTTATGTGATGGCTCCCGCACTGTAATGTGTTTTATACCAGTGTTTCCCAACCAGGTTTTCTTAGAGCCTGGTCAGGGGCTCCCAGCACACAGTAGCCAAACCTTTTACAGTAGATAGTAAATTCATTTCACTTTGCTCAAACGTGCTTGGCAAAACAAATATCCACCATAATATAGAATTATAGAATGCTTTACCTCCCTCTACACAAGCTTCTTTGAGATGGGAATAAGGGTTCCCTGGGAGTAGAAAATGGTTGAGGCTCCCTCATGGTTATAAGAAGTAGCAAAATTAAGAAAAGTAGAAAAAATGGTCTTGCTGTCCATAGCGACCATTCAGAGTCCGGTTAGAAGTCCCTAAATACACAGTGCAACTACGGTACAACGTGAGCTCTGATTGGTTGCTATGATTATGAGGTCCAGTTTATCCTACCTGGACAGCAGTCTTTTCATACTTTCTAGTCTACACTATGGTTGTAGTTTCCTACATGTCGTGATAAGAGAACCGCATTGTGTGTGTAGGATTGTTCTACTAAACAAGTGTGTTCACACAGAGTTTTTTGCAGGAGGAAAATTCCTCCTGCAAAAATTGCTCCAGATGTTTTTTGCACAGCGGTTTGACAAAAACTCGTCAAAACACTCGTCCCGTTTCTGACTGATTGAAATGGGGTTTTGGAGGCAGAAACCGGCTCAAGATAATAGGTCATGTCAGTGTTTTTTACCGCGACACTGTTTTTCCGCTCGCGGTAAGAAAACTCGTCCGCCTCCCATTGAAGTCAATGGGAGGCGTTTTTGGGCGGTTTTTGACGAGTATTGCGGAGCAGTTTCCGCGCCAAAAAACTCGGCAAAAAACTGTGTGAACAGGGCAGTTCGGTACATACTGCACTGATAACCTGCGGATAAGGAGGAAATGTCAGCCGTCATGTGTAAATATTGCTGGATTTCTGTGGGAATTTATGTTCTTCCTCTTCTTACATGTCAGGTGCTTTGTTCTGACATGGGATCATTATACTTGTTGGCATTTACAGTGTTAATTCCTTTGAACAGAAAGCAGGCGCAATATGAGGGATGTGTGTGTACTTGCTGCCATTTGTATTACTCAGGGAGCTTGTTATACGCCGTCTCAGGAACCCTCATTTCCTGTCACTACCTCATTGTATTGTGAGAAGTGCCACTAGGTTATCAGCTCACCCCCTATGGTAGCATAATATGTGTTTAGTGACCGTTGTCTTACACATAACAGGGTGATGAAAGAAATTGGGCCGCCTTTTTTTTTTTTTTTTATTGTCCCTCCATGTATGAGGAACAGGTTTGGAATTGCTGTCGATTTTCAGTGCGGATTCCGAACTGATGCAAAATAGTCTGTTTTTCACGGACTGAACTCGGACGAGTTTTAACCACGCTCGTCTGAATTAGACCCTTAGGCCTCATGCTCACGACCATGCATTTGTGGCTGCAATTTATCCACATTTTTGCAGATAAATTGCTGACCCATTAATTTTTATGGCCCTATGCACATGAGTGGTTTTCACGGATCAGTGCTGGTGCCGCAAATTCGGACTGCGAAAACTCAGAACGTGTTTGGATTTGCGGGTTCACACCAATGGTGAAATTGTTGTGGATCTGTGAATCCTGATGACACGTGGATGCACAACAAAGGTTTTTTTACGGTCTGGTGGACCGCAACGGGCTAATGGATTTGTGGACCGCGAAACCAATGTGGTCGTGTGCATAAGGCCTCAGTGTTTTACATGCAAAAATCATATTTAAAAGAAGGGGGAAAAAAACAGTGTAAAAAATGGTATGTAAGGCAAGCCCTACCTGTTCTAAAGAAAAAGGTGCAAAAACATTTTACTAGTCTAATAAAAATTAAAAAAAAGTCAAAGCTGTTAAACCAGCTTGTACATGGAAGCAAAGGGGTTTCTAACAACTTAAATTTATGGTATTTGAAAGGAGGGCCAACTAATGTGACCGCAACAGATCTAAAATTACGGGGCTTCGATGGTTGAATCGCCATGCCCCTTTTGCTCCCATTGGCCTTACTCGCCTGGTTAACCCATTATAGTCAGTGGAATAGCCCCTTCGTTTTACTGATTGGTGGAGGACCCAGGTCTTGGACTTCCATTCCTATTAATATGCCATAAATGTATGTCATAGGGAACCCCTTTTTATGGTCCTAAATATATTGGTCATTTGGAGGTTTATTAGGTTTTGCTCTTACGCACACTAGAGATTTCTTAGTAGCGATGTAACTGTATTTGTTGGCTTTCTACATATTTCTAGGTTACTCAGTGTCTTTATGTAGCAACCTGTATTAGAAATGGTGGCAGGCATCGCATTGTGGACAGCATTATTTATGGGATGGTTGGCACGTGGCACTATACAGCTGCTTCTATCGTAGCGTCTCACACAGTTCTTCCGGTAAAATTCTTCATTAGAAGTAGTTCTTCTGGTAGAGTAAGTGATTTTGTCTTTTCAGCACCCATAGGAGGCCCCTGGGATTCTTCTGAGAACGCCTTTCACTGTGCAAATACAGATTATTTCATTACATGTTTATGGCTTTACATTTCTAGGGGTTATCCGAGGCAATATGAGGAAACTGATTTTATGTAGGTAGAATTGTTAGTATAAGTGTTGGTTAAAACTCTGCCGAATAGGTTACCACCTAGATAAATAAAGGTAACTTTTTTATCAATATTGTAGCTAATTGTTTCCAACCCAAGTTCATATAAGAACATACATGAGTAAGTAAATGGGAGCTTTACCTACAGTGATGGACCCCCCAGCCTTGAGGACTAAAGTGTCCACAGATAGTACGGGGATAAATATATTCAGTTTACGGTAATGGTTAAATATGCCAATCTCTGGTTCATGCCATTTTTTTTGGGCAACGGTCAGTACTAATGGCCGTTTACTGACACGTGTATAGACTTAGTGATCCGGCTATACCCCCAGTCAGGGTATGGCATTGACTTCCAAGTTGCCGGATGAGACCTAAATTATGATGTGGAATTGCGGTCACAGGATAGGGACTCCTAGCAGCGGTATGAATAGCACTATACAATGGCCATGCTATGAGGTTCGGTTTAGACCTCCATTGGTACACTTCTTTCATCTTCCATACATATTAATACAGGCAAGCTTCTCTTCTGTAAGTTGATGGCTTCAACCTCCGGATTTGATAAAACGATCCATAATGCAGTGCTGAGAAAGTCCCGTCCCCCCCCCCCCCCCCCACCCTTAATTTCTTCTATTTTTGCTAATTTGTCATATTTTAACTGTTTCAGATCTTCCAGCATCATAGGTCCACCTTACTATTTGGTAGCGGAGGGAAGTCTGATATACTTGTGTTAAACTTTGCAGAGGCATAAGGGTTCTCCAGTACGATTGCGGCAGTATTAGTTCCCTGAACACAATGCCATAGGGGCCTTCTCACATTTTCAGCATCATATGGGTTTTTTTCAGTCCCCGGCTTTCATATATACACAGACGCTCAAGTGAAATGATGTTTTTACTCCTGGCTGCATCTTTCACTTCTCCATGGTAATGGCATATTTTTCAGGCCATAGCTTCTTCATCCCCCATATACATAAGGCAAAAGAACAGGAGCTGATGAGTAAGAGAATAGACACCTAATATAAGGGGTTTGCCGAAAAATTACAGGGGCTTTTATTTATTCAAATGGACATCTAGGTTATGTATTCCTTTCAGCATAAAGCTATGGTACGGTCACCTGACACGGCTTGTATCAATAGGCTGAGAACAGTGACGTGGTACTCCCGAGATGGTGACTTATAGTATATAGTGTATATAGACTACATATGTATATAGTACATAGTATCCGCTGTAAGAACATTTGGAAATGATAGTCGTTTCACTACTAACAGATTCCTGTATTTTATGTATTCTGATCTTGTTTGTTGGTGATTTTGGTAGGAATGTAAACTGTGGTGTGTGGTCATCGTTCTCCATCAGATCTGACGCATTGACAAAACTAGTACTGAGGGGATTTTTTATTTTTAACCTCTGAAACAAAGCTTTTCCTTTTCTCAAGTTCCTGGAAGTTCATACGCAGTATCTGACACCACAGACTTCCTACCAATAATAACAAGAGGTAGTGTAACAATCCCATCTTCACAATTCTCTACTTCCCTACCGAAATAATGGGGTTTCCAATGCATGGCAGATAGAGTAGTATTGTAAAAGTTAAAATTTTTGCAATAAAATACAATTGATCAGTTT
The DNA here is from genome assembly GCF_050947455.1 of Rhinoderma darwinii. NCBI lineage: Eukaryota > Metazoa > Chordata > Amphibia > Anura > Rhinodermatidae > Rhinoderma > Rhinoderma darwinii. The sequence continues at coordinate 163,141,626 of NC_134688.1, read as the reverse complement.
TCCAATGATCTGTGACTTTGTAATGGGGTATTTGCAGGATTGTAAGAGCTGTATACAGAGGTTCTTATTTTGCCGTTTACAGGTAGTCATTTTAGCTTTAATATTTGTATTTATAAGGCAATGTTCACATGCAGCAGATTAGCTGTAGCGTTTCAGTGCGGATTTTTCCAGACTTGTCTTTTAGTTTTCATCCATTGCTATGCACTGGGAGAAATATGTGGCAAATTCCACATAGGAATCCACTGTAAAATCCACACTGCATTCTTACAATCTCACATTACAATGGTCACAGAAAGGACTTGTTTTTTTGTTTACATTTAGCGTGTACGTCGGGAAAGCTCTCAATGTACACACTAAACGTGTCCATAGGACTCCATTGTCAGATGGAGGCCAAAATAATATCCGTCTGGCCGGTATACGCAAGAATACCGCAAAAGACGGTACGGAATAACATATGGCCCACCGTTGCACATCTGTCACAGCCTACATTTTAAAGTATACGTAAGCCGAAAACGTGATGTGAACATAGCCTAAAACACAGGAATAGTAAAGTATTAGATGACTGTATATCATAAGAGAGCTGATAAAAATACAGATATTAGGGATTGACAAAATACTGTAGACTTTAAAAGCCAGTCAGATTACTCGGGGACCAATTTGACAAGTTTAAGGGTTTTTCCAGCCAGTAAAAATTGATGGCCTTTCCTCAGGATATGCCATTAATAGCTGATGGGTCGGGGTCCGACCCCTGCCGATCATTTGTTTTGAAGGGGGTGCAGCGCTCGTACAAATGTTGCTTCCCCTTCATTTCTACTTGCTCACTGTAAATCGTCGACATGTGCGTGTGTCTGTGCTCAGTTTGTTAAAAGCGATCTGTAGCTAATTTTAACATATATAACATCTACTAGGTACACCGATGTAGGGGGAGAAAGGGTAGTATGCCCTATGTAAAAGTGCAAGACATCTTGGTGAGCCTCCAAGTTATTAACCCCTTTAGGACGCAGCCTGTTTTGGCCTTGTGGACCCAGATGATTTTTTCAAATCTGAGATGTCGCTTTATGTGGTAATAACTTTCGAATGCTTTAACATATCCAAGCGATTCTGAGATTGTTTTCTTGTGACATATTGTACTTTATGTTAGTGACAAAATTTGGTCGATAAATTCAATATTTGTGAAAACCGTCAAATTTTAGAGAAAATTAGCAAAAAATAGCTTTTTTCTTAATTTAAATGTATCTACTTGTAAAACAGATAGTAATACTACACTAATTAGTTACTAGTTAACATTTCCTTTATGTCTACTTTGTTTGCATAGTTTTTTGAACGTCCTTTTATTTTTCTAGGACGTTACAAGACTTAGAACTTTAGCAGCAATTTCTCACATTTTCGAGAAAATGTCAAAAGGCTATTTTTTCAGGGACCAGTTCAGTTGTGAAGTGGCATTGAGGGCCTTATATATTATAAACTCCCTATAAATCACCCCATTTTGAAAACTGCACCCCTCAAACTATTCAAAACAGCATTCAGAAAGTATTTTCAACCTTTAGGCGTTTCACAGGAATTAAAGCGATGTAAAGGTGAAATTTACAAATGAATTTTTTTTTTTTTGCCGAAATTCATTTGTAATAATTTTCTTTCTGTGACACAGAAGATTTTACCAGAAAACATAACTCAATATTTATTATGCAGTTTAGAAATATCCAACATGTAGCCCTAGTGTGCTAATGGACTTAAACACTGGCCTTAGACGCAAAGGAGCACCTAGGGGATTTTGGGGCCTCCTTTTTTTAGGAATCTACTGTCAGGTTTACCATGTCAGGTTTCAAGTGGTCTTGTGGTGCCTAAACAGTCGAAAACCCCCGCAAATGTGTCCCCATTTTGGAAACTACACCCCTCAAGGTGTTTTTCTAGGGGTATAGTTTGCATTTTGACCCCACCGTTTTTTTGCAAGATGAAAATCTACTTTTTTTTTCTGCTAAAACATAGAATGTTTTCATTTCTACAAGGAATAAAGGAGAACAAGCACCCCAACTTTTGTAAAGCAATTTCTCCCGATTACAACAATACCCCATATGTGGTCATAAACTGGTGTTTGGACCCACGGCAGGGCTCAGAAGGGAAGGAGCGCCTTTTGGAGTGAAGATTTTGCTGGAATGGTTTTCAGTGCCATGTAGCAACACCCTGGAGGGACCAAAACGGTAGAAATTGAAAATAATGGCCACGGCCGTGCACGTGGCTACGGTCGTGTGCATGAGGCCTAAATGTTTTTTTAATTAGAAGTTAATTAACCCTTTCAGGACTGATCCTTTTTTGCTTTTTCGTTTTTCACTTCCCGCCTTCCAAGAGCCATAACTTTTTTATTTTTCCATCAATAGAGTGGTTTGAGGGCTTATTTTTTGCGGGATGAGTTGTAGTTTCTATTGACACGATTTAAAGAGGCTCTGTCACCAGATTATAAGTGCCCTATCTCCTACATAATCTGATCGGCGCTGTAATGTAGATAACAGTGGTTTTTATTTTGAAAAACAATCATTTTTGAGCAAGTCATGAGCAATTTTAGATTTATGCTAATTAGTTTCTTAATAGACAAGTGGGCGTGTTTTTACTTTTTACCAACTGGGCGTTGTGATAAGAAGTGTATGACACTGACCAATCAGTGACCAATCCGTGTCATACACTCCTCATTGTTCCAGCCCAGCTTCTTTCACTGCACAATCACGCTGTAACAATGGGCTGGAACAATGAGACGTGTATGACGCTGATTAGTCACTGATTGGTCAGCGTCATACACTCCTCTGTACAACGCCCAGTTGGTAAAAAGTAAAAACACGCCCACTTGTCTATTAAGAAACTAATTAGCATAAATCTAAAATTGCTCATGACTTGCTCAAAAATGATTGTTTTTCAAAATAAAAACCACTGTTATCTACATTACAGCGCCGATCAGATTATGTAGGAGATAGGGCACTTATAATCTGGTGACAGAGCCTCTTTAAAGTACCATATAATTCTTTGCGGTGTGAGGGCTTGTTTTTGGTGGGACGAGCTTTTATTGGTACCATTTTATGGCACATACAACTTCTTGATCACTTTTTATAAAAAAAAATTTTGGAGCCAAGGTGACCAAAAAACAGCGATTTTGGCGGTTTAAATGTTTTATTTCTTATGGCGGTGACCGTACGCAATAAATTACATTTTAGGTTATTCTGCAAGTCGGTACCATTACGGCAATACGTATATAGTTTTTTTTATGTTTTGCAGTGTTTGCACAATAAAATCACATTTATATAAAATAGATTTTTTTTGTGTTGCCATATTCTGAGGGCCATAACTTTTTTTTATTTTTCAGTCAAAAAAGCTGTGTAATGCCCCATTCACATCGCGTTTGTGCTATCCGCCGGGCACATACGTTTTTTATAAAAACGTGAACCACTGAAAACTTATACAAACGTGTACCATTTTCTGTTTGTCTGTAACCCAAAAATAGCGATGCTGGCATAGTTTTTAGTTTATTTTTTTTGCGGTGTTCACCGTGCGGGAAAAATAACATTCTAGTCTTATAGTTTGGGTCGTTACGAACGCGGTGATACCAAATTTTGAACGTTTACATTTTTTGTCCTATAATAAAAGACTTATTATAGGAAAAAAAACACTTTTATTAGCTTTTTTTCTACACTTTATTTTTTTACCTACAACACTGAACGCTTCTATAATACATTGCGCTACCTACGTAGTGTAATGTATTACAACTGTCAGTGTGACGTCAGTCACTCTGACAGTAAGCCTATGAGGACCAGCAAGAGGCTGGTCCTTATATGCTTCCATACATGGCAGACCCGGAGGCAGTTGTCTGGCCTCTGGTTGCCATTGCGTGGTGGCTGCCGATGTGCTACAAACCCCCTAATTGCCAAAATCAGCAGCGTTGGAGTGTCAGCTGTTAGGGACAATTGACCTCCCAGTTCCCAGTCGCCGATAGTGTGCATCGGGAACGACACAGTGACTTCCTGTCACTCCGACAGGAAGCTTATCAGGACCCCTGATGGGCTTCTGTCCATTGTTTGGCCTCCGGTTGCCATGCCAAACATCGGCAAACCATGCGGTTTCAGAGCGGGGTCTGCTGATGTGCTAGAAACCCCTAAAATGCGGCAATCGCCGCATTTAAGGGCTTAATTGCCGGAATCGGCGGCAAAGGACTGCTGGCCCGCAAGAGTGGAGTGTCAGCTGTTGCCGACAGTGTGCACAAGCAACGACTCAGTAACTATACGTCCCCGTGTGGGAATTAACCGCCCGCGACGATGTATAGTTACGGAGTGGTGCGGTAGGGGTTAAGAAGCACCAAGATGACTCAAGGCTAATTTGATGCCCTCAGACTTGTCCAAAGCCCTCTATGCTTTAGTCTCCGTTACTAGTGACGCTTCTGATGAACTGACAGGGTCCACCAGGAGACAGAATATACTTTGTGCATATAACACATGCCCCACTATTGGTCCCTCAGTGATCCATTAAGTGGGTGCATATGCGTATCTGTCAACAGCGGCAAAAAAAGCTATTGGAAATAGGAAATCTAATGTGTACAACAATTTCCACCAAAGGAATGTATCTGCAAATCTGTGGCCACAATACAGGGGAAACTATAGCTTATTCTTAGAATTTTAGATATCATATTACTGGTGTACAAGCTTGTATTTGAATTTAGCTCAGGGCTACCGTTACAGTTTTAGATCAAAAACTGGTCTTAGATTGGAATGACAGGCAGAATATAACATTGATACTGCTGTCTCGGCCTTGATTTTTCCATACACGCTAAGGGCGGATTTACACGAACGTGATATACGTCCGTGCAACGCGCGTGCTTTTCACGCGCGTCGCACGGACCTATGTTAGTCTATGGGGCCGTGCAGACAGTCCGTGATTTTTGTGCAACGTGAGTCCGCTGCGTAAAACTCACGACATGTCCTATATTTCTGCATTTTTCGCGCATCACGCACCCATTGAAGTCAATGGGTGCGTGAAAATCACGCGCACCACACGGAAGCACTTCCGTGGGACGTGCTTGCTTCACGCAACAGCAGTAAAACTATGAATGAAAACAGAAAAGCACCACGTGCTTTTCTGTTTACAAACATACAGTGTCATAATGGCGGCTGCGCGAAAATCACGCAGCCACGCGTCATACGCAGCTGACACAGGGATCTGTTAAGTGCCTTTTGCGTGCGCAAAATGCCGTGTTTTTTGCGCGCGCAAAACGCACACGCTCGTGTAAATCCGCCCTAAGGCCTAATTCACACAAATGTGTTATACGTCAGTGTGATGGCCATTAAAACAACCGCCGTCACATGGACCTATTTAATTCAATGGGGCCGTTTCAACGGACTGTGTGAAGGGGCCATGACAAAATAGGGCATGGCCTATTTTTTTCACACTTCCCTCAATAGACTCTAGTCTATGGGGGATGCGTGATAACACATCCCGCAGCGCAGAACACGGATGCAGCTAAGATGTTTTTCACATCCGAGATGCGCAGCACTCGTGTGAATCCGGCCTAAGGCTGATTCCAATGGTAATGGGCTGGACGGGCAAATAGTGCGGCATAAACACACACGTTTTGCAGTTGTTTTGTGATGTGGTTATTGGCCGCATGATTTTTACAGGTGTAACACAATAACCACGTTGCAAAACCATGGAAATCAGTGTACAGTTTTGCCCATGCGTTTTTGGCTGCATTGCACACCACCACAACTTGTGAACCCAGCCTTTTAGCACAGCTTTTGGGCATTCGACTTGGCTTTTAAGGGTAAGGCCCCATAGGGTGGCATTGATGCAGCCGCTGTTTATCTGCAAAATCGTGGGGTCATAAGCGTCTATTAGTTTATGGCCGCACAGTTTTGCAGGTATCAAGAACTTAAAGGTAATGTGTCGCTAGAAAAAATTTTTTTTTTTTTTTTTTTTTTAGCTAAACAGTTAGTGTATAGGTGATTAGACATTGTTCTAATTTTATTTTATTTTTTCACGAATCAGGAAATATGATAAATTAGATTCTAATTTATAATATTTCCCAGCGCTGGTCACTAGATGGAGCAATTCCCAAAATTGCAGCATTGCATGTGGTAAAGCAACCACATTGCTTTATGCTGCAAAATTTGAGAAAACTCACTCGCTCTAGTGAGCTCTCAGAACCCCCCTCCTTTATCCTGGCTAGTGCCGGGAGAAACGAGGGGATTGAACGGTCAAACCTCCTACACTGTGTGTCGCCATTTTTTGAGCTAACACACAGTGTAGTAGGTTAACATACAGTAGTAAACACACACTAAAACCCGAACATACAAAGAAATAACTTACCTGCTCCTGCCGCCGCCGCTCCCTCCGGTCCATCCGCTCCGTCTGCTACCGCCGCTCCAAGTGCACAAGTCCGGAAGCCGCGACCGGAAGTAGTAATCTTAATGTCCGGCCGCGACTTCCGGTCCACAGGAAAATGGCGCCGGACGTCGCACTGTTCCCACACAGACGGCGTACAGCATAGTGGATGGAACGGGCCCCGTTCGCATTCATTATGGGACTGGAGCTGCCGTATTCCATGTCTGTATGTGTCGTTAATCGACACATACAGAAATGGAAAAAAAAATGGCAGCCCCCATAGGGAAGAAAAAGTGTAAAAATAGAAAAAAGTAAAACACAAACACACAAATAAAAAAACGTTTAATAACACACTAAAGTCAAATTGATCTAAAAAATTATTTTTTCGTGACACTGGTCCTTTAAGACTGCACCAAACAGCATGCCAGCGCATGTTTTGGGACGCATCACGGCTGCGTTAATGCCACCCTGCTGGACTTTACCATAAGTGTGTTTGGGAATGAGAATGCTGCACTTAAAACATGAATTTTAAAAAAGAGCAAAATTTCTAAGGTCCAACAAGTGTGTGCATAATACATAGACATGAAATATTATGTAGTGATCTGTTTATAGGATGGTTAGCTAGAAACACTTAAGACACTGTTTTGGTCTGTGTCCACTAAGGCAGTGCGTTGGACCAAGTGTCACTTATGAATAATGGTTATTGTATTAGTATATCACCAGATAGTTGCCCTAATAAGCAGAACGTGGTACATCCATTAAATGGTGCTAACTGGGGAGATGCAGTTACTCTACTAATATGTATATGAGGAAACCTAAACCAATCAATCAGGCGCAAAAAAAAGGGCTCCGTCCTGCCGCGTAGACTCGCTATGAAAGATCGGGACATTTGTACAAGGGACAGAACCCTCTTTTAAATGCCATAATAAACTTGACCCAGTGAGAGCTATTGCACCCATTGAATGGCTCCCTGAACTCATGAGGCTGTATTCACATGGAGGTGGCTGCATGATAAGGCACCGGAAAGATATCCTAATAGTTAGTTAGTGACAAATAGTCTATACTTTAGCGATGAGGGGTTTTAAAAAGTATTATGCCTATTAAAAGGCACGAATAGTAAGCTGCCAGTGTGTAGGTGTTTAAAAGTATTCGAGACTTCTGCCAACTTGAGATAATGCAGAGCAGAACAAAATAAACAATGCATGCCAGGTATTGCAGCTTGGCATTTACTGGCAAACCAAACATTGTTGCTAGGGATTATTATTATTTAGTTCATGCTCCTGGGTAGTCTCCCCAGATGACTCCTGCGCAAAGTGTTAAGGCCTCATGCACACGACCGTAGTGCTTTTCTGGTCCGCAAATTCCAGGACCGTGTTCCGTGAAATGTCCTCCGCAGTTCATCCGTATGTAATCCGCAAAATGCGGATAAAAAAAAAAAGCCCAGGTACAACATCAACCCCTTTAGAAGTCAACTATGAAATAAAATAAAAAAATCAACATATTTGAAGTGTAACGTTACTAGAACTTCTGAAATGTAAGGGCACGACCACACGTGGCAGAGTTTTTCCGTTGCAAATGTTGGTGCAGATTTGCGGCATTTACGCAACAAATCTGCATCAACATTTGCATATTTGACAGGTAATTCAGACGTTGCAGAAAAGACAGCGGACTTGCCACAGATTTCAGTTTTTGCATTGAATTCAACAGCAATTCCACCACGTCTGCCCGTGCCCTAATAGTGACATGTCACGTTTTGATTGGTGGTGGTCCGAACCATGAGACCCCCTCCAATCGCACAAACGAAGCAATCTCACGTGCACTTCTGCAGCTTCGTTTCAGCGATTGGTGGGGGTCTCAGTGATCCAACCCCCACCAATCAAAACTTCAGACATGTCACTATGACATGACAGAAGTAAAAAATAACAAACCGCATAAAGGTGTGAAACTTAACCATGCGTTTCTTTTGCGCTTTTGTTGCCTTCTCCCACTCTGCCAGATATAGTTCATCGCTGACCTCCTGCCAGGCAAGATCTTTTATATTCCTGTCCGAATACTCTTCCAGGCGCTTATCCCATAGACAGGGCTTGTGCTGGACCAGGATGATTAACTTCTCAACGCTGATCATAGAAGCCATGCTGCTCTCTGCTACTTTCCTGCACTCTCTCCAGCCTTCACGACGGCAGAACTCATTCCTGGTCGTCGCCTAGCAACACTTCCGCAAATCCGCAAACTGCGGTTGACACACGGAGGTGTATCCGCATTTTCCACAGGCCCATTGACTTCTATGGGCATGTCCGCATCGAATTTGCGGGCCATAATAAGACATGTCCTGAGTTTATGCGTCACGGATTTGCGGGGACCCGTGAAACCCGTGCGGGGACACGGATAGTGTGTATGGGCCCATAGAAATGAATGGGTCCGCAATTCTCCCGTGGATTTTCGGGGGAATTGCGGACGCAAAAACACGTTCGTGTGAATGGGGCCTAAGAGTTGTATAATGGAGAGTATGGATCTGGTACCAGAAAAATATAATGCGATTCTAGGGTTTATTGGGAATTGGTTAAGGCTATGTCCACATCTGTGTCGTGATTTCTGTTTTTCTGTTCCGATGTAGGAACAGAAAAATTAATTAATTTCTATTAAGATATTTCTACAATCGAGTTCCATGGCATTCCATCAACAAAGCAGGGTGAGGATGCCAACTTCAGTGAGCTGCCAAGTGATCTAAATAAGCACCCATAATTACCGATTGTAAATTCACGAAGTGTGCATCATTATTCTTATACCGTTTCTGGCCGTATTCTCAATAGCCCTGTATAGTTTTAGTAGTGTTTCAGTGCTTATTTATAACCTTTTGTATTGTTACTAAGTTTATTCGATGTCATATGGGAGCTGTTGGGCTCTGTTCACATGGGCGCCTTGGCTCTTTTTATTTTTTACGTAAACTGACTGATCTGATGGATCCATTATGTAACAAATCCCATTGAATCATAGTCGGTCCTGCAGGTGTCTGGTTATTTTCTGGGTAGACTAGCACAGCGCGCTGACGTAAAAGAGAACATAGCCTTACGTTTGTTTTTTTTAAATAAATATTGAAGTATTTATTAAAGAAATATTGTACTTCATCTGTGGCTCAATTCAGCTGATCAGAGCTCCTGCTTGAAATTAATCTATCATCTTATATCTGGAAGGACAGGGACCATAGATTTCCACAGATCTCCAGGACTCCCCTGGTGGAGACCTACATCTAGAGACTTGTATTAGATGGAGAATTTAATTTCTGGTGGACAAATAACAGAACGATGACCATCGGTCAAGGTTTAATTGAAAACCAATGCTGTGGGCATCATTTGCAGATGGTGAGAATCCCTAAGATTTTTATCTATATAAAACTGCACAGGCCTCAGTTTGTGTTCATACATACTTGGTTTGCTGCAAAAAATGTCCGCAACAAATCTGAAAGCAGCCGCAGGGGAATCTGCAGTGGCAAATCCACACTAAATGGTGCAGATCTGCTTGTGGATTTCGAATTGGCTAAATAAAAATAAATCTGTACATTCACCTTTCTAATCTTCTGTTGCACTCTCCTTTTTCTCCGTCTGGTCTCTGTATCCTGCCCCCCAGCGATGATGTGTTGACACATGTGACTATCTACACTTCAGGTCATATACAGAGACTGCCGGAGGACCAGGGGAGTGGCAGAAGATTAGAAGGTGAGTATAGTGGTTTTTGTTTTTCTTCTAAATCGCTTTTTCATTTAAATCCTTTTGCTGCAGAACCACGGGAAATCCGCAGCAAAATTTGCACCAATTGGGGTTTGTTGCCGATTTTGACATTGGGTAAAATCTGCAACTAATCCGTGACTTAAATTGACACTTCAGGTCAATATCTGCATGGAAACTTTTCGCCGCTTGTGGAGGTGATTGGTTTCAATCTCATTCACTTTGCTCTACATATGTTCAGTGTGTCTTCTGTCCGAAAACGGTTTGGCCACTTTATAGAAAAAAAGGCGGTAAACTGCTAATTATACCTGTTATATCACGACTATCTTGATATCCTCTTCCCGTTGTGCAAATAAAGGCCGTCATGTAGTCACGTAATTTATCTACTTCTGCCAAGGCACTGACCACGTCCAGTGCATGTGTAAATCCAGGAAATTCTTACCCCTTTTTTCTGCGCATTCGCTGAATGCGCTCAGCTACTGTTCGGTTCCTGCTCAGAAACGACGGTAGCCGTGGTCAGTCACATTATTTATCCACATGACCACCGCCATCTTACAGCGTTTGGCCGTGGCAAGATTGTTTACACAACACAGACGTGGGCAGCTAGGGGCCTTTGTTTGCACTGCAGAGGAATGATATCAAGAGAAGTAGTGATGTTACAAGTATACTTAACAGTTTGACTTTTCCCATTTTTGTCTATACGGTGGCCAACCCCTTTAAGGCCTCCTGCCACGTGACTCATAACCGCCAATAAAGATTTGGAGCTACTGTATTTCTCTAAAAGTAATGGTGTCTGTCAAATCCCATTTTTTTCTATGACCAATTTTATCAAAATATAAAAAAAGACAACCTCATATTTTCTTTCTTTTTATAACCCATGAATGAGGCAGGTCATCAAAGTAAGTGGATTGACGTGCACAACGCCTTTAAATAAGTTGGAATCTGTTAGTTTCTTAATGTTATCTATATACATGTATCAGTGCAGTTCACGTACAAGCCGCAGTGTAAATGTGTTCTGGCTATTGCTTAGAGGCTGCCACTGGGTGACCATTGTAGATCTTCTGCTATGTACTCCTCATCCCTAAGCTTCATATGAATGAACGAACTATAAAACCACTCTGGGCCTCCATGTGATCGTGGTGATCTGCATGGTCATCTTCTACACTACAGAAGTGCTTCTTATCAAAATAGTCTTGTTCATAAAATAAACTACTCCAATAAAGGAAGTATATATACGCAGAAAAACGACACGTTAAGGCTTCGTTTCCATCTGCGTCAGGGCTTCGTTGTGACGTTCCGTCGGAGCTTCCCGTCAAAACGGAGCCCTGACTGAAACAAACGGAAACCATGGGTTTCCGTTTGCATCACCATTGATTTCAAAGGTGACTGATCCGGTGCAAATGCTTTCCGTTTGACTCTGTTGTGCAAGGGTTCTGTTGTTTTGATGGAATTAATACCGGAGTTGACTACAGAACCCTTGCACAACGGAAACCATTGGCACCGGATCTGTCACCATTGAAATCAATGGTGATGCAAAAGGAAACCTCTAGTTTCCGTTTGTCTTAGTCGGGGTTCCGTTCTGATGGGAAGTTCTGGCGGAACGTCAAAACGGAGTCCTGACGCAGATGTGAACGAAGCCGAACTCTGTAGTAAATATCTATTTTGCAACCTGGAAAGAACTGTTATAAACTTTCTTCTATTGTTTACTGTCCATCTCTTCCAATAAACTGCATTTTGCAGGATCTACAATCAACAAAAACACACCGTCCATCCCACCCTGACATTCTGCGCTAACAGGTGTGCGAACGCTGAGAAACTCATGCATGACAACTAACCTCTCAATAATGGAAAAGGACAGGTTACTCAGCTGGCAGAGAAATGACAAGGCCATGGAAGGACAAAGGGTTTCACTTTCTTGCCAAAGTTGCTAGGTTACAGTAACCGATCGACAAGGAAAGATCCTTTGCAGAACACCGTTTGACACACACAATCCTGTATTTCATTATTCATACATACTAGCATGGTCCGGCTTACTGGCTTGTGAAGATCTCATTAGGCCGCCTTATCCTTTCTTGAACAAAAAACGTATTATTGTCCCTCTGAATGCAAATGGGTTAACAATGCACTGATGATAACACATGGGCTGTAGTGTATTAGTGAAACACTAGCTTGTTTTGTGAGCCGGAGTGGGCAGATTTTTAGTGGTTTATGCTCCTTGCAATATACCAGTCATGCATGTTTGATTTCACCTTTATGTAAGCTTTTTCCAATAAAATCTAGAATACTGTCCATATGAAGGCACCTGATCTCTATTTGCTGTGTAGATGAATTCACTTTACTTGTACTAAATACTTAAGGAGGTCCAAAAAAATGTTCACCCCCATGATCACGGCTTCATCTCGCATATCTCAGTTGCGAGAGCCACGAAAATCCTTCCCATACGTATTTCTATATTATATTGCCAGACATTTTTTAATAGGCTTTCCTTTTAGGGTTGGAGGAACTTAAAACTAAAGCTCCAATTTATAACAACTTGTATTGGAGAATTGCAATATGAGTAATTTCCTAATAGAAAGCTGTTACTGGATTTATGTGGTTTTCCAAGAAAAAAAACCATGAATGACTTTGTGATCAGTATGGGTCCAACCCCCGGGCCCTCCACGATCAGCAGTATGAACAGGCAGTAGAGATCCAGTGAGCGCTGTAGCCTCTTAAATATTTATTCATGTTACATGCATCTGTGACTGGTACAGCCCAATTTAAATTGAGTGCCCAAACCCTTCATTCTGCTGATTGGTGCTGGTCCAGGGGGTAAAAACCACAAGCCATTAATGTAAGAATAGGTGATTAATATTTTTTTCCCGGAGAGCTTGAGCTCTTCAGATCTCTCTGATCCCTGGTTACTCTACTGAAATCTACTCCCCCCTATTGGCACCTGTTTGGAAGGTGGCATAGACTGCCCGGATACAAAATAATGTAGCAGACTTCATGAGAGGCCTAGAAGAAGACACCTGGGGTTATCTGCATTTACGCTGACTAGTTAAGCATATCCAGATTGGGTGAGTACAGTGGCTAACTTTAAAGGGTAACTAAACATTTAAAATGTCAGTGACATGTCAGAAGTTTTGATCGGTGGGGGTCCGAGCGCAGAAACCCACCAATCGCTAATAACGAAGCGGCAGAAGTGCTCGGGTGAGTACCGTGCTTCTTCATTTCTGATAGGCATGCCTAGGAAAGCCACGCGAGTGGTGTACGGGCTCGTACACTTTGTGTTGAGTCCATAAGCCACACTGAGGAAAGCCGATCAGAAACGAAGCAGCACAGTACTCAACCGAGCGATTTTTCCACTTTGTTCGCAATCAGTGGTAACCAAGTCTTTTTTTAAAGTTTGGTTACCTTTTAAGACTAGGACGGGGTCTGATCCAATGCGATGAGACTACACCGCAAAATTGCATCTGAAAGTACGTTATAATGGTTTGCAATTTCCCATTGTAGAAAATCACATGCATTTTACATGTTGTTTTCTGTGAGTTGGGGATAGAGCCTTTCAGAAGGGAAAAAAAATAAAAATCACGTAGTGATGAGTAGAACCCAATGGGGGAAATATTCACGTTCCCTTTGCAAATATCCTAAAAATCTAACATTGTATACATGGGATTTCATACGACCCCATAAGAATAATTAGAAGCCTTATCGCACTGCAATCTTATAGATCACATAAGTGCGATGATATGTCATTTATCAATGTGAATCCCTAGCATAAGATGTTGCTCTCACATGTCGTTTAGAACGAATATGCTGAAACTGGTTAAAGGATAACTAAAGTTTTAAAAAACTGTTAAAATGTCAGAGACATGTCAGAAGTTTTGATCGGTGGGGGTAATGGCGCTGAGACCCATGATTGATGATAATGAAGCAGCAGAAGCGCTCGGGTGAGTGCCGTGCCGCTTCATTTATGATCGGCTTTCCTCGGAAAGCCGATCGAGCGGTGTACCGGCTCATCGACTTTTTATTGAGCCCGTAAACACCCCGAGGAAAAGTGATCAGAAACTATGTGGCACAGCATTTACCCAAGCACTTCTGCCATTTCGTTATTAGTGATCAGTGGGGGTCTCTGTGCTCGGACCCCCATGATCAAGAATTCTGAAGTTTAGTTACCTTTTAATTTCTCAAGCTTGATTAAGCTGCTTCCCGTAGTACAATACATGTTCATCCAAAAATGAGTTGGTGAATTAATTCTACGATATGGCACTATTTGACTTTTCAGATGTACGCTTGAAATCTAGATGGTTAAGTCTGTAGATAAATCCTTGGCAAGTCCTAACACCCAGCATGCTGTCGCTGAGATTACCTGACTTTGGGTGTGTTCACCGGCATGTGTCAGCAATATAGCCATTTCTAATAAAACGTACATTATGCTTCTATGCATCAGCTAGTTTGTTTTTTCTGTATATGCTTTTTGCCTTGATGACTATATCTAATGCATCTAAATGTTATGCTTTGATGTGTTTGTGAAATAGTAATGTTCATAGTTAAATTATTATTCCATTTGGCTTCTGAGATGATGTCCATATCTAGACTATATGAACAAAAGTATTGGGACACACCTCTTAATCATTCAATTTAAGTGTTTCATTCGGGCGTATAAAATCAAGCACCTAGCCATGCAGTCTGTCTTTACAAACCTTTGTGAAATAATGGGTCGTTCAAACGAGATGACTAATTTTGAATGTGGTACTATAATAGGATGCCACCATTGCAACTAGTCAGTTTGTGAAATGTATTCCCCCATGGATATTTTGCGATCATCTGTGAGTGGTAATATTGCAAAGTGGGAGAGTTTAGGAACCAGGGCAACTCCGCTACGAAGCTGCAGACCATGTAAAGTTACAGGGCGAGGTTGCCAAGCTCTGAGGTGCATAGTGCACAAAAATTGCCAACGCTCTGCTGACTCAATAACTGCAGAGTTCAAAAATCTCCTCTGGCACTAACATCTGTACAAAAACTGTGTGCCGGGAGCTCCATGGCATGGGTTTCCATGGCCGAGCAGCTGCATGCAAGTCTTATATCCCCAAGCACAATGCCAAGTGTCAGATGGAGTGATGTAAAACACGCCGCCACTGGACTCTGGAGCAGTGGATACGTGTTCTGTGAAATGACAAATCACCCTTCTCTATCTGGCGGTCTGAGGAACGAGTCTGGGTGCCTGACTGTAAAGTTTGGTGGAGGAGGGATATTGCAATGAGTTTTTTTTTTTTTTTTTCAGGGGTTGACCTAGGCCCCTTAGTTCCAGTGATGGGATATAATAATGCTTCAGCATACCAAGACGTTTTGACAATTATATGCTTCCAACTTTGTTGGAACAGTTTGGGGAAGGCCCTTTTCTGTTCCAGCATGACAGTACCCAGAGTACAAAGCAAGGTCCATAAAAACATGGTTGGGTGAGTTTAGTGTGGAAGAACTTGACTGGCCGCACAGAGCCCTCAACTCACCCCATCGAAAACCTTTAGAGTGAACTAGAACGAAGATTGTGAGCCAGGCCCTCTTGTCCAACATCACAAATGCTCTGCTGGATGAATGGTCCAAAATCTTGTAGAAAGCCTTCCCAGAAGAGTGGTAGCTGTTTTAGCTGCAATGTGGGACCAACTCCTTATTAATACCTATGGATTTAGAATGGGACGTCCTAAAAACTTCTGTAGGTGTGATGTGTAGGTGTCCCAATACTTTTGTCCATATAGTGTATTTTCCTTATATATATTTAGTCGGTCTATTTTCAGAGCACTGGTGATGTAAAGGACATTTGGCAGGACCGTTCCGGGTCATACACGTACTTGGTGGACAGTGTTTTGCTGGTTGCCTCCTTTAGGCCGGATTCACACAGAGTATTTACAATTTTAGGGGGAGATATTTTAGTAAAATAGTGTTCGATTTAGACAGTATGAACTTAGACCAGGCAGTCTGAAGATGCGCCTAATTTATTAAGAGGCACACACCCTTAATTGGGTATGTCACAATACCAGAATTTGGACTTCGATACCGATACTTTGTGTAGTATTGCGATTTCGATACCAAAACGATACTTTGGCAACATTAATAAAAAGCAAAGAAAATTTCTGATGAGGCGTGTGGTGTGATGATGAATTTAACCTCCACGTCCCTCACATTAATAGTAATTAACCCCATTATGTTTCTCAGTCATAATGGGTGAATGTGTGAGGTACATGATAGGGTTAATTACTATTAGGGCTTATTTAGACGAACATGTAATACGTCCGTGCAACGCGCATGATTTTCACGCGCCTCACACGGACCTATGTTCGTCTATGGGGCCGTGCAGACAGTCCGTGATTTTCACGCAGCGTGTGTCCGCTGCGTGAAACGCATGACATGTCCTATATTTGTGCGATGTTCGCGCACCACGCACCCATTGAAGTCAATGGGTGCGTGAAAATCAAGCGTAGCACACGGAAGCACTTCCGTGTGACGCGCGTGATTCGCGCAACAGCAGTACCACGTGCTTTTCTGTTTACAAACATACAAACCGTGCCCTAATGATGGCGGCTGCACAAAAATCACGCAGCCGCGCATCATATGGTGATGACACACAGAGCGAAGTGCCTTTTGCGAGCGCAAAACGCACACGCTCGCGTAAATCCGGCCTTAATGTGAGGCACATGGAGGTTAAATTCATCACACCTCGCGCCTTACATTAATAAGTGAAGGTTTTTTTTTTTGTTTTTTTTTTACAATGTACACATCATAAATGACGCAAAAAAATTGTTGTTCAGGTTATTACAGCCGCGCCAATACCTAAGTATGCCATAACAGGAGATATGGTAAGACAGCCCTGGGGTCCTTCAATAGACCCTGAGCTGTCTGCCCATATATGGTATGGCTCTCAATCGCGTCACAGGAATTCCCTGTGATGCGATCCAGGGGCATCCCCCCCTTCTCATTTTCTCCTGAATGCTGCAGTCCGCTGACCCAAAAATCACGGCCGTGCACCTGACTACGGTCGTGTGCATGAGGCCTTATAATCAATAATGAGGAGGGTTAAAAGGCAAACTCCATGATCCTCCGTAATGAAGCTCATTTGCCTCTGTATATTATTATACCCTTGCTCTAAAAGAAATCTGCCCTCTGTTAATTGATTTCATGTTGAGCTAGTGTATCTTCACAGCTGTCAATTTGAACTAGCAGAGCCACAGATTAAAGGGGTTGTTTTATTAACTCCTTTTTAAAAAAAACAAACATCGGTCCGTCTGGCATCTCTCAACCCCAGTGATCAGCTGTTATCGTTGGGCGAAGCTGCGGCTATGCTCACAATTTCCCTGCAGTGGTCTTAGAGCGTCTCTAAATTTTGGCACATATATGGGTGTCTCAAGCGGACTTGGCCGGGCCATGTATTATATGATCGCCCAGAATGGGTTGTGTGGAATGCTACATATCCCCTGTAGCGGCCACAGCTGGGGAAATGTATGGCCAGCCTCAACTTCCCCTCAGCGATAACAGGTACAGGTAAATGCACACGAGACAAATGGAAAAAATAATAAAACGTTTTTTTGGGGAGGAGGGAATATTGATTTATATTTGCATAATTTTCACATTGATGTTTAACCCCTTAGTGACCAACAGTACGCCTTTTTACGTTCCTCACTAATGGGCTTTAGGCTAATGCGACGCCTTTTAACGTGATCGCTTTAGCCTAATGTAGCGCCGAAATTAAAGATCAGAGCTCCGTTCTCTCAGCTACCGGAGGTAGCTGAGAGTTCGGGGCAACGACCAGAGACCATAACGAATGGTCTCTGGTCACGTGATCGCCGTGAATCGCTATTTCACGGCGTTCATGCTAAAGCGGCAGATAATCGCCATTTCTCTCTCCTCTCATGGAATAACTCCTTAGAGAGGAGAGAGAACGGGTAATTAGTGCGCCACCCCTCCCACGTCCGATCCCCCCCCGTCCGATTCCCCTTCATGTCCGATTCCACCCCCCCCCAAAATGGCGCCCGCATGCGCTTTGCATATCTTACCTGTGTCGGCAGCTGGCACAGCAACAATCAGGGACCGTTGTGACTGGTCCCTGATCAGGTGATCTCTGTGATAAAACCTATCACAGAGATCACTGACAGTTATTTTCATAACACAGCCAGGACATGGGCTGTGTTTCTCTCCTCCCATTGTAATTGTTCTGAGAGGAGAGAGAAATCAGTCTAAGTCCTGTGCTGTGAAGAAAGAAAAAAAGTGATAAAAAATCATCGTTCTTATACATATATATATATATATATATATATATATATATATATAAAATCTATATTAGCGTCAGCGCTAGATTAGCGTCAACGCTAGATTAGCGTCAGCGCTAGATTAGCGTCAGCGCTAGATTAGCGTCAGCGCTAGTTTAGCGTTAGTTCTAGTTTAGCGTTAGTTCTAGTTTAGCGTTAGTTCTAGTTTAGCGTTAGTTCTAGTTTAGCGTTAGTTCTAGTTTAGCGTTAGTTCTAGTTTAGCGTTAGTTCTAGTTTAGCGTTAGTGCTAGTTTAGCGTTAGTGCTAGTTTAGCGTTAGTTTAGGTTTAGTGCTAGTTTAGCGTTATTTTAGGGTTAGGGCTAGTTTAGCGTTCGTGTTTAGGGCCGTTTACAATTAATTTTACGTCTGTTGAATAAAAAAAAAATATATATAAAAAAATAATAATGATTTGTGTCGTTTTTAGGATTTTAGGTTTACTTTAGGGTTAGGACTTATAGGGCATATATATATATATATATATATATATATATATATATATATACATACACATCTATAAAATATGTCTCAGCGAATGTACAGCGCAGAGCAAGCCTACGCCTTGCTATGTCCCGACACTTCTGAAAGCGAAACAGACACGGCTTCAGAATTTGTTCCAGACAGTGACAGTGACGATTCTAATTCCACCGCTGAACCCCATAGTCCTATGGTGGTGGATACGTCAGTCGCTGTAGAGGTGTCAAGTGCAGGGCCGAGTGTTGCAGTCCCTCCCGTGATGTGGGATCCTGCACTATCATTTTCCCCCCCAAGTACCCCAATTTGAAGCGACCCCAGGAATTAGTGTCGACGTCCAAAATTTTACCCCCTATAATTTTTTTAATTTATTTATATGTGATACGGTCCTAGACTTGATAGTTCAGCAGACTAATCTGTATGCTAGGCAGTTTGTTCTACAAAAGCCTGCCTCTATGTACTCCAGAATGTGGAGCCCCACAAGTGTCCCAGAAATAAAAAAATTTTTAGGCATTACCCTCAATATGGGTTTGGTTAAAAAACCCTCTGTCCGGTCCTACTGGACTTGTAGTGCTGTCCACGCTACCCCTGTATTTGCAGCAGTGATGTCCAGAAACCGCTATGAGGCCCTAATGCGATTCATGCATTTTACTGATAATTCCCAAGTCCCCCCAAGAAGTGACCCAGCCTATGATCGGCTTAATAAATTAAGGCCATTAATCACCCTTCTAAATGATTTATTTTTAAAGTTGTACACCCCTGACAAAAATTTGTCTGTAGATGAATCGCTCATGAGCTTCAAAGGGCGTCTTTCCTTTCGTCAATTCATCCCTTCCAAACTAGCCAGATATGGGGTGAAATTGTACAAAGTGTGCGAGAGCACAACGGGTTACACCTGCGGTTTCAAAATCTATGAAGGCAGGGACTGCCAAATTCATACCCCAGGCTGCCCAGAAACTATTGGCACCTCTGGCAAAATTGTGTGGAACCTAATGGAGCCATTTCTGCACAAGGGGTACCACGTCTATACAGACAATTTTTATACCAGCGTTGCCCTTTATAAAGCCCTCCATGCTGCAAATACAGGGGCCTGTGGGACAGTATGGAAGAACAGAGTGGGACTCCCACAACAGTTGGTGTCCAGGCGTTTGGGAAAAGGAACATCCATGGCCCTTGCAAGTCAGGAATTGCTTGCAGTGAAGTGGGCCGACAAGAAGGATGTCTACATGCTGTCCACCGTACACACGGACACCACTGTGGCAATTACGGAGAGGGGGGCTACCACTGCAAAGCAGAAACCTGTCTGTGTAACAGACTACAACAAATTTATGGGGGGTGTAGACCTTTCCGACCAGGTGCTTCAGCCTTACCTGGTGAAGCGCAAAAATAAGGCCTGGTACAAAAAGGTAGCAATCTACCTCATCCAGGTTGCTACCTATAACAGTTTTGTTATTTTCAAAAAAGCCCAAGGAACGCTCACTTTCCTTCAATTTCAGGAGAAGGTCATTGAGCATCTCCTTTTTGAGTCCAATATACCGGCACAATCCTGCGAATCTGAGGATGTGCGCAGGCTTTCAGAGCGCCACTTTTTACACCCTATTCCTTCCACTGAGACCCAAAAATATCCCCAAAAAAGGTGTCGGGTATGTAGCAAGCATGGCAGGAGGAGGGATACCTGCTTTTATTGCGCCATGTGTCCATCAAAACCAGCCCTTTGTAACTACCCCTGTTTCGAAACCTTTCACACGGTTGCAAATTACTAGAATTTAACACAAAAAAAAAAAATTGATTGGGGGCCTTTTTAGAGAGTCAATTTCTTTATATTTTCTTTTTACTTCGTGGGCTTTCCAAGTAGGGATTATTTCTTGTGGGAGAGGTTGTAGAGCACATTTTTTTCAGACCGTGAAACTAATTTTACCCCTTATGATTTTTTTTATTTATTTGTGGGTGATCAAGTGCTGGAATTAATTGTCCAGTACAAAATCCCACATCCACAATTTTTTTATTTTGACTGTTCTTATGACTATGTCCTGCCACATACAGCTGTTACATTCCTAATTCTGTACCGTGATACGGGCATGATCTTTTTTTTTATTTGGAGGATATCTAATAATTGAGCTGTTCCTTATCAATACACCATGGGCTTTGTTACGGTTCTTCTGGAAATACTGACATCATTTTGGGGATTAGTGATCCTTTACTGTTCCTATAGATGGTTTTGGACACTGTCCTTTTATATATTCTGTATGTGATTGGTTGTTTTGTGCACATAGCGGTTCCTACCTTGCCGGGCAGGGGTCTGTTATGGTGTACCGCGTCACTTGGCACATTCGTCCCTCATAAGGATTGATGGAGCTAAAGAGACGTTGTACAACCAGTCACTGAAAAAAAAAAACCTTGTCATGACAGCCCTGCAGGTGTTCTTCTATCCGGTGAACAGACTCGAGTTTGCAACATAGTTGGATACATTTTCCTCCATTTGTTTGAAGGTATTGCCCGTCACTCCAGTACAGTTTATTTTTTCCTCTCGGACTGATTTTATATTAGGACAGAATTCTGTCCACAATTACATCATAATGGCACCAACTGCTTCTTCAGCAAGACATAGTCATAAGGACAGGCAAATACGTCTATAGCGACATGTATCCATTATGAATACACGGCTTCACTTCTATTCTGTGCCGCACAAATTTATTAATGTGGCATATTTCTAACAAAATAACCTTCTACCACGTCTCCTCTATTTCATGTGGAAACGTAATAAGAGTTTGAAGAAAACATTATATACCCATAGTGTCTGAAATGATACCCATTATTTCCTCCTTTAAAAATGTTTGGTCCGCATGCCCACTACACCACTAGATGAATACCTTTAGGGGTTTAGTTTTTAAAATGGGGTCATTTCTGCGTGGTTTTTTATTTTTTGTTCAGGCAGCTCAATGCCTCTAAATGCATGATATGGGGCCTAGAATTTATTCAATTGTGCCCTGAAAGCCAAAGGGTGCTCCCTCTCTTTTTGGCCCAGCCACACGTCTAATAAGCAGATTGGGGCAACAATGGGAGTATTTTTGAAAACAGGAGAAACCGGGTGATAGATTTTGGGGTGTGTTTCTTCATTCTCATGGTCGCTTTACAAAGAAATCGGTCTTCAAAGTGATACTTTTATATAAAAAGTGATTATTTTTTTTATTTCACCAGCTATGCATTTAATTTAGCAAAAAACTGTGGGGTCAAAATACTCACTACACCCCTAGATAAATACCTTAAGGGGTCTAGTTTTCTAAATGGGGTCGTTTATGGGGAGTTTCTTTCGTTCTGGTCGTTCAAAACCTCTCCAAATATACAGTGGGGCCTAAAACATTTTCAAGCAAAATATGAGTCCTGAAAGCCTCCGGGTGCTCCCTCCCTTTCGTGCCCTGCCGTGTGTCCAGGCAATGCATTAGGGTCACAATGGGGGCATTTTTGAAAACAGGAGAAACCGGGTGATAGATTTTGGGGTGTGTTTCTTCATTCTCATGGTCTCTTTACAAAGAAATCGGTCTTCAAAGTGATACTTTTATATAAAAAGTTAAATTATATTTTTTTATGCCTGCTTTGCATGAATTCTTACAAAAAAACTGTGGGTCAAAATACTTACAACACCGCTTAATAAATACTTTAAGGGGTCTAGTTTTCAAAATGATGTCACTTGTGGGGGTTTCCACCGTTCTGACACCTATGAGCCTATGAAAACCTGGCTTGGTGCAGGAAAACAAAATGTACTACAAAATGTATAAAATTATTACTTAACTTGTAAGTCTTCTAAATTACTCAAAATTTTTTATTTTTTTTTCAAAAGTGCTGCCAAAATAGAGTAAAGAGATGGAAATATATATTTAATAAAAAAAAATTGTACAGTATGTGTGTACATATGTGACATATTGCAGTTAAAAATAGGGAAAAATGATGATTTTTACAAAATTTCTTCAATTTTTCTATTTTTTAAGTTATTTCCGCAAATCGTATCAGTCTACTTTTACCACTAAAATAAAGTACAACATGTGACGAAAAAACAATGTCAGAATTACTTGGATATTCAAAACTATCACAGAGTTATTCTCTGATAAAGTCACACATACCAGATTTGACAAATTTGGCTTGGTCATTAAGGTCCAAACAAGCTTTGTCACTAAGGGGTTAAGTTGTTGTTGCGTTTATTTAGCAATGTTATCAAAACACGCCGATCATCCATGTGAAAATTCTAACTGCCCCTTAGGCGGGATTCACACGACAGGGTTTCCCGGCCGGGTGCCGGCCGTTCATAAATCGGCCGGCACCCGGCTGCATTAGGAATAATAGACCCCTAATGGGGCTATTCACACGACCGATTTTTTGACGGCCGGGAAAACCGGCCGTCAAAAAATAGGACATGCTCTATTTTCGCCCGGGTGCCCGGCCGCCCGGCTCCCATAGAAGTCTATGGGGCCGGGTAACACCCGGCCATCACCGGAATGTGTCCCGAGTGATGGCCGGGTCTACCGTCGCTCGCGCACTCTCTCTCCTCCTCCTCACAGTGCAGAGTGCATGTGAGGAGGAGGAGGAGGGTCTTTTATTGCTCGCTGTAGGAGTCGGAATCCCCAATCCCCGGCCGGGGATTGGGGATTCCGCTACAGGAGAAGTGCGTGACTACACTGTCCAGATATGGACACAGCGAAGTCACTCACTTCTGCAGCGGAATCCCCGACTCTATGGCCGGGGATGCCGCTACAGGAGAAGTGCGTCACTACACTGTCCATATATGGACACAGCGAAGTCACGCACTTCTGCAGCGGAATCCCCGACTCTATGGCCGGGGATGCCGCTACAGGAGAAGTGCATGACTACACTGTCCATATATGGACACAGCGAAGTCACGCACTTCTGCAGCGGAATCCCCGACTCTATGGCCGGGGATGCCGCTACAGAAGAAGTGCATGACTACACTGTCCATATATGGACACAGCAAAGTCACGTACTTCTGCAGCGGAATTCCCGACTCTATGGCCGGGGAAGCCGCTACAGGAGAAGTGCATGACTACACTGTCCATATATGGACACAGCAAAGTCACGTACTTCTGCAGCGGAATCCCCGACTCTATGGCCGGGGATTCCGCTACAGGAGAAGTGAGTGACTACACTGTCCATATATGGACACAGCAAAGTCACGTACTTCTGCAGCGGAATCCCCGACTCTATGGCAGGGAATTCCTCTTCAGGAGAAGTCAGTGACTACACTGTCCATATATGGACATTGAAGTCAGTGACTTCTCCTGGAAGGGGGGGGGATGGGTGTAACCTACAGGGGGCTGTGTGGGATCACCTACAGGGGACTTGGTGGCATCACCTACAGGGGGCTGGGTGGCATCACCTACAGGGGGCAGGGTGGCATCACCTGCAGGGGGCAGGGTGGCATCACCTACAGGGGGCAGGGTGGCATCACCTACAGGGGGCAGGGTGGCATCACCTACAGGGGGCAGGGTGGCATTACCTACAGGGGGCTGGGTGGCATTACCTACAGGGGGCTGGGTGGAATCACCTACAGGGGGCAGGGTGGCATCACCTACAGGGGGCTGGGTGGCATCACCTACAGGGGGCTGGTGGGTGGCATTACCTACAGGGGGCTGGGTGGCATCACCAACAGGGGGCTGGGTGGCATTACCTACCAGGGGGGCTGTGGCATTATCTACAAAGGGCTGTGTGTGGCAACAAATTTAAATGAAATTCATCCGATTTTAAAACGGACAGGGAAAAAAACGGATGCAAATCGGGTCCAAATCGGCCGGTAAAAACGGCAACTCGGCCCGGAACGGAATCGGAACGGATGCAAATCGGATGCAAACCGGCCGGGAAAATCGGCCAAAAACGGCCGATTTTCCCGGCCGGCACTCGGACCCTGTCGTGTGAATGAGGCCTTAAACTTGGTGGTTTTTCCCACCATAATATTTTATAACCTGTTTCACATAGAGATCACGTCTACTGTATATAATTTTTAGTTAATCTTCCCCATTCATAAGACTTTTTTATGATATTCTAGCAGGCAGGTTTTTTTTCTACAACTGTTTCAGTGGAAGTCCATTATGCTACAGGAAACAGGAGAGCGGAAGTGGCAAGCTCTGCCCAGCTATTCCCGCTGTGTTAATAATGCCGGCAGTAATCTCTTCCTAGCAGGAAGGGGCTTTCTAGTAAAGCATAACAATAAAATAAACCACTGCCTGGAATTCTCTTATTCCTTTGTTACAGTCCCATACATAGTGAACCGTTTTAGGCTTCGCTCACATCTGCGCTAGGGCTCCGTTTTGACATTCCATCAAAGCTTTCCATCGGAATGGAGCCCTGACAGACACAAACGGACACCATAGGTTTCCATCACCATTGTTTTCAGTGTTGACAGATCCAAGGCCAATGGTTTCCATTTGTCTCCGTTGTGCAAGGGTTCCGTTGTTTTGACGGAATCAAAAAACCCCAAAAAATAATAATGCCACAAAAAAAGTAGACTCATCCCACAAAAAAAACCCTCGCACTTCTTCGTTTACATAAAAAGTATTAAAAGTATTTTCATTGTGCAAAAGTAGTAAATCATAAAAATAAACGAATTTTGGTATTGCCATAATCCTACTGACCTGCTGAATAAAGTTTACAGGTCATTTATACCACATGGTGAACGCTGTACAAACAAAACCCAAAAAACGATGGCAGAATGGCGGTCATCAATTTATACAATACATTATATGTACCTCAAAAGGGTGGCATTATAAAAATTTATTCTGCAAGAAACAATCCAACATACGGCTACATCAACAGAAAAATGTAAAAGTTGTGTTTCTTGGAAATAGACTGATAAAACAAAAGAACAAAAAAATATTGCGTCCTGAATGCCAAGATAGGCCATGTCCTTAAAGGGAATGTGTTGCCAGAAAAACATGTTTTTTTTTTTTTAATTAAACATTTAGTGTGTGGGTGATTAAACATTGTTCAAATTTTTTTATTTTTTTTCACGAGACAGGAAATATTATAAATTAATTCTAATTTATAATATTTCCCATTTCTGGTCACTAGATGGAGCTATTCCCAAAATTGCAGCATTGCAAAATTGGGTAAAAAGCCCTCGCTCTAGTGAGCTCTCAGCATCCCCCCCTCCTTTATCCTGGCTAGTGCCGGGATAAACGAGGGGTTTGAACGGTGTAACCTCCTACACTGTGTGTCGCCATTTTTTGAGCTAACACACAGTGTAGTAGGTTTACATACAGTAGTAAACACACACAAACACGAACATACATTGAAATCTCTTACCTGCTCCTGCCGCCGCGGCTCCCTCCGGCCCGTCCGCTCCGTCTGCTGCCGCTGGTCCAAGTGCACAAGTCCGGAAGCCGCGACCGGAAGTAGTAATATTACTGTCCGGCCGCGACTTCCGGTCCACAGGAAAATGGCGCCGGACGGCGCCAATTTCAAATTGGACTGTGTGGGAGCGGCGCATGCGCAGTTCCCACACAGACGCCGTACACACAAGTGAATGGGACGGGAGCCGTTCGCAGTCCCTATGGGACTGTGGCTGCCGTATTCCATGTCTGTATGTGTCGTTAATCGACACATACAGAAATGGAACAAAAAATGGCAGCCCCCATAGGGAAGAAAAAGTGTAAAAATAAGAAAAAGTAAAACACAAATAAATATAAACGTTTTTAATAAAGCACTAACATCTTTAACATATAAAAAAATAATTTGTGATGACACTGTTCCTTTAAAGGGAATGTGTCGCAAATTAATTTATTTTTTTAAAGTTATTTTTATTATTTTTTAAGTTATTTTGCTGTATTTTTTTTCTTCCACATGGTGGGAAGTATTAAAAATTAAATAATAATTTGACATATTTTCCTATGTTAGCCACCAGAGGGAGCACTTCCCAGAATTGCAACAAGGTGAATAAGGAAAAGCAACCTGACTCTCAGCTGCTGTAAATGTGGGAGGGAATCTCACCCCCCCTCCCTGTTTTTGGCTACAAGCCAGGAAAAGGTGTCTCCGAATTGCTAAGCATTGTCCGGCTCCCATTTTGGGAGAGCTTTTACAATGCAGCTGGTAGAAGCTATAGGACACACCAAAAGGCTAAGAATGATGAAAGTGAAGTGAATGACTTTTAAATTGACAGGTTTACACGGTGTGTATTAGACGTGTTTTTTTGGCGCATTTTACGTGCCAAAAACTGCATCAAAAAATGCTTGATTATGCTTTTCATTTACATAATTGGTAGTCAATGAGAGTCCCAATTATGCGCCAAAAAGCGCACACAAAATGCGTCTTAAAACACGCAAAAGACCTGTCAAACGCTTGATTAAGTTTTCCATTTACATCAATGGGAAAGCGAGCTGTTCGTTTTTTACACAAGCATTTTTAAAAAAACGTGTTGCATAAAATAGAAGCATTGGATCAGTTCTTTGGTGCATAAAATGCGCCAAATGTTCCCAGAGTCAGTGGGAGTCCTAACTATGCGCCCAAAAACAGTGGCGGGGGGGGGGGGGGGGGAAGGGATGTGTCTGGCACATTTGCATGTTTGGGGGGGGATTTGTGAGTGTGTGTGTCCGTACTCTGCTGAACAAAAAAAAAAGGATACAGCACAGCTATACCTACACCACCTACACACACACACCTACACACACACACCTACACACACACACCTACACACACACACACCTACACACACACACCTACACACACACACCTACACACACACACACACACCTACACACACACACACACACACCTACACACACACACACCTACACACACACACACCTACAAACACACACACCTACACACACACACACCTACAAACACACACAAACACACACACGCGCGGCTATGAAAGATTAGTGGCACCCGTGCATACTCCACTGCCCAAAAATAGGATACGGCCCTGCTTCACACTCACACACAAACACACACACACAGCCGCGCTGCTGTCTCTATTGCTCCCGGTGTTCATGTGACTGGTCACATGATCGCCGGGTGCCGTTAGTGGCAGACTGTTGCTGGGTCTTACTAGACCCAGCACAGCCCTATTAGTGACAATCGTCACTATGAGAGGGCTGATTTCCCCTGTAACTGGGGCTGCTGTGCAGCTCCAGTTACAGTGGAAAAGATGGTGTAAAAGAAAGAAAAAAAATATATAAAGTTCCCCAAAGGTCTTTTTTTACCTTTGACGGACAGACCATAGTAATAAAAAAGTAAAACGAAAGTGCAAAAAAATTAATAATAAATACACATAAAATACCCACCCCAAAAAAACGTTCCCCCCCCCCCCCGGCTAATCATTGTCGTAACGCTAGCCCTGAGCCAATTACCCTGAAATAGACATGTAATATATTAAAACTTACGGTAGACAATGACGATCACAAATAAAAGGTCTATTTTAGGGTAAAACTGTTATTGCCAAAAAAAAAATAGCTGAAAAGTAAAAAAGCTTATTTTTTTTTACTATTTTCAAAATGTAAGCCTAAAAATTCTAAAATAGCAAAAAGGAGGTGTATTTAAATAAATAAAAAAAGAAACCTGCATGGTCTATGGAAAAAACATCGCAAAAATCACGTCACTAGCCCAAAAAATAAAAACATTATAGCCATTTAACGAACGCTAAACGGTGTCTGGTCCTGAAGGCTCAAAATAGCCCAATCCTGAACTGGTTAATACCCGTGGATGAATGCTGTCTGGGCCAGGGGCTTTATCAATATTTAATTTGCTCGGTCGCAGCTGAAATTCCTCCTGTGTTAAGCAGGAAATCTTTATTACTGCCCCCCTGAATATCTGGCACTAGGAGCTTATCAGTAAACACAGAGGAAAAGTATGTATTTAAAGGGAATGTGTCGCTAGAATTTTTATTTTTTTTCTTAAACAGTATATAAATGATTACACATTGTTCTAATTTTTTTAATTTTTTCTCAAGTCAGGAAATATTATAAATTAGATTCTAATTTATAACATTTCCCTGTGCTGGTCACTAGAGAGAGCAATTCCCAAAATTGCAGCATTGGCATGTGGTAAAGCAACCTCATTGCTTTATGCTGCAAAATTGGAGAAGGCACACTCACTCTAGTGTGCTCAAACAATTCCCCCCCCCTCCTTTATCCTGGCTAGTGCCAGGAGAAAGGAGGGGGTTGGATGTTCAAACCTCCTACACTGTGTGCCGCCATTTTTTGAGCGAATGCACAGTGTAGGAGGATTAGATACAGTGGTAATCACACAGTATAACATGAACATACACACACATCATATGGTTGTGTTCAGATAGCACCGGTTTCTTTGGGTGCTCGAGGTAGGGTCCCAACCCGGATGTAGGTTAAGAATTGTAGTCGGCACACCTTGCTTGTGTTTCAAAAATATATATATTTATTGGATTCTCAGGATGGATGCCAGAGGCTACATGTGCGACGTCGACGTTTCAGTCGATAAGACGTTCGTCGGGCACTGAGCCGTACTGGGGACTGGATCGGTGCGAAAATATACTGCGTTGTAGCGCTGCTATGATAAGTAATTGGCGGCTTACCGCTCTTCATGGGCGCCCATGAAGAGCGGTAAGCCGCCAATTACTTATCATAGCAGCGCTACAACGCAGTATATTTTCGCACCGATCCAGTCCCCAGTACGGCTCAGTGCCCGACGAACGTCTTATCGACTGAAATGTCGACGTCGCACATGTAGCCTCTGGCATCCATCCTGAGAATCCAATAAATATATATATTTTTGAAACACAAGCAAGGTGTGCCGACTACCATTCTTAACATACACACACATCACATACACAAACATAACTTACCTGCTCCTGCCGCTGTCTCTGCCGCTCTCGCCGCTGCCTCAGCTCCTAGTACTTGCTTCTGAACTTATGGACGGAAGCCGCGACCGGAAGTAGTCCTCTTACTGTCCGGCCGCGGCTTCTGGTCCACATGAAAATGGCGCCGGATGTCGCTCTGCCGAAGACCTTCCTTTTGGACTGTGTGGGAGCGGCATATGCGCCGTTCCCACACAGACGGCGTACGCTATAGTGAATGGAACGGCTCCCGTTCGCATTCTCTATGGGGATGTATGTGCCGTATTCCATCTCTGTATGTGTCGTTAATCGACACATACAGAGATGAAAAAAAAAAAATGGCAGTCCCCATAGTAAAGTAAAAGAAAGAAAAAAGTAAAACACAAATAGTTTTAGTTTATTTTAATAACATACTAAAAGCAATAAAATATAAAAAAAATAATTTTCGTGACGCCTTCCCTTTAATATCTCAGCCCTCCCTTTGTCCTCTACAATTATATTCCCATTCTCCTCTTTAAGATTGCCAGTATTATTTGATTTGTTGTTTTTTGCATTCATATATTTATAACAATTTTTGGGATTTATTTAGTTAAATCGCTAACTAGATTTCATTTTTACACTTCCTTATTGAGATCTTTGTAAGTCTGGAATGCTTTTGCAGAGCCCCCAGCCTTCAATGTTTTGAATTCTTTTTGTCTTGCTATATTCACTAATTCCCTACTCATCCATATTCCTAGACATTTTGTTACCAGTAGGTATAAACTTACTACATGATTCATGTAATAGATCTTTAACAGCTCCCCATTTATCTTCAGTATTCCTATTTACTATTACATGATCCCAGTCAACAAGACTAAGGCCGGATTCACACGAGTGTGGTGCTTTTCTGTTTTCATTCATAGTTTTACAGCTGTGGCGCGAATCACGCACGTCCCACGGAAGTGCTTCCGTGTGGTGCGCGTGATTTTCACGCACCCAGTGACTTCAATGGGTGCGTGATGTGCGAAATACGCGCAAAGAACGGACCTGTCGTGAGTTTTTCGCAGCGGACTCACGCTGCGTGAAAATCACGTAACTGTCTGCACGGCCCCATAGACTAATATAGGTCCATGCGACGCGCGTGAAAATCACGCCCGTTGCACGGACGTATATCCCGTTCGTCTGAATAAGCCCTTAGTGTTTCCCTCAGTCGATTGAATTTTGCTTTCCTAAATTTCCAGGTTTTTGTTGCTCCCCTTCGTACTGTTTTATTGAAAATACTATTAAAACTTACCATGTTGTGGTCACTATTGCCCAAGTGCTCCCGGACCTCCGCGTCTGATATTGTGTCTGGTCTATTAGATAAGACAAGAGTCAGTACAACTAAATGAAATAATTGTCTTGAATTGTGTATAAAAACTTCCAGCTTTTAGCACATCCAGCAGCCTCTATGTCCCAATTAATGTCAGGATAGTTAAAATCCCCCATAATAAGGACCCCATTATTATTTGCTGCTTGTTCCATTTGTTGCAGCATTTCATCCTCAGCCTGTTCCGCTATGTTCGGTGGCTTATAACAAACTCCAATTAGTAGTTTACTGTTATTAATCGCTAGCATGAATATTTACCCATAAAGACTCCACACCGTCAGTCTCCCCCAATGTCTTCATTCAGCACTGGTCTTGGGTTGGATTTTACAAACAAACCCCTCCACGTTTTTTATCTTTTCTATCCCATCGGAATACGGCGCAGCCCCCCATATTTCTTACCCAGTCATGGCTCTCATCCAGCTGGGTTTCTGTTATGCCCACTACATCATAATCCATGTCGGTCATTAGAATCTCCATCTTGTCTATTGTACTTGCAAGGCTTTTCTTGCATTCGCCAGCATACATTTAATCTTACCGACTCCTTTAATAGTCTTAGGTCCATATTTATTCCTAGTCACCTCCCTACTCAGCTTGCTAACCCCAGCCCCCACTGAATCCCCACTATCCCCTTCTGTATCCCACTCCCTATGTACTCTAACCCCGTTTGTGTATCCTCACCCTCCCCCCAGATCCTAGTTTAAAAGCTCCTCCAGCCGTCTAACCGTTCTTTCCCCCAGCACAGCTGCAACCTCCCCATTTAGATGCAGCCCGTCCCTACCATAGAGCCTGTAGCCGACAGAAGTCAGCCCGATTCTCCATGAACCCAAACCCTTCCTTCCTGCACTAATTTGTAAGCCACTTATTTAACGCCCTAATCTCCTGCTGTCTTTCTAGTGACGCTCGTGGCACTGGTAGTATTTCTGAAAACACTACCTTGGAGGTCCTGGACTTTAGCTTCTCTCCTAGTTCCCTAAAATCATTTTTAAGGACCTTCCATCTCCCACTGACTTTGTCATTGGTACCGATGTGTACCAAGACTGCTGGGTCTTCCCCCAGCCCCACCCAGCAATCTGTCTATTCGATCGGCAATATGCCGAGCACCCGGCAGACAACACACTGTTCGGCATTCACGGTCACGGCGACAGGTGACCCTATCTGTCCGACTAATAGAATCCCCTACCACCAGTATCTGTCTGACCTTTGCTGCACTCCTATTTCCCTCCTTCCTACAGCAGTCCTTGTCATGGTTTGCTAGGACCAACGCCCGGCTGCAGTGATGCTGACCCTGGACTTGCATCCCTAATATCAGCCAAACAGGCATATTTACTAGATTTTACCAGTTCACGACTAGCCTCCCTGGCACTCTTTCCCTTACCCCTTCCTCTAACTGTTACCCAGCTACTAATCTGTGGATCCTGAGCTTGCCCGCCTCCGCCGCAATGCTCCTAAGTGTTGCTGGCTGCATATTTACATCCAGTACCTGGGCTTCCAAATACACAACATGCTGGCATCTAGTGCAGAGATATTAACCCTCAAACGGCTGTTCAAGGCATGCATACATTGCACAAGACACTCACCTGGTAGCACTGCCCATGGAGCACATGCGTATATAGGGAGGAGCACATTTTTGAAAATTATGGATCTTTCGTCATGTAAATGGTTGGCAAACTTTTCCTATAGAACTAGTATTATCGAATTTGCATTCCCAGATGTCCTTGTATATACAATAATACTACCATAACTGTAAAAAAATTATATTTAGAGCTAGCTAGCCAATGCACCCCAAATTGCTGCTTGAACCTTACATTGTTATTTTTTCCTGATGTCGATGGAAGATCTTATGGCTTGGCTACAAAAAAAAAACACCTGGAGACGTCTAACTGGCTCTTCCAGTGTTTTGTCCATTCCTGGTGTGTATCCTACTACTGCCATCTGCCTGAAACGGCCAGGATCTCTTACCGGGCATCTAACCCCTCAGATGCATCTGAGCGGTTAAACACAGGGAGGGGCTTCCTCTCCTCCATTTGCTCCCCACCCGCAACTAAATCATGGGGTGCTGATCGGGTGCCATGGCAGCTGATTGCCTATTGTGGGCCTCGAGATATGCCTGAAAAATATATTTAAAAAAAAAGACACGTGCGATTTTTCATGAAAAATGATGTAAGCAACATTATATTACATTATTTAACCCGCTGGTAAACGCCATAGGAAAAAATACCAAGACAGATTTGCCGTTTCTTGGTTACCTCGCTTCCCCCAAAAATGGAATAAAAAGTAATAAAAAATTGTATTCCTTTTTCAGTAGACTGACGTATATCATGTGACAGGCACTGTCGGGCTAATGTTACCCTATGGACACGTTTATCATGTACGTCGGCAGCTTTTCCACGCTAAATGTAGGTGAAAAAACGTTCTGTAAATGCGGTCTTTGCCCACTGATGTCCCTGAGCACTGTGGATCTTTCTATTGTTGTAGAGAAAATAAGAGAATATTCCTTCATCCACTGTTCCGGACAATGTTGTGCACCGTTTATTTCCAAATGTCAATGGTAGAAAAATCCATCAGTTCAGTTTTTCTCTGCGGTTTCCAATCACATCTCTGTCCGGTAAATGACTTCTCCGCACCACGCTGTGTATTTGAGCACCCAGCGGCCGGCTGGTGACAGAAGTGTCTGTATAACATATAATAGTCCTACATTTTGGGATCGGGAATATCATTTTCAAACTTGCAAGATGAAGCAATCATTTTTGGTCAGTGAAGCCAGCGAATGACTTTTAATGGTTTTTCCCATTTACTTCACGTTGCAGTACTTTTTACTTTAGAGCGATGAATAATTGGGTGGTCATAATATATCCTCTACTAGGAGTGTCAGACCCAGTATAAGGGTATGTTCACACAGGTTGGGTACACTGCGCAAAAGCACACATTGTTTCCGCCCTCGTCCCCGCAGGGAATCCCGGACGAAAAACCGCACCAAATTGTGGTGCAGTTTTTTGTCAGGATTGTCCGCTGTAGAAAACAGCATGTAGAAAAAAAAGTCTATACTTGGCCGAAGCCATGCGACGCGTCCCTCTGACATCCTGCAGCCTGGCCTCCTGGGATGACGTTTCATCCCATGTGACCGCTGCAGCCTGTGCTTGACTGAAGCAATCGCATGGGAGGAAGCGTCAAACTTGGAGACCGAGCTGGACGCAGGAGCAGAGAGATCTAGGTAAGTATGAGAGTTGTTTTTTGTTTTTTTCTGAGTTGCGATCTTCGTGGCAGAATTGCCGCTTTTCTGCTGCAAAAATCGCAACATTACTATTTTTTGCGGGTTTTTCCTCCCCTTCAATGGGGAAAGCACGCAACAGGAGTGATTCTGAAAATATAAATTCACTTGCTGCGGACTAAAAAACGCACCGCAGGTCAATTCAGGAAAGTTTTTGGCGTTTTTTTTATTTTTTTATTTTTTTACAGTGTGGATGAGGTTTGTTAAAATCTCATCCACTTTGCTGCTGTATTACGCTGCGGATTTTCCACAATGAAATCCGTTGCGGAAAATCCACAGTACTTGGTTTGATTTGTACAGTATCATTGCATACGCTTTTATTTATTGCGGTTTAGACACTTTTTGCACCTTCCTTGACAGTTTTGAATCGTGTCTACATCGAGGTTTTGGCACAAAACATTAATGTAAAGTATTCCAGTCAAGAGTTGATGTAAATTAGGGAAATGCACGTAACATGTCTAGCAAGTTGCACCAAATGAATCATACAGGGAATGCCATTGTGATACATTTGGCACATTTTCTGCCTGTCTAGTCTAGTTTTATCCTGTCTAAATTTGAGAAAATATTACTAAATCTTCCCCACAGTGTGAGGTTACCACACTTACCTGTATGTTGTGTATGACTCAAGGGCAGTTCCCTCAAATGTCCACTAGGTGGTGATAGCTATACTGCTAATAAATATGCCAGCTAAGCTTCCACCATGAAGGTAAAGAAATATGAATGGAGTCCTCCCAAAATATTGTAGTTGTAAAATACCCATTAATGTCATTTGTCCACTTTATTACTTTTGGTTATTACTCTTATCGGCTCATTTATTGTGCTAAATAAATAGTTCTATGTGGCTGAGGGCTCCCTCTGTGGGAGCCGTGCTGTAGACGTGATCTAATGCCGTTCACCAAACGCTGGATCGGTTTTATGTAAATAAGGCTTAATCGCTGTATAAATAAAGTTACACAACTTTACAACTCTATCATTTTGTGGTATATTCAATGTATGTGTTTGCTGTCAGTGAATGCAAGCACTCTTACTTACATTTAAAAGCTGAAAACCCCTTCAGAGCTCGTTCTGCCCAGTCGTATCCAGTCTAGGCAATGCTCTGAGCTAAACATCTTGGCCTTCAGACTAAGGGCTCATTCAGACAAGCGTGGAACTCGTCCGTGTGGCGGCCATTAAAACTATTATTCTGCTCCGTCAAAACAGCACAACAAGGGAATAATGCAATCAATGGTTCCGTTGCACGATGGACACCACCGGAGGCCGACAAAACCCATTCACTTTAATGGGTTCTGTCTGCTTTCTATCGGAGTGTCCGTGATTTTTCCGGAAACAAGAGCGCAAGGTAGAAGATTTGTGATGCTTGGGCGACTTATTCTACTATCCTCTTTGTACTATTGGTTCCCTCAGAGAATATGGTTCTTGCAGCACTGGGTTTGATTCCAACATCTGTGTGAATTCTGTATGTTCTTCCCGTGTTTGCATGGGTTTTCTGGGTACTCTAGAGCAGGGGTCTCAAACTCGGCCGGGTAAGTGGGTCGCATATAGAAAAAATGGGAAGTTGACGGGCCGCATTACTTTAAAATTTGATGCAATACAAAATTATTGTTAATCAATTAGTTATTTGAACTGCTATAACACTATATTACTATAATAATAACACTACATTACTATAATAATACAGCTAGGTTTAAAATTGGAGATATTTCTCCATGTGCTTATTTCAACAATCCAGCTTTCTAGTTTAAGTGTCGCTAAATGCAGTTCGGCGGCTCAGCACACATGTCAAGATTGGGCAGCCCCTTTTTAGATAGTGCCGCAGTGCCCTCTGTGGATGCTGCCGCAGTGCCCTCTGTGGATGCTGCCGCAGTGCCCTCTGTGGATGCTGCCGCAGTGCCCTCTGTGGATGCTGCCGCAGTGCCCTCTGTGGATGCTGCCGCAGTGCCCTCTGTGGATGCTGCCGCAGTGCCCTCTGTGGATGCTGCCGCAGTGCCCTCTGTGGATGCTGCCGCAGTGCCCTCTGTGGATAATGCAACACACCCCTAGATAAGGCCACAGTGCCCTCTGTAGATAATGCAACACACCCCTAGATAATGCCAGTGTCCTCTTCAGAGGCTGCCCCAGTGCCCTCTGTAGAGGCTGCCACAGTGCCCTCTGTAGAGGCTGCCCCAGTGCCCTCTGTAGAGGCTGCCCCAGTGCCCTCTGTAGAGGCTGCCCCAGTGCCCTCTGTAGAGGCTGCCCCAGTGCCCTCTGTAGAGGCTGCCCCAGTGCCCTCTGTAGAGGCTGCCCCAGTGCCCTCTGTAGAGGCTGCCCCAGTGCCCTCTGTAGAGGCTGCCCCAGTGCCCTCTGTAGAGGCTGCCCCAGTGATGTCAGGGGCTTGCCCAGAGCTGGAGTCCCGAAGCAGAGCCGCTTCTGGCACTCTGCCTGGGATTCCAGCTCTGCTCCTGACATCACTGTCCATATATGGACAGAGATGTCAGGGACAACCCCAGAGCTGGAGTCCCAGGCAAAGCGCTAATAAGCTCTTCCTGGGACTCCAGCTGTGCTCCTGACATCACTGGGACTCCTGCTCTGGGGAAGCCCCTGACATCATTGTCGATGTATGGACAGCGATGTCAGAGGCTTCCCCAGAGTCCCGGAGCAGAGCCGATAATAGCGCTCTCCCCGGGACTCCGCTCCGGGGAAGACCCTGACACACTGTCCATATATGGGCAGCGATGTCAGGGAATTCCACAGAGTCCCGGAGCAGAGCCGACCCCAGCGCTCTGCTCGGGACTCCGGCTCTGGGGAAGCCCCAGACATCGCTGTTCATATGTGGACAGCGATGTCAGGGAATTCCACAGAGTCCAGGAGCAGAGCCGACACCAGCGCTCTGCTCCGCTCTGGGCAAGACCCTGACACACTGTCCATATATGGGCAGCGATGTCAGGGAATTCCAGAGTCTCGGAGCAGAGCCGATACTAGCGGCTCTGTGTCCCGCGGGCCGCAGATGACAGCCCCAGGGGCCGCATGCGGCCCGCGGGCCGCGTGCTTGAGACCCCGTCTCTAGAGTGTGGGAGAAAACAAAAGTCATACTGATAGGTTAATTGGCCTTCTATGAAATTTTGTATCGTTTTTGTACCGGGTAGTGTGTTTGACTCATCAGGTAGCAATGTATTACTGGCAGGAGAACTGCTTATTTCTAAATTAGTCTATTTATGTGAAGAAGTGATAGCAACCTAGTTATATTTCACCAAAACTTGTGTGGAAAATGAGGGATTCTCACTTCTCAATACATGTACTCGTTTTTAACCCCTTCATTACCAGTGATTTGCTGTGTAGGTTTAAACATGGTTTTACATTTTTTTTCTAA
The DNA here is from genome assembly GCF_050947455.1 of Rhinoderma darwinii. NCBI lineage: Eukaryota > Metazoa > Chordata > Amphibia > Anura > Rhinodermatidae > Rhinoderma > Rhinoderma darwinii. Next base: position 163,104,022 of record NC_134688.1, on the reverse strand, counting down.
GGCTAAGTGATTGATTTATTTTCTTTTCATGTAAAACTGCCTAAAAGTTTGCGATGGAGTGACTACTGTGGAACATGTATATGTGGGACTAGCATATATATATATATATATATATATATATATATATATATATATATATATATATATATATAATTAGTCTTCCAAATGAAGCTTATTGTTCCAAAATGGATCACTTGGTAGCAGACTGACAATATCCCCCCCCCCCTATGTTGTCGGGATGCCTATATAATTCTCGAATAAGAAATGTTTGTTTTAGGTGGGTTTGTTTTTACCGGAAGTTGCTGTCAAAGTTGCAGCATAGGCTGATGTTTTCCAATGGGTATCACATGATGTATTTAACCCCTTAGTGGCCAGGCCTTTTTTGGCTTTTATGACCGTATTCTTTTTTGTTCTTTCATGGCGGCATTCAAAGAGTCATAACTTTTTATTTTTATTTTTCCGTCAACATAGCTGTACACGGGCATGTTTTTTTTGCGAAATTAGTTGAATCTTTTAATGACATCATTTTTGTATGCATATAATATATTGCTTAACTTTTAACTTTTTTTTTTTTTTTTTTGCGATGGAATTGAAATAAAATCCCAGCTATTCCAGCATAGTTTTCTCGCATTTTAAATTTACGCCATTCACTATGCATCATAAATAACATGTTACCTTTATTATGCAGGATGAGATGTTGTTTTCATTGGTACCATTGTGGGGTACATGGGGCTTATTGAATAATTTGTATTATATTTAATTAGGAGGCAAAAAGCAACTCTGCCGTTGTATTTTATGGGATTTTCTTTGCACGGCGTTCACAGTGCGGTTTAAATAATGTGGTAACTTTATTGTTGGGGTTGATTTTACTTTATTGTTATGGCATATCCTATATATTTTTTTTAAATTGTTGACACTTTTTGTGGGAATTTTTTTTTACATCTTTACGGTGTAAGTTATTTATTTTTGAAAAATTATTTAATATTTTTTTTTGTTTCACTAGGGGACTTCACAATGCGATTTTATGATCCCTGATATAGTGCTTTTGTATACTCAGTATACCAAAGCATTGCTGCCTGTCAGTGTAAAAATGACAGGCAGTTTTTTTAGGGCGTGCCTCGAACAAGCTAATAGGCATACAGTCATGGAAGGCCTAGGGGCCTTTGTTAGGCCCCTGCATGGCTGGCGTTTGCATTCTGCTGATGGGTAACAGTAAGCCCCCTCTCTCTGTCGAGCCATTTAAATGCCATGGTCGGTATCAACCGCGGCAATGAAAGGTTAAAAGGCCGGAATCAGTTTTTTCCAATCCTAGCTGTTGCAGCGGGAACCTGGCTGTCACTCACAGCAGGGCTCCCAAGGTGATCGTGAAGTTTCAGTTTCTGTATCTGCGCGATTACCATCACTTACTTGCACGTTGGAATGCGGGAGGGGGGGGACGGGACCTTTACCGAGAAATATTTAGTGCTGGAATATACGTCAAAGAAGAAAGAGCGAAGCAGCACTACAAAAATCTAGTAGATTGAGGAAATTTGAATTTATATTGAACTTACTAGTATGACATTCCCTCTTTAAAGATGGCGCCAGTGCGTTCAGAAATGGGTGACGCACACACACTGCTGGAAGTAGCTATACGGATGACTCGCGAGATATTCTTTGGCCTTGTTGTTCTATGTTGCCTTGGTGACGAGTAATCAGATGTTCACTTTGATCCAATCGGTGCGTTACTTGTGGGCATGCCCTGTTCGAGGTTTGGAACGCCGATAGCAACGTGTGTTACATAGAAGTCCTATCGCTGTTTCTTCTTTGTAGATCGGTGAGTGCCGGCTGTTTTTGTTTTTAACTAATTGCACTATGCATGTTCAATTAACAGTAAACACTGAATTTTATATGTTGTTCATGCGGCATCGATTGTGTTTTTATTTGCATCATGCTAGAACTCTTATTTACACCATGGATATTTGCTTCACTGGTCACTATATATCTTATAATGTTTGTGTAATTGGACATTGTTTTATTATTATGTGTTGATTTGTAACACGGGTTGTCTGGGCTTTGCCCCCTATATATACTCATGTATTGTGAAACACACATGACTTGAAAAAGCCCTCATAGAGAGGGTAAAACGTTGTAGTGGATGAATAAAACCAAGTTGTTTTTTTTAGTGCTGCTTCGCTCTTTTTCTACTTTGACGTGCATTACACAAGGAGAGGTCACTCCTTGGTCTGAAGCGTAGCACCGGCCTAACCGGGCGTGGAATCGGTGCTGCTCCTATCCTTGATTTTTCTAGTGCTGGAATGTGATATTGTACATGTATAGTATCACATTCCAGCACTAAATATTTTTCATCTGAAAAATATTTAGTGAGACCTCTGTACGTACGTATGTGTATACATTAATAAGGTCCTCTTACACGGCCAGTTCTGGGTCGTGTAAATGAGCGATTGCATTGCATTGCATTGGTACCAGTCAGAAAGGCGCACATTGGGGCTTGTGCTTACTGACTTAATGCGCGACAAGCAAACCTCATTTTCGAGATGCCCAGCAGTTAAAGTTGAGTTAAAATTAAATTGTTTGAACTTTTTTTTACGTACTTATGTAAACTCTGGTACTGAGCCGACAGCGCTGCCTGCAGGAAGATAATTCAGTCTCATGCGTTGAAATACACGTGAAACGGAATTCAAAGTGTACAGAGACCGTTACAGGGCCCAATGAACCTGTAGAGGCATTTTGCTACCTCTGCATGCTGGTTATTTATAGGAATGGCTGTCCATGTAATACATCGACGGGATGGGTCTGCCAGGGTGGGAGCCTGTCTCTCTCTTTTTTTTTTTTTTTTTTTTAATCAGCTGTCTGTTCTAACAGAGGGTCTAATGGATTGTCTTGATGAGACTAAACCTTCAAGCACTGCTTATCTGATGGTGACCCTTTTGGTGGTTTACCAGGTCTCACATTCTCTCCCATTTTCTCTTTCCTTTTTAATATTTTGAGCTCCAATTCTGGAAGCTCCTGTCTTTCTTTTAGACCTTATTCACATGGCAGGGTTTCCCGGCTGGGTGATGGCCATTCATAAAACGTCTGTCACACGGCCGCAGTAGGAACAATAGACACCTAATGGGGCTATTCACACGACAGATTTTTTTTTTGACAGCCCGGGAAACCCGGCCATCAAAAAATGGGACGTGCCCTATTTTCGGCCGTTCAGCCGGCCGCCCGGCTCCCACAGAAGTCTATGGGGCTGTGTAATACACAGCCATCACTGGAATGTGTCCCGAGTGACGGCCATGTCTTCCGTCGCTCGCTCTCTCTCCTTCTCCTCACAGTGCAAAGTGCATGTGAGGAGGAGGGTATTTGTTTGCTCCTGTATGAGCGGAATCCCCAATCCCCGGCCACAGCTTCGGCAACGCTGTGGCCGGGGATTGGGGATTCCGCTTCAGAAGTGCTTGACGTCAGTGTGTCCAAATATGGACACAGTGAAGTCAGGGACTTCTCCTGGAGCGGAAACACTGGCCACAGGGTCGGGGATTCCGCTTCAGAAGTGCCCGACATCACTGGACACAGTGACGTCAGGAACTTCTGAAGCGGAGTCCCCGACCCTGTGGCTGGTGTTTCCGCTCCAGGAGAAGTCCCTGACTTCACTGACACAGCGATGTCAGGCACTACTGAAGCAGAATCCCCGACCCCTGTGGCCGGTGTCTCCGCTCCAGGAGAAGTCCCTGAATTCACTGTCCATATATGGACAGTGAAGTCAGGGACTTCCCCTGGAACGGTGGCGCTATCTACACACAGGTAGGGGGGGGGGTGCCATCTATGGGGGGGGGGTGCTGTGTGGCACTACCTACAGGGGTGCTGTGTGGCACTACCTACAGGGGGGCTGTGTGGCACTACCTACAGGGGGGCTGTGTGGCACTACCTACAGGGGGGCTGTGTGTGGCACTACCTACAGGGGGGCTGTGTGTGGCACTACCTACAGGGGGGCTGTGTGTGGCACTACCTACAGGGGGCTGTGTGTGGCACTACCTACATCGGGGCTGTGTGTGGCATTATCTACAGAGGGAAGTGTGTGTCAAAAAATTACAATTTAAATTCATCCAATTTTAAAACGGACAGGGAAAAAAACTGCTGCAAAACGGGTCAAAATCGGCCGTTAAAAACAGCAACACGGAACGGAGTCAGAACGGATGCAAAACGTCCGGGAAAAGCGGTCCAAAACTGCCGTTTTTATCGGCCGACACTCGGACCCTGTCGTGTGAATAAGGTTTTGTTGTCCACTTCAATCTCCTCATTCTTATCTCCTTTATCCATTTAAGTGTCTGTTCACACAAAGCTTTTTGGCGCTGACCTTGATGCAGAAACCGCGTCTGAATTGGTGCAAAGAAACGCCCCAATTCAGTGCGACGGTGTTTGCACTAGCCAAACGCCGCAAAAAATGCAAGAAAGTTTCAAACAACGCTGTCCATTTTTTCTGCCCATGAAAAAAACTGTGTGAAGTAGGCCTAAGATGTACAAGAGGGAAAAAATTGTAAGGCAGTTAAGGTGTATTTAAGAAGCTGATTGTGAGAATTTTAGGGTTCCTTAAGTTAGGTAAAAACACTAGGGTACTACTTCATAAATAGTGTAAAGCCTCATGCACACGGCCGTGCCCGTAATCACGGCCCGCGATTGCAGGCACGGTCGGCCACCAATTGCTTCTAGGCTGACGCCCGCTTTTTTGGCCCATGCTCCCATACAAAGTATGGGAGTACTGACCATAAAAAAGCAAAAGCTAGGACATGTCCTATCTTTTGCGTTACACTTCTACGGCCCGGACACCTTCCCGTAAATAAACGGGAAGGTGTCCGTGGGCAATAGAAGTGAATGGGTCTGCAATTACGGAGTTTTTTTTATGGTGGTGTGCATGAGGCCTAATCGTGTAATTTTGTGCAGCATTTCTACTGACCTTTAGGGTAGGAACACATACGGCATAAACAATGCGGATTTTCCGCTATGGATTCATGGTGGAAAATCTGCAGCGTATTACGGTAGCAGCAGTGTGGGTGAGGTTTTAACAAATCTCAGCCCCACACAACAGAAAAGAGTCGCCAAAAAAAGGCACGTAAATTGACCTGCGGTGCGGTTTCTTCAGTTAATTAATGGTGTGCAATTGTGTTGCGGGTTTTCTCCATTGAATTCAATAGGGTACTTAAACCCGCAACAAAGTAACGATTCTGCTGCAAAAATCACAAGTAAGTTATACTTACCCAGAGTTCCCTGCTTCTCCAGTCCGGCCTCCTGGGATGACGTTTAATCCCATGTGTCTGCTGCAGCCAATCACAGGCATCCACCTTGAACACGCCGTGTGTGTTCCTACCCTTAGTTTTCATGCCATACAGGTAAACAGAAGAATTGGTCTTTAATGTATTTTCTTGTCCGATACACTCAATTCTGGAGATTGGTGGAGAAATCTGACACTTTGGCGCAGCAAAATCGTATCTATACGGACAATATAGTTTTACCACTGTTTCACTGATGAAAGATGAGCAGGGATCCTATCTGCTGAATTTAACAGTTTTGTGTACTGATACTATTATCCTATAAAGCTCTTTTTTTTTTTTTTTTTCTATTGAGAAAGATCTTAAGATGTTTGTTAGTGGCATTCTCGGCCCCGCCATAAGTTTAAATCAGACGGCTGAAGACCAATATACGAAGCAGCAGCCTTTAGCATAGCAGTTTTGCAGAAGAGGCTTTGAGCGTTGTATAGTTGTCTCAGCAGAGTAACGCCCATCTGCTGGCTGTGTCTTCCATTATTAGATTTACACTCCTGGCTTGAGATGAAAATGCCAGCAACATTGGAGGTACCCCTTAATGTTGGGGAAACCTGTGGCAGCACCTTTTGTTGGGAGGACACCTAGCAATGCAGTCTGCCTTTACAGACATTTGTGAAAGAATGGGTCGTTCTAAAGAGCTCACTATTCCCACAAAGTTGGAAGTACACAATTGCCCAAAATGTCTTGGTGTGCTGCAGCATTAAGATTTTTCCTTCACTGGGCCTAAGAGGCCGAGGCCAATTTCTGAAAATCAAGTTCTATAGAGCTCACTGAATTCGAGCATGGTACTGTAGCAGGATGTAATAGGATGCCATTATTGTAGCAATTCCGTTTGTGAAATTTCTACCCTCCTAGATATTTTAGGATCGTTTGTGAGTTATATTATTGCAAAATGGAAGCGTTTAGGAACCACAGCGGCTTCGCTAATATGTGGCAGACCATGTAAAGTTACAGAACGGAGTCGCTGAGGTGCATAGTGCATTAAAGTCGCCAACACAATGCTGACCCAAACCTACTCTGGCATAAACATCTGCACAAAAACTTTCGCGGCGGGAGGTTCATGGCAATGGTTTCCATGGTTGAGCCAGTGCATTGCCAGCCTTACATCACCAAGCACAATGCCAAGTGTCAGATGGAGTGGTGTAAAACACGCTGCCACTGGACTCCGTAGCAGTGGAAACCTGTTCTGTGGAGTGGCGAATCACACTTCTCTATCGGACAGTCTGTTGGATGAGTCTGGGATTGGGGAATGCCGGGAGAACGTTTACCCGCCTGACTACTTTGTGCCAACTGTAATGTTTGGTTGCGGAGGGATAATTCTATGGGATTGTTTTTCAGGGGTTGGTCTAGGTCCCTTTGTTCCAGTAAAGGGAAATCTTAATGCTTCAGCATACCAAGATATTTTGGACAATTATATGCTTCCAGCTTTGCGGGAACAATTTGGGGAAGACCCTTTTCTGTTCCAGCATGAGCGTACCCCGAGTACAAAGCAAGGTCCATAAAGGCATGGTTGGGTTGGTTTGATGTGGAAGAAAATGAGTGGGCCGCACGGAGCCCTAACAACCCCAGCGAACACCTTTGGGATGATCCCGAGCCAGACCCTCTCCTCCAACATCAGTGTCTGACCTCACAAATGATCTTCTGGATGAATAAGCAAGAATTCCCACAGACACTCCAAAATCTTGTAGAAAGTCTTCCCAGAAGAGTGGAAGGTGTTTTCGCTGCAAAGGGGAAACCAACTCTATATTAATCCTATATATATTAATAAGAATTTAGAATGGGCTGTAATGTTTAGGAGTCCCAATACCTTTGTCCATATAGTGTATCTTGCCACTGGTAAGCAGTAATGCTGACAATGTTATGTTCTTGCTTCCTAAAAAGCCGACTGCAACCGGAGCTGCTAATGGGCCCTTCTCTCTACGCAATACTGAACACCGCATCAGTATTCCACTGATCTTTAAACTACCCCTGAATTTATTTAAAGACCTTGTAATTTTAGGGCCCTGCACTCCGCATTAGGATGAAAGGGTGACCGTCTATTTATTTTTACTTTCATCTGACAATGAATCACCAAAGTTTTTTGTTTTGTAACGTAGGTTTAGGGACCTGTTCACACGTAGTATGAAAAAACAAAACAAAATAAAACGGCCCATTGATTTCAATTGAGGCAGAGGCGTCTTTTTTTTTTTTTTTTCCCCTCCCCGGGTGGGTTTTTAGCCGTTCGTGGTAAAAAAAAAAAAAAAAAAAGGCTGCATATTCTTTCCTGCCACGGTTCTGCCTCTGACCTAATATTGAAATCAATGAGAGGCAGAAAAAAAACTGCCGCTTGTTTCCGAGCGTTTTTCACTGCATTTTTTTCCCGATGTCCTCTGGCTGTGGGAGAAAACCATGGCAAAAAAGTGAAGTCAGGTCAAAAATCTGCCTCAAAATTCCTGAAGGCAATTTGAGGCAGATTTTTTCTGCCTCCAAAAAACTTTGTGAATTAGGCCTAAGAGCCAGTTCACAAAGAGTTTGTCGCGGAAACAGTGTCGGGGTCAGCACCAGAAAACATCCGAAACCACCTCCCATTGACTTCAATGGGAGGAGGTGTTTTTTCTGCGACATTTTTAGCCACTCGCGTTAACAAAAAGCGGCATGCCCGCTCTTGCCGTGGCTCCGCCTCTGACCTCCCAACGAAGTCAATGGGAGACAGAGCATTTTTTGCAGCGTTTTTTGCCTGCTCCGCTCAATGGCCGCGAAAATCGTGGCAAGAATTTGCAGGCAGGTCAAAATCTCCCTCAAAATTCTTTCAGGAATTTTAAGGCAGATTTCTCTGCCTGCAAAAATAACTCTGTGTGAACAGGGCCTAAACGGGCGGTAAACCTCTTATTCAAGGGACTGATTTGTATGGACTATCTACTTACTTTGCGATACCCCTTTTAAACAGTTGCGCCTAAGGTACTCGGACCGTACCAGTGTACCGCCGAGGGTGTCCGGGCGGGAAAGGTAGCGTTGCCTACGCAACGACCCGCGTATTTGTACCAGCGGTAGGACGTTGTCCTCCACAAAGTAATCTAGTGCAGTCCGGTGACCTAGGCGACTAAAGAGATCAGGATAAACCGGGTGGCAGAGTGGCATATCTGTGACCAGTGGAGCACTATAGAATGCGGGATCCATGCGTCCACTTATTCCTTTGACAAAAGGGCACGGTGGGAACTGCCGCGAAGGTAGAGTTCCCCGTCATCGGTTATTGACCGCTTTGCTGAAATTTATATGCAGCTGTTTAATAACGAAGTTGATTGGTTCTTAATCTGCCCATGTGTGTCGTAATTAAATCCACGTTACAAGCGCGCTCGGCGATTGGTGCACTATAGTAAAGAAATGGAGCTCGGTGACCAATGTGTTGTGGCGAAAATAATCAGCATTGTATGGTCTACCAGTTTCATTCAATGTTTCTCTACTTAGCCCTTTTTCAGTACACCATTTATCTATTGACTGATGTCCGAAAAAAAATATATACACTTCTTGGGCTGCCAAAGCCTTGTTCCCAGTGAGTATACTGTAAATTGGTCTGCTTACAAATGGGTAAATAAAATCTTCCATCATGAAATGTTGATGTAAAACATAGCAGAATTGTCGCTGTTTATTACATATGAACTATATAGCCAGTCAGCCATGCTTTGCTTTGCATGACAGTGAGGCGAGTCTACAGGCAGAGGGACTCTCCCAGGCTGTCTCTGCGCACGATGGAGGAAGCAGGACTAGAACAAGAATGCTTGTCAATCCGCAGGTCCCTAGTGACTAGCTGTCAGAGAACCATTTCCAGGGCAGGGACATTCATGCATGTGGTCAGCCTCTGAGGCAGGTCACGTTGCCATAGTGACTGGGGTGACTGCCTTTTTCCTCATCCCCTTTGCTATCCTCTCTCTCGTTACTACCTTTGATGTAGTATTAAACATCAAAAAGTAAAATTAGGTCAGTAAAAAAAAAAAAAAAGGCTCCTGCAAGTATACGAGCGCAAGGCATGATGGGAGAGCCGTATTTGTGAGCTGCTTTAAGATTCACTCTCTGGCTGTCTGCATCAGTAACCGTTTTTTTTTTCTTCTTCATCCTGGGCATCGCCCGAGGCAGTCTTAAGGAGACGATAGGGAATAGATGCTGTGTATCTGATGCTGTCTTCTATTTGTATCCATATTTTTTCCTCCAATTTTCTCGTGCTGAGGTTTTCTTTTCTCCGCCTCCTCCTATACCTCCCTTGGTGGTGCCTCGCTGAGTCGATGCTGGAGAAAGTAGGGATGGAGACTGTCACTGCGAGTCACGGGGAGGCACTCTGTAAATGGAGCCAGGGCTGCTAGGGACATTGACTGTAAGCAGCTGGGATGGGTTGCACTACTAGTGTCATCCTTTTTAAAGGCATTTGCACAGTATTGGAGAGAAACTGTGCTTATATCTGCAAACAGCAAGGGGAAAATAATGCTGTGGAGTACACCGCACAGAGCTTGTCGAGGGAGGACTCCGGCTTCACCCATTCATCTCTGGTAAGTATGGAATGGCATATCATCGCCGGCTGTTTGAGCTGCATGTACATATCCCTATTGTCAAACAGCCAGGAATCCTAATCTGTGGGATTATATTAAGTGGGTGTTTGTTTCCTCCTTGTGACATAAAATCACCTTCTCTTGCTCTTAGTATTTTAATATTTAGTAAGGTGCTGAGGTTATGTATTGCTAATGTATAGAATAAGTCCCATATACGTACATACAGCATGAAATAATCTGCCGTGTATGGTGTGGTGCTGGCACGTAAGAAGCTGCGTTCACATTTGGGTTTCCCTGGGCTGGGGCTCCTCATACAAGCTATTCATCAAGTCTTTTTGTGTGATGTTTAATTATAAGAATTAATAAAGCAGTCACTTGAGCAGTTCTGTATGCCCTTGGCTGTCTGGTGACTACACACTGGCGCTATAGATACTATGTCTTTCTTTGCAGCATAATTGTTGTAATCTAGCAGAAGCAATGTGATAATATTGCACTAGACTGGTTGTAATGTGATCTATATTGTGCATGGATTTCATTATTTAAAGAGGATTTGTCACCTCTCCTGGCATGTCCGTTTTAGTGAATACTTGTATTCACCATTTAAATAACAATTCTGGGGCATTTTATCTTAGAATTCTGCATTGTGCTGTTCCTCTGTTATTCCTCCTAGAAATTTATGACTATATTGACAACTGGGTGGTACCATACACCTTGTCAAATGGGCATGTCCCTTCACAGTCTAAGGCCTCATGCACACGAACGTATTTTTTTCCTTCCGTAAATACGGGTCCTTGGTCACACGTATTCAACCCATATTGCACCAGTATTTACAGACCTGTGCCCGTAAATACGTGTCCGCTGTCACCAGTATTCCATCCGTATTTACGGGCACTTTTTCGCTGAAAAATTGCATTGCATTAATCCGCAGCCCTTCTCTCTATCAGTGCAGGATAGAGAGAAGGGGCATCCCTTTCCGCAGTAAAAGAAATTCATACTTACCCGGCCGTTGTCTTGGTGACGCGTCCCTCTTTCGACATCCAGCCCGACCTCCTTGGATGACGCAGCAGTCCATGAGACCGCTGCAGCCTGTGATTGGCTGCAGCGGTCACATGGGCTGAAACGTCATCCCAGGAGGCCGAACTGGAAGAAGAACAATGGAGTTCTGGGTAAGTATTAACATATTATTTTTTTTTACACGTTTATCTATATTGTGATCGGTAGCACTGTCCAGGGTGCTGAAAGAGTTACTGCTGATCGTTTAACTCTCTCAGCACCCTGGACAGTGACTATTCCCTGACGTCGCCTAGCAACACTCCCATAATTATGGGTGCACACACGTAGTCACCCGTAATTACGGGAGCCTCATAGACTTCTATGGGCCTGCCCGTGCCCTAATTACGGCCTAATATAGGAGATGTTCTATATTTTTTTAACGGCCCGGGCACCTTCCCGTAAGCATACGGGGAGGTACCCGTGGCCAATAGAAGTCTATGGGCCCGTGATTACGGGCGTTTTTACGTTCGTGTGCATGGGGCCTAAGACTTTGAACGCTGATTGGAAAGTGTTAACCCAGGTGTTTTATGGGGAGTACAAGTTTTCACTAAAACTGACATGTCAGGAGAGCGGACAGGTCCTCTTTAAGATAACTACATCTGCAAGTCATCAGATGCAGTATATGTGACAATTGCTTACAATTAGGTTGAAGGATGTGATTTTTTTAATATTTTTTTCATTAAAGCTAGGACCTCAATTGTTGTAGTTTAGGGTCCAAGAAATACTCCGCAAAAGCTTTGCTGTGTCTGACCCCAGCCATACTTGACTTTATACTGCTGCATATACAACAAATCTTACTGTGACCCAAAATAATGTATTTCTTCCATGTACACTAATTCAGAATCCAATATATTGATCCCTGCATGCTAAGTATATTTGCCTTATTTCTAAAAACAGATGTACCTTAAATAATTAAGTAGCTAGAATCTCAGGCTACATTCACATGACAGGAAAAATTGGCCGTGACTGTTTTTTTTTTTTTGTTTTTTTTTTAAACTGTTGTCCTATGGCCGTTTTCAGAACAATGTAGTTTTATGGCTGTATTCACACATCCGTTTTTTTTAACGGCCGGTGGATACTAGCTGTCAAAACATAGGACATGTCCTAATTATGCCCGTTTTCACGGCCTGTCCGCCCCAATAGAACGCAATGGATCAGTTTTTAACGGCCGTTTTTCAGGAATCAATCCTTGTGGCGGCCATTAAAAATTGGTCCTAGCCCTCTCAAGAGGACTCCCTGGGCATAGCGCTTAAAGTAGCTTCTCCAGGAGCTACTTTGTCCAACATATATGGACAGTGATGTCAGGGCTTTCAACTGTGGAGTCCCCGGCCAGAGCATCGCAAACTCTCTGACCAGGGACTCCTGTCTTGGGAAAGCCCTTGACGCCACTGTCCATATATGGACACTGGTATCAGGGGCTCCCCCTGTAGATGGCACACCCCCTGTAGATAGCCCCAACCCCCCAATGTAGATAGCAACCCCCCACCCCCTGTAGATAGCACCACTGTAGCTCCCTGTAGGAGCGGAATCCCCGCCGTCCAGACCCCGCTCTGGCCAGGGATTCTGCTCCCAGAGGAGTCCCCGGCGTCACTATCCATATATGGACCGTGAAGTCAAGGGTCTACTCCTGAAGCGGAATCCCCGTCCAGAGCGCTGCTGACGCTTTGGCAGGGGATTCCGCTCTTAGAGGAAGCCCCTGACGTCACTTTCCATATATGGACAGACGTCTGGTGCCGAACAGGAGGGTGCTATCTACAGGGGGGATGCTATCTACAGGGGGGGGGGGCACAATCTACATGGGCACTGTGGTGGTTTCAGGGGGTTGGGACAAAAAAACCTTGACATCCCATTTTTCTATGTTTAACGGCCATGAAAAACAGATGACAAACGGGCATTAAAAACTGACAGACTGGAAATGGATGAAAATTTGGAGACCCACTGGTGCAAAATGGCCATGAAAAACGAACAGTTGATCGGTTTTTAAAGGCAAATTTTTTTTTCACTGTTGTGTGAATGTAGCCTTATTGGACATATTGAAAAATATTTATTTGCAGCAGATAATTTTAGGAGAGTGAATGTAGACATTACTACATCATTTGTATTTTTTACACAAAGGTAATTTCATATTACTGAAAATCTCTACCTAGGAATAAGTCACTATAAGTCAAATGGTTCTATGACCTATGTTAGGCCTCATGCACAAGACTGTAGTGTTTTTTTACTGTCCGCAAATACAGATCCGTAGTCATTTGCATATCTGGCTTGCTGTCCGCAAATATGGTCCATAGTGCAGCCGTATTGACAGATCTGAAAAAAAAAAGTAGGCTACAAACGATGTAACCAACATGTCCCAATCACTTGATCGCTCAGTCGCCATTTCCATGGGGAATTCCCTGCAGTCGCATAGCAACGCTTCCGCAATTACGGACAGCTACGGATGCACATCCGTAGCCGTTCACAATTTTGCATGCGCCCAGAGGGAGACCGGGATAGGACATGTTCTATATTTTGCGGATTATTTCTGCGGCCTGGACACACATCCGCAAATATACGGAACGGTGTCCGTGGCCTATATAAATGAATGGTTCTGCAGATTATCCGTAATTACGGATAAAAACTACGGTCGTGTGCATGGGGCCTTAAAGAGGCTCTGTCACCAGATTTTGCAACCCCTATCTGCTATTGCAGCAGATAGGCGCTGCAATGTAGATTACAGTAACGTTTTTATTTTTAAAAAACGAGCATTTTTGGCCAAGTTATGACCATTTTCGTATTTATGCAAATGAGGCTTGCAAAAGTACAACTGGGCGTGTTTTTACAGTAAAAGTACAAGTGGGCGTGTATTATGTGCGTACATCGGGGCGTGTTTACTACTTTTACTAGCTGGGCGTTAGGAATGGGAGTGTATGATGCTGACGAATCAGCATCATCCACTTCTGTTCGTTAACACCCAGCTTCTGGCAGTGCAGACACACAGCGTGTTCTCGAGAGATCACGCTGTGACGTCACTCACTTCCTGCCCCAGGTCCTGCATCGTGTCGGACGAGCGAGGACACATCGGCACCAGAGGCTACAGTTGATTCTGCAGCAGCATCAGCGTTTGCAGGTAAATCGATGTAGCTACTTACCTGCAAACGCCGATGCTGCTGCAGAATCAACTGTAGCCTCTGGTGCCGATGTGTCCTCGCTCGTCCGACACGATGCAGGACCTGGGGCAGGAAGTGAGTGACGTCACAGCGTGATCTCTCGAGAACACGCTGTGTGTCTGCACTGCCAGAAGCTGGGCGTTGTGAAGAGAAGTGGATGATACTTCTCGTCAGAACGCCCAGCTAGTAAAAGAAGTAAAAACGCCCCGATGTAACGAACACAATACACGCCCAGTTGGACATAAGAAAGCCTCATTTGCATAAATACAAAAATGGTCATAACTTGGCCAAAAATGCTCGTTTAAAAAAAAAAACAAAAATGTTACTCTTATCTACATTGCAGCGCCGATCTGCTGCAATAGGAGATAGGGGTTGCAAAATCTGGTGGCAGAGCCTCTTTAAGTATTAGATACGTGGTGGCCTTACTCTCCCCCAAACACTGCGAAGACGTGACTTCGCTGTCAATCGGCTATAACCTGTTCATGATGGGAAAGCCTTAAATTGAACCTTCGTAAAACAGAAGCGCTGATTCATTTCAGAGAGAAAATATCGATAAAATCTGTCTAGAAAGATTTACAGTTTGAGGTCTTTGATATTCTAATGCTCCGTGTTCTCATGACTGGCCGAATTTAGATGAATGACCAAGACAATGGCATGGGTTCACCACTTTTTCTGAAACCCAACTCTCACAGTAACAAGTAATAGTTTGACAGATATTAGTTCAACCTGGTTCCCTGCCAGCACATGTATACGGTCATGGGGCATCCTGTGTAACGTGGGTGCATTTAGCTTGATTGTGCAATAATTCATCACACACTGTATGCCAACCTCTCCAATGAATAAATATAATCCCCTCCACTCAAAGATGGGCAATCCTCATTACACGTAAAATCTAATTCCATTCTTGGCTCTAAATTTATGGCTCCTGCATGGAACATATTAGTCATCTGAATGCAGCCTAAAGCTTCCTAATGCTGGGTTCTCACGTAGATTAAACGCTGCGGAATTCAAGCATTGGAATTGTGTACGGAAAATCTGCAGCTTTTACAGAAGCAGGAGAATGATGAGATTTGCACAAATCTCATCCACACGCAGTGGAAAAAATCTGCTGCGAAAACGTTCATAAAGTGACCTGCAGTGCGTTTTTTTTATCCATGCGCATTTATGATACGGAATCCTTGCACTTTTGTTGTGGATTTTTCCCATTGAATTCAATGGGGAGGTAAAACCCGCAACAAATAGCAAATTCTGCAATTTTTGCAGCGGAAACGCTGCGGTTCTGCCACACAAATCGCAATGTTTAATTTCAAGTCTATACTTACCCCTGGGTGACATGGCTCCTTTTCTTCCCGGCTGTCTTCTGTGCAGCGGTCACATGGGCTGCAGCGTCCTCACAGGAGGCTGGGCTGGACAGGGAGCCGAGGGATGCGTCGCTATGTCAGTGCTAGTGAGGTAAGTATTGGCTTTTTTTTTTTCCCATGTTCCTTGTAGCCATGTGCAAGGTCCGTGATAGCGGGCACGAATGGCCGCGGACTGTCCTATTTTTTTCGGGTCACTTCTACGGCCTTGACATTTACCCATAAATATACGGGAAGGTGTATGTGGGCCATAGGAATGAGTGGATCAGTATTGTTATCCGTAATTACAGCTCCGTAGTTGCGGATGAATATTACGGTCGTGTGCATGAGGCCTCACGCAGTGTATCCGACCTGTGGGAACATAACCTAATGCTTTTCCTGCATTTCCCTAATGGAACCAATTCCGTTTTTTGTGCAAAATATATGGCTTACACATGGAGCGATAATAATCTTGTGTGAATAACGCCTTAAGCATATGTCCTTGAAAAGCATGGAGGATTTATATGAAATTCTATACCTCCAGGACCTTGAAGCTGAGGTCATGCTCATTGCTAGAGAGCCAGTGATGTGTGATTTATCTGCTATATTACATACTGCAATATGATCCATCATAGTATGCAGAGAAATGTCAATCTACCGGTTAAGATGATGCATGGGCCTCGAGTGGTAGTTCTCTTTTGTGGGTGCTCAGAGGCTGCGTACTGATTTATTTTCAATTAGGCTAGTTCTACACAATGACTTTGGCCGTAACACAGGGTGCACGGGCCAAAGATCGCTGTGTCGCGCGGCCTGCATCGCAGGTATTGAAAGGGAATGTGGTCACTGCGTCCCGCAAGTTGCCACGACACCGCAGTCGCAAGAAGTCCAGTGGATTTAAATTCCTTGTCTCTGTGGTGTCGCTAAGTCGACCACATTTACTTTTATTACCTTCAGCAATCTTTGGCTGTGGGACAATAGAGGGGGTTTTCCCATAGCCATGAAAGCTTACTATAGGAATGTGACTGACTTGTAATGTCAGCAGTTTGTTAATGACATATATGGTAGGAAGCAGTTGTTTATGCAATTCTAGATATTTAAAGAGACCCTGTCACCACATTATAAGTGCCCTATCTCCTACATAATGTAATCGGCGCTGTAATGTAGGTGACAGCAGTGTTTTTTATTTAGAAAAACAATCTATTTTCACCAAGTTATGACCTATTTTAGCTTTATGCTAATGACTTTCTTAATGCCCAACTGGGCGTGTTTTTACTTTTGACCAAGTGGGCGTTGTGGAGAGAAGTGTATGACGCTGACCAATCAGTGCCCAATCAGCGTCATACACTTCTCTCCATTCATTTACTCTGCACATAGTGATCCTGCTGTTTTCACTATGTGCTGTCACACAGACCCACATTAACGTTACTGAAGTGTCTTGACAGTGAATAGACATCACCTCCAGCCAGGACGTGATGTCTATTCACAAACCCGACACTTCGGTAACCGTTGTGTGGGACTTACAGCACAGCAAGCGTAATCTCGCGAGATCACGCTGTCAATAACAGCACAACGTGATCTCTATGCTGTGCTGTAAGTCCCACGCAAACGTTACTGAAGTGCCGGGATTGTGAATAGACATCCCGTCCTGGCTGGAAGCGATGTCTATTCACTGTCAAGACACTTCAGTAATGTTAATATGTGAGTAGGATCACTATGTGCAGAGAAAATGAATGGAGAGAAGTGTATGATGCTAATTGGTCACTGATTGGCCAGTGTCATACACTCCTCTGTACAATGCCCACTTGGTCTAAAGTAAAATAACGCCCAGTTGTCTATTAAGAAAGTCATTAGCATAAAGCTAAAATAGGTCATAACTTAGTGAAAATAGATAGCAGTGGTTTTTATTTAGAAAAACTGTCACCTACATTACAGCGCCAGTCACATTATATAGAAGATAGGCCACTTATAATGTGGTGACCGAGTCTCTTTAAGAATAGATTCACCTAAGGTATTCTTCGTAATAAGACCAAATACATTCTGACTTAATGTGTCCTGCCGTTTCAATAGTCATTTAAAAATGACGCTACACAGTGGTGAATGACGGCTGGGTAATCGCCTGAGATCAGTGACAGTCACTGTGAGGGTATGTTCACACGGCCTATTTTCGGCCGTTTTTCGGGCCATAAACGGCCGAAAAATTGGAAGCAGAACTCCTCCAAACATCTGACCATTGATTTCAATGGGAAAAACCACGTTCTGTTCCGACGGGCCGTTTTTTTACGCGGCCGTTTTGAAAAAGACAGTGTAAAAAAACAGCCGCAAAAAAGAAGTGCAGGTCACTTCTTGGGATGTTTTTAGAGCAGTTTTTCATAGACTATTGAAAACCGCTAGGAAAATGCTGCGAAAAACGCGAGTTGCTCAAAAAAACGTCTGAAAATCAGGAACTGGTTTCCCTTGAAAACAGCTCCGTATTTTCAGACGTTTGCGTGTAAACATACCCTTAGGCCTTATTTACACGAGCGTGCTAAACGTTCGTGGGACGGCCGTTGAAACAGCGGCCGTCCCACGGACCTATGTAATTCAATGTGACCGTTCACACAGCCGTTGTTTCAACGGAACATGTGAAGGGTCCGTGGGAATATAAGACATGTCCTATCTTTTCACGCATCCCTCCATAGACTCATCTATGGGGGGTGCGAGACATCGCGTCCCGCAGCGCCTAGCACTGATGCACCTCGGCCGTGAAAAACTGTAGTTTTTCACGTCCGAGATGCGCAACGCTCGTGTAAATAAGGCCTTACTGTGATTTTGTGGTGCCCAAAGTGTTTGTCACTAGAGATGAGAAATTTTTCACCAAATTCAGATTTTGATTATTCACCAAATGTGGTAATCGAGATCTTCTATTATAGGAGGCACCACGGACTTCTATCTAACATTAGGTTTGGATGTTTCTTACATTCGGAAACTGTTGCATAGTTGTAATATAATAGATACAAATGTCCTGTCCATTAAAGCTTAGAAGGTGGAGTGGATTTGGTCACATATTGCATATAGATCAGACTTTTATAGCTGAAGAACAGAGGAGAATGGCTGCAGTATTCTGCATATGTTCAGCGGTGGCAGGGTTGGGTGGCGCAGTGAAAGTGTTACTTGGTGCCCTGTCACCAGAAGATCAATAGACTTCTGTATTGCATTTAGCTGGTGAGGCTGCTGGCTGCTGCCACGGTGGGTGTTGCCTCATATGAGTTCACACTTTTTGCTTCTGATCCTTCAGTTTAGAATTGGGTTACTTTTTCCATTGTGTTTCCTGAGGAACAGTGTGTGTGTGTTGTGCCTTATGTTACCCTGTTGTTTCCAGAAAAATTATTTAAAACTTTTCATTCCTGCTGCTGGGGTCATACACATACATGTCAAAGAAGCAATGTGTTCACGTTCTTAGAACGCCTCCCCTACCTGTCCTGGTGTGGAACTACAAGAAGCAGAATGTCCATATAGCCTGGCAGGTCTTGCTGGGCATGTTTTATTTAGCACAGATCCTGAATTGGTACCCTTCCGCACACTGATAGAAAGCATACACCTCATTTATACTTCTTACAGTCCGAGAGTTGTTGGTTTCTGTTATGATAATGTTTAGCTTTCTGGCCACAGGGGGGAAATTCTGACGTGTAGAAGAGAACCTTGTTTGTACTTGGAGTTGGGTGGTAGCCAAAAGTTCTAAAACTACAGCAGCGATCCTAATCTGAAAACAATACATACCTTTGTATAAGGCTGTCATGTGTAGATTATACCAGTCAACGGAAAGGTTCATGACTGGTAACATTAAACGCTGTAACAATGACATTCTCCGTTTTTTACATTCTTTTAGATGGTCGTGTAAATAGTCTTAGCGGCTGTACCGAGGACCACTGGTGAAAGACTAATTAGTTTTTACAACTGCATAATATATGTGTAGGGAAGCCGCCGGGTACCCAGGACGAGTTATTACGCTTTGTACTGAGCCGTAGAAGGGCTTCCATAGAGGTTCATAAGATCCCTACTTTACCTCGGAGATCCTCCAATTTCATTCTGTCTAATTCTATACTAAACAGACAGAAAAAAATAATTGACTTGCGTTAACGGACGCCATATGTACAGAGGTAGTGTCCCCTTGAAGCTTTTGGGCCTGTTCACATCACCGTTCGCTTTCCGTTCCAGGATTCCGTTCGCTATTGATTCCGTAGTTAAATAGGAAACCTGCCGGAATGGTGACTGAGTCGACTGCGCTATTGATTCCGTCGGAAAATCGGAAACCTGCCGGAATGGTGATGAACGGAAACCATTAGCAATGTTTCCGTCACCATTGATATCAATGGTGACGGAAACAGAAGCTGTGGTTTCAGTTTCACTTTCCGTTGCGGGGTTCACCCGACGGAAACCTCCGAACGGTGATGTGTACAGGCCCTTTTTTCTAGGCGAGAATATCTCTGTACACATGGAGTCAGACGGAGCACTGAGGCTGTGCAGCTGTGTGCAAAAGGCTCTGACGTGTGCGTGAGCTCCAAGGTTCAGTTCCTTGGGTCTAGTTAGATTTTCTTCACAGCTGGTAACTCGCTCCAAGGTCAAGTCCACAGCCTGTTGACAATGGGAAGATTTTTCTTTTATTATTGTGAGATTTACACAGCTGCCACTTGTAGTTCATGTCCCTGTGTTCTGTACAATAGTCCAATTGTTTGGACTGCGTTTCCTCATAACGGAGAATAGATTTATGCCTTGTGTAAAAGCATTTGTATAGGAGCAGTGCAACCCAAGTACCCTGTATGCATTCCTTACACTTTGTGAACTGTGTGAGTTCCTTTCAATATTACACGTTCATTAAAGAGAACCTTTCACTACCCCATACGTGTGCAGCTGAGTGCACCATGTTATAGGCGCTGCTGCTCGGATTCTGGGTCACTTTGATTTACCGGTCTAGCCTCCGCCGTTCTGGGGATATTGGTGCCGTTGTTGTTGGCGCCTGATATGTAAATTAACCCCTTACTGTCATTGGAGAGTTCCTGGACATGGAATGTGCAGTGCTCTGACTGTCCAATCAGCTGCGTCAGTGTCAGGGTGGCTTCTGGTGGTCTAGTCTTCTCATCACTGGGTGATAGGAGCTGGAGAGAGGAGAGCACGCGCGCAAACACATGCAGCAGTGATCCACAGCACAGGCGCCACTGACCAAGGAGGAGAAGCGAAGAGAAGAAGTTTCTCTTCTCTCCGCCGTTAGACCGGGGCTGCGGCTGTGTCACACAAAACGAGAATGCTCGTCCTAATGCGGCAAGCACCAGTCGCTCAGGACGAGTATTCTCGTCCTGTGTCAGCAACCAGTTAAGGTACTGACACCGAGCAGCATCCGTACCTATGCAACGATGCAGCACTGATGGCGTCGCATAGGTACTGACACTGCCCGGCGGCAGTACCTTCAATGAGCCGCTGCTTGAAGAGGGAGCCGGAGAGGACCAGGTGGGAAGAAGAGAGCAGTGAGGTAAAGGCCTGTCCACGCCCAACAGACTGATATGATATGTGAACTGAGCTATGCACACGTTTTCTGAAGGTTTCATGAAATACTGGAGCAAGTTCAAATGTGGTCTTGTGCCAGTTTGTCATTTGACGCTTTCTGATACCTACAAAGTACAGTTTAGCACTGTCCTGAATACTTATTATCTGTCATTGACAAGTAGTCTGCTGGTTGCGGATAGACAGCATTCTTGATGTCTAAAAATAACAAATGCTGTTTTCTAGTTGGCGGCTTTGTTACTAGATCGAGGAAATCAAATGTGAATGCAGGCTACTTAAAGAGAACCTTGCACCTGCCCATACATGTGCAGCATGTAATGGGCAGGGCTGCACAAACCCTGGGGCAGTTTAAATTTTTTCCTACCCTCCTTCGTTATTTAGGTATCGGTGCCGTTCTATTTGGCGCCCGATATTTAAATAACCCCCTGAACTGTCAAGGGGGCGTGTTTAGGCAAGGGGACGTGTAACATCGCTGTGACACTGTCCAATTAGCTACGGACAGAGTCACCGCAAGAGCTGGAGAGAGGAGAGCCTGTGCGCGTGCTCTCACTCACTCTCCATCTCTCGGGAGATAAGGACAAGACTGTGTGATCTCTCGCGAGAGATGACGCAGTCTTGTCCTTGTCTCTGGCGAGAGATCACGCAGTCTTGTCCTTGTCTCTCGCGACGGATCACGCAGTCTTGTCCTTGTCTCTCGCGACGGATCACGCAGTCTTGTCCTTGTCTCTCGCGACGGATCACACAGTCTTGTCCTTGTCTCTCGCGACGGATCACGCAGTCTTGTCCTTGTCTCTCGCGACGGATCACGCAGTCTTGTCCTTGTCTCTCGCGACGGATCACGCAGTCTTGTCCTTTTCTCTCACGACGGATCACGCAGTCTTGTCCTTGTCTCTCGCGACGGATCACGCAGTCTTGTCCTTGTCTCTCGCGACGGATCACGCAGTCTTGTCCTTGTCTCTCGCGACGGATCACGCAGTCTTGTCCTTGTCTCTCGCGACGGATCACGCAGTCTTGTCCTTGTCTCTCGCGACGGATCACGCAGTCTTGTCCTTGTCTCTCGCGACGGATCACGCAGTCTTGTCCTTGTCTCTCGCGACGGATCACGCAGTCTTGTCCTTGTCTCTCGCGACGGATCACGCAGTCTTGTCCTTGTCTCTCGCGACGGATCACGCAGTCTTGTCCTTGTCTCTCGCGACGGATCACGCAGTCTTGTCCTTGTCTCTCGCGACGGATCACGCAGTCTTGTCCTTGTCTCTCGCGACGGATCACGCAGTCTTGTCCTTGTCTCTCGCGACGGATCACGCAGTCTTGTCCTTGTCTCTCGCGACGGATCACGCAGTCTTGTCCTTGTCTCTCGCGACGGATCACGCAGTCTTGTCCTTGTCTCTCGCGACGGATCACGCAGTCTTGTCCTTGTCTCTCGCGACGGATCACGCAGACTTGTCCTTGTCTCTCGCGACGGATCACGCAGTCTTGTCCTAGTCTCTCGCGACGGATCACGCAGTCTTGTCCTTGTCTCTCGCGACGGATCACGCAGTCTTGTCCTTGTCTCTCGCGACAGATCACGCAGTCTTGTCCTTGTCTCAATTGACAATTAAATAGCCCCCATTGACAGTTCAGGGGTCTGTTTTAAATATCGGGCGCCAAATAGAATGGCATTGATATCTAAATAACGGAACAGGGTATTAAAAAATTTAAAGTGCCCCACGGTTTGTGCAGGCCTGCCCATTACATGCTGCAGGTGAAAGGTTCTCTTTAAAGCGTTACAGCTACTGCAATTTTTTTACCCTTGGAGAATAATTGAAATGGCAATGACATTTAGTGACGACGTAGTCCCAGCCTAATTTCACTTCTGTCTTCTAATTCATCCAACATACTATGGTGGTGGTTTCAACAACCCATGCTTTACTGAACATACCTTATTTATCATGCCATCATTTCCGTTGTAGCATTGGATAGAAGAAACCTTTTTGGATCCCTCCCTATGAAGTTCACGCATCATTCTATGAGTGAGTAGAGGAGCGCTTGACCCCTGTGTTTTGCTGGCCTCGGTCTTCTGTCAGTGGATTTCAGTAGACAGAGAGAAATGGAAGGCAGCGTGTCTGACACTGCCTGACCCAGACGTCTTGAAGCAGGTGGCTATGTGAAATGGCTCTGTTCTCCGATGACAAGTGTGAAAGCCTTGTCATGTGGCTGCGGAGTTACCCATAGTTCAATTTCACTTTGGTTTCTGAAATGTCTGCATGTTGACAGCCAGGAACGGCTATCACCAAAATTATAGTTTTAAAGCCTTGTGGGAATGTTTAGCTGAAGTGTAAAAATACATTGGTTTACTATATTTTGAAATACTGTAAGAATGCGTTCGCGCTTGGCGTTTTCATTCCATTTTTCTGTAAAAATTGCAGAAAAATATCTTTCTGTAAAAAAATAAAGTGAAAATGTAATGTATGTGAACTTTCAAGTCTTGCACTATGCTAGGCAGGTCTGCATGTATCAAAAAAAATAGTGTATAAAAACTGGTAATTTCCCCTGTGCCATCTGTATAAGGGGAGAATATGTATATAGAAGGCTGTCGAGCTTTTTCCCATCCAGTCTAACATCTCTGTGAGACCATCGCATAGTATCTGATCTCTGTTTTCCCGTTCCTTGGAAATACCTATATTAGAGAAATCGTACTATCCCAGCAATACTAGGTGGATATCAATTTAGTTTTTAACAATTATAAAATGCAGAACTCTGTAAATAGTAATGGGAATATTCTTGTAACTTCAATATGAATGTGTATTTCAGATGAGTTTACTCCAGAGATTCTTAAGAAGAACATTGTAGAACGGAACGCATGGCTCAGCACATATTTCAGTAGGGTTTGGTGATCTCATGTATTATGTTGATACATGGCGTATATATTTACAATCTACGGTAGGATTCGGATGAGGGTTTGCTGTTTTTCTCCAACTTGGCGATTTTCTCAGCTGTTTGTTTTCCTAGACGAAAAAGTAGTGGTGGTTCAGTGTGGAGCGTCCAAAGACAATGTTTTCTCAGCTGTTATCTTGTGCTCCTGCAATGCCGTCAGTCATCCTATACATCAAGTCGCCACTTATGTCTGTCACGTTTCTAGAGATTGTGTCCTGCTTTGTGTTTATTTCTTTGGTACTTCTAGATTCATTGTAAAAAATGTAAAATATGCAATTGAATCGTTTTTTTTTAACATTAAAGTCAGCGGGATGGCAAGTGAAACTTTTTGCTATGTGATGACATTAGGACATTCGTGTAGCCTCTGATACGTTTGATAAATCACCCCTATTGTATACAACCTCGTCCTGTCTGGTGCAGGTATTTTTACATCCGAAATTCTGTAACAAAGTACGGTACAATATTAGTGGGGTTTTAACAAACTCCATTCACTCACAGCATAAAAAAATCCGCTGCGGATTGTTGGCGTCCTACAAATGTTCAAATCAAGAAATGGAAATCCACTGTTAACTTCCGCCCCAAAATAAACCACAAGATACATGCGTATTTCTTTGCAGGTTTTGGTATGGATTTTTAGGCCAGTTCCACAGCGTCATTTTTATGCAATGTGTGAACATAGCCTAAAGAGTTTGTCTCATGAGCAAAACCACTTTTCAAAAAGAAGCCGACATGTCTCACCACCAGCAATATCGCCGGGGGAAGCTTTAGACAGCACTACATGAATGACCGTCCATATAGTACATGAAGCTCTGTTCTGGCAGATAGTTGGGATTCAATATGGCATCCATATCTCTTAATAGTGCAAATAGACGGGTTGTACTGCTAGGACAACCATTTCATGACATCCTATTACAATCACTAGAATCCATTGGGACATCCGTTTACAAATGGCATTTTGTCACACAAGATGGATGGAAACAGAAAAAGATTGATAGCTGTGAAGAGTACCTTCTAGTCATGTGAATATTGTTACTGTTCACCATCATAGTATTTTTATAATATTCATCAGTAATTACGGTTCGTAATTACGGACAGCAATTACGGACCCATTAATTTTTTATTGGCCACGGACACCTTTCAGTATTTTCACTGATGGGTGTCTGTGCTGAAAAAATTATAGAACCGGTCCTATTCTTGTCCGTAATTACAGCAAGGACTCTCCCATAGAAGTCTATGGGAGCTTCCGTGAATACGGACGGCTACGCATGTGCATCCGTAAACCGTCCGTATTTACAGAAGCACTGCTAGGCAGCATGCTGATATTTGCGGTCTCCCTCTTTTTTTACGGATCCAGATATATGGATTAAATACAGATGCAATACAGACCATATTTGCGAATACCAATCTGTAAATACGGATGGATTATGGGTCCGTATTTATGGACAGTATTTACTGATAGATAAATTTCGATAATTTACAGAACATTTCTACGGCCCGGACACCCATCGGTAGCGATACGGAAAGGTGTTCGCGGCCAATAGAACAGAATGGAGCCCTAATTGCGGACCGTATTACTATCAGATTACGGACAATTTTTCTGGTCGTGTGCATGGGGCCTTATTGTGTAGATATAATTGTTAGAGGGGTTATCTCACCACAACAACTCCTGTCCATATTCCCATTAGGATATATGGATGTCCTAGTGGTGGTCACCCACTGCGGATTCCCCTCTGCGCCGGAAATGAAAGCCACTCTTGCGCACCCTACATGTTCAGGTATTGCATGGACAGCCGTTCATTTGAATGGCCAGCATGTAATGCTACATTTTCCCTGCCGTCCGGTCTTTCCCTGGTGATAGCAGCAGATTGTATGGAGTTAGCGAAGCCGAAACAACGGTAAATATCCACAGGATAGGTCATCAGTATACAATTATTGGGGGTCCAACACCCGGACCCTGCACCAATCAGCTGTTCCGAGTACCGGATCTTGTACAGTGACCGATGTCTGAAGCAAACGGCTCTGGTCACAGTGTAGCGGCATTGCTGTAGAACTGCAATTCTGCTCCTATTTTAGTGAATGAGGAAAGTTGGAGTAGAATGCAACACCGCAAATGCCTCCTTAATAAATGTATTGTCTTTCGGCCGACCATGCTTCGCGATTGTGGTGCAAAACCCGTGGCCCTGTACCGTTCATTCCTGCTTTCCCACTGTTAATACTGTAAAATAAAAAAGTATGACGTTGAGTGCCGCTCGGTGTCAGGATCTTGTATGAACCGCAGCGTTGTGAGGGGAGAAGAGGAGCAGTGAGGAACTTTTTTTTTTTTTTTTTTTTTAAATGTCTGATGCAAATTTCAGTTCAATTTGGGCTCTTATGCAACTTTTCTACACCAGGAATGAAAACCTGTTAAACATGCCCCAATTAAAGACTGTTTACTGTGAATAATTATTCATAGTATCCGTTATTTCCCGAAGAAGTACTAAGGTGTTAGGCAGGTGCGTGAGGTTTTCATAGTCACTTTCCAGATTTAAACCTGCGATGTTGAGAAATCAATGTTGTGAACTGGGTTTCACATAGAGATGAGTCAGGGATCTATTGTCATTCAGTCATCGCTGCGCTGGCTGCATATGAAGATCATCCCAGAAATAATGAAACATTCCTGCTCCGCTCAACGTGGAAAGTGAACTGTTGACACCAGGCCAGCGTCATGCACCCGGAGCCTCCCCAGAATCCCGGTAATTCAATAACCCTACATAAAGGGGACGGGGTTTCCTTTTCTCCAGCATTCAGTCCTGGCTGTGTTGAGATTTCTGAATTATGCTACTATTATTTCAAGCTGTAAACAATTGCCTATGTGTTTGCTGTGTACTGGGGAGATTTTCTTCTTTCTCTTCTGGAATGGAGACAAAAAAGGATTGCGCTCGACATTGGCGTGTGGTCATTAACTATATACAAGACAAATCCGCTTCTGTGATGAGCATCCATATTTTTCTGCCGGAGGTTTCCATTCTTGACTCCATGATTTTCTGCCAGAACTTTGGTGTAGAATCGATCTACTTAGTGCACATGACTAAAAGACTTTCATTAAAGGCCATGTACACCTTTGAAAACGTGTTTTTTTTTTTAATATCAAAATATCCAACAGTATGTTTAGTGCAACTTTCGAATTCGTTTTTATTAAATATTTTTTTACTTTTTGAGATGCAGCTGCTTCGTAGCCTGTATACAGAGCAGCTATATATTGCTCTGAGACCTGTATCCGTCAGGTCCGTGGGACTGGCGGGTTCAGAGACAATGGGTCCACCTGTAATCTATCACATCTAAGTTACGAACTTAAATGTGATTGGTAACAGCTCGATACTGTGTGTCAGACACGCAGGACCCGCTTTCTCTGAACCAGTCAGTGCCGCTAACCTGATGGATACAGGATTCAGCACTTGATTCAGCTGCTCTCTATACAGGACACAAAGCAGCTGTATCTGAAAAAGTAAAAAAAAATTCTTATGTTATTATAAAGTTGCATTAAACACACTGATACACATTTTCATAAATAAAAAAAGTAAAAAAACACAACATTTTTAAATGTGTACATAGCCTTTAAAAAGGAAGACCTATTCAAGTCCGCAGGACCATTTCAGGCATAGTATACAAAGCCGTATATTAATGTAAATATTCTTTTGCATTAGACCTCACGCACATGGCTGTATTACGGCTTAGCTTTGCACTTCTAGAAGTGCATTGGGCCTTTCCCGTATCGGTGTGCTTTTGATTTCTGAATGGACTTCGATGTAAAAAAAATGAAATTCATGGCTTTCTCCATCTGATGCCGTATGTACAGAGGTGTTCTCCCCTAGCCTTTTTTTTCTTTGCCTTTTTTTTTCTTTGCCTTACAGCCATTGAAAAAGTGTATATCTGATATCCTGTGTCAGGTGCGCTGCGTACTTTTATTATGATAGCCGCCCTTACAGGTGTTCTCCAGAACTATGGCTGCAGGCATGCAAACTAGTCCGCTGGTTCAGTCGACCAGTATTTCTTGACGATATGGATTAATCCATGGACTGCTGACTGGCTAGTTGATCCTGCAGGGAGCAAATGGAAATGAAGTTTAAAGCATTGCTCGCTTCCATGCCAACAACATAGGGGGACCAAATGTTAAAGGGGTTGTCTAGTCATGACCGTCCTCTAGGCACGAAGCTCATCACGGGCCTGGCTGCTGGCTCTAGCTAATAGGAGCGTCACAAGTGGGGTACCTCCATATACCCTGATAGCGTATATGAATGAGTTGTCCTGATGGTAATTTGGAACAGAACCTCCGCTCTTTACAGACTTAGTTTTTTCGTTTTAATCTTGAATGTGAATTGTATAATGCCCATGTGCGTATACGGTCTATAATTCCATTGTATGAATAGGGGGTAAGTATACTATTTATTACATGGCGCTGCATTGTTATATTACCACAGGTGTTCAGTATGGTATGTCTCTAGTCATTGGCTGGGAGGACTGCCAGTTTAGTAGGAGAAGTTAGACCGTCTCGAGTTGCCTCCCTTATGATTAGTAACAGATTACATGGGTGTGCACACAGACAAAGCCGTTTACTGCAGAGGTATCTTCCTCCATAGGATAATAATGGGAGCTTCATTTCAAAGTGGCTTTTACTGTAAGGTCTCATAAAAAGTAAGGAACAAACCGCGTCTTACTGTATGACAACTGCATGTGTTCTAAAACCAAGCCTGCGCCCGGTGAACTTCTCTGCTGCTACTGTGAGGACAACATCTGCTCTACTACACGGACACAGTGCACCATGCACAGCGCAGCACTTGTGCCATGAAAACAGATCCTCCTTTTCCAGGCCGGACATTATTCCAGCCCCCTTCAGAGGCCGGCTCACAACTGCACTGGATTTCCCACTAGAAAAGAACTCTCAAATTTAGTCTTTTTTTTTTCCTGGTCTGAAACTTCCAAAGCTGGGAGAGGCACTTCCACTCCCTCTGGTTTTCTGACATGTTCGCTCATATTGAAGTACTGTGAAGAGTTTGGAGACCTGTTGTTGGAACCGTGGCTCACTGAAGATGCAAAATAGGACAGGCACAGCCAAAAGTGTTAAGAAGGAGCTGGTGATCGAATCCCCGCTACAGTGTAAGGATGCTGCTCCAGCTGCCGCGGCTATCGAGGCTGAGCCGGAGGCAGAGAGCCACACACCAGAGCTGGTAAGGGCAGACGAGCTGTGGTGCTCACACAATAAGGGTCCATCCAGATGTTGCGATTGAGGGGCTATTAAAACCCCATCCGAAAACCACATGCGTATTAAAAACACTTGCAGTTCGGATTCGGTTGTTCAATGCAGATTTAATCGCACCTTAACTGCCACGTCTGAATGGACCCTTACATAGAAGAACAATTATCTTGTATTGAAATGCACTCAAATCTATTGACCATTATTGTATATTAGAAATGTTACGGCTTTGGGGCTGTTTCCGGTTCCTGGAGGATCAGCAACAAATGGACTCTGTAATAGTGTGTGGTTTATTTTACAAGTCTTTGGGGGTTTGAATTTTTAATACTTGTCTTTTTGGTCATTGATCACTGATGTATTGTGGCTACAATGTGTTATTTTGTAGCTGGTAAACTCTTTGTGGGTTCTTTATGGGATGTCCGGGCCAGGTTCACAATTGCTCACTGTATGATGTTTGTCCAGGTGACTGCATAAGGTCATCCACGCAGTTTGGGCTACAGGGTGTTCATGAGATCATTGGTGCTTGCACCTGGAACCATAACGGTCCAATTGTACGTGTGGTGTTGACCATCACAGTGGCCAAACTAGTGGTACATGTTTTATGGGTTTCTAATCTTAAACTAGTTGGGCAGCACAATTTTTCTAGGTAGCACAATCTATTCCTAATGTATTGTTTGTTTACGTTCGTTTGTTTGTTTTGATCTTGGTACTGTAGTAGATGCTTAGGATACTTTTGTATCTATTTTCATCGTCTTTCTGGCATGTTTTTGTGCCACAGCATTTGGCATGTTGTAAAATGACAACACTTGTTGAAAATGGGGGATGGGGGGGGGGGGGAGATTTGAGCTGAAGCTAGTATGTCTAGTAATGTGAGCATGGGATCTATAACATGGAGTCTGCACATTAATGCCAACACATGTTTTTGGGTGTCAGATTTAAAGCTCTGGCTTAGGTATTGCATTTTCAATGTAGGTTTGATGTATTGTCGTGGATTATACCCACATACTTTATGCATATAGATAAAAAGCTTTCTACGTGATGCTGCTCGTTTTATCACATCATTAAAAGAGAAATGAATTTAAAGATTTGTTAGCGTGGAATACGGTATTGCTTCTTCACGTGTCCGCATTATCCTTTAGCTAGATGTATTTCTTTGGTGTCTGCGTAGAGTAGGTAGCCGGGCATAGAGGTGAATGGACCTGAGTTCTGGGCTATTTCTTCAGTGAATTTCACATGTTGCTGTGTGTGATCTGAAACTGATACCAAGAACATCATGCAAAGAGTTGTTTCTTCGGAGATGTTCAGTTGTCCCCATGACCTACAGGTATCCTAAGTAATGACTCGATTCATTAGTCTTGTTGAAGAGATACATTTGAGTTGTGATCAATGTTCTGTATGGGGTGACTGAATATCACCTACAGCTGTGACTGTCAGAGTCCCATGCATCTGTCACCTGTCAGCCTTGTAACCTTGTTTTATTGGAAGCTCCCAACTCCCAAGCACCAGCAATTTTCTCCCAATGATGATCTAGGATACATCTTTCTTCTGCGGAGGCAACTTGGTTCCTTTTTTTTTTCTTTTTATCCCTGCTACATTAGCTCAGAACTATGATCCGTCATTGCAGCCTAGTTTCATAGTAAACCAGAAGTCTGAAATCCCGCTCCTCGTCAAAGGCTGACTGCTGTTCTGACTATCCTCCATGCTTTGTACTGCAGCTCTGACTTCAGATTTACAGTTTAGTAGAAGCACAAGCCCAGCACATTCTCTGCAGAAAGTTACTATTCCAGCAAAAATAGAATGGTTATAAACTTTAAGTGGAAAAAAAGATGACCGTGTGGTTAGTGTAGTACCTCTTACTTCTGTAGGATATAGGCGATACTGGTCTCTGTACTAGGGATTCTACTGCAACGCTCAACGAAACAGTGTTTTCTGGGGGGGGGGAATTTTACTTTTTTTTTCCGGTTATTTTCGTGTTCAAGGAGCGGGCTGCTTTCCCTCTGTGGGCAGGACCTTTATAGGTGGCATGGGACTTAACCAATATAGAAAAAAGGGGGGTGTTTTTATAACTGCCCTAATTTAATCCAGGTTTAAAAATAAATAAATAAAGGATTTCACTTATTTTACAGTTCACAGCAGATGAAAGAAAAACAAACCAATGTGAACATAAGAATGTAGGAAGCCTATTTCTTGTATGCATTGACGTGCAGCTTTGTTTTTTGCCTGCAAATAGAAAGCAAATCACCATAAACCAAGAATATAATGAGCTTGGAATGATTCCCCCCTGTATTCAGGAACTATGTGGAAAGATGTGATCTGTACAATGATACATCCCCACGCCCTGGACTTCACCTTCTCTGCACATTGTCCAAATCTATTTCACATCTGTGTGAAAATAGTTTCATGTCACTGGTCCAATATTTTTCGGTAGGAGGGAGTCTCCTCCGAAGTCCACAGTTCTCCAAGTGCACAGTTATCTCTTTCTAAAGAATGATACACGCAGCTTCTATTGTACGCTATATACACACCTAGAATTGGGGTAGATCTCATCTGTAATTCACAGCGGTGTAACAGGTAGAATTCAGCTTCCATTCAGAAATATTCTGGAACAATTGACTTATGTCATGTGTACATTTTTTTTATTTTTACGTTCGATCAGATTGAAAAATTTGCCTTTTGCTTTTGTGACCTTAGATCTACAGAGAATCAAAATAAAAGAGAATGTTTTTGAGTTGCTTCCTGATCTGAAATGGTGATGTCCATGGGGGCTGGGATGTGTATACCTACCCATACATTATCTATGATGGGGCAATCACCTGTTGAGGCTTGTGGTATAGCACCGTATACATCCTACCACTATGTAAAACGATTGCTGAAACGATTTGGTTTGGTTGCCTAAGGTTTAAGCATTCTCTCTAGTGAGAGATAAAAATTCACTGTGGATCCATAATGTCTGTAATATGCAGTGCTATGATATGCAGTGATATGATTTATCTTGGTTTGTCAGGTCAACCGGTGAATGGATAATCGCCTTTATGTGCTTTCAGGGCGATTCTTTGCTTTTCAACTCTTCATAGGGCACACAAAGAATATCATTTATATTCGGGCAGAATGTATCAGAAAAAGCACCCCCTTCTCCTCTCCCAAAAATAAATATATGTGCATTTTTATACATCATGTGTGAAATCTTGTATCCGAGTTAATGCTCCCGATTGTCTGTCGCAAGTGTCCACCTGAGTCCAGGGAGAAAATATTGTGGCAGCAACTTTCATATACAGTACATTCGGAAAGTCTTCAAACCCTTTTTCTTTTTTCACATTGTGCTAAAATTAAAAAAAATCTAGTTTTTCCACCATCATTCTGCAAACAATACCCTGTAATGACAAAGTACAAAAGAATTTTAGAAGTTTTTGCAAATTTATTAAAAATGAAAAACTCAAATTTCGCACCGACAGAAGTATTCAGACCCTTTGCGATGACCATTGAAATTGAGCTCTGGGGCCTCCCATTCCTCGATCATATTTGATGTTTTTTTGCACCTTGATTGGAGTCCACCTGGGGTAAATTCATTTGATTGGACATGATTTGGAAAGACACCCCTGTCTATATTGGGGATGCACAATGCATCGAAACTTCTTTAATGTTTCGATATCGTGCAATCTCAAACGGTTCGATATTGCTATTTCATATATTTCGATATTAAGCTGTGCGGCCGCACAGCCTAACATTGTAACACATGAATGAGAGCGAAGCTGCAGTTGTGTGACACAGCCATTGCCCCACTCCTGAGTCCTGACAAGTGCGTGCCGTCAGGATGATGTGATGCGACCAGCGCTGCACTGATGATTGCCGGCACTGAAGACTGAACATGGCAGCCGCACTGCAAAACACGCCTGTGTTCTGTGTTCAGTGCCTGCGCTCATTAGTGCAGCACCGTCCGCATGACCTCATGCAGACTGCGCACGCACTTGTCAGGAGCAGAGCAATGGCTGTATTACACAGCCGCAGTCCCGCTCTAACGGCGGAGATCAGAGAAACCGCTCACTTCCGCCGCTATTTCCTTGAATGCTGCGATCATAGCTGACTGCAGCATTCAAGGGGAACAGGCAAAGGGAGATGCCCCTTGGATCGCGTCACAGGAAATCCCTGTGACGGGATTGAGGGACATACCATATATGGGCAGACAGCCCTGGGTCCATTGAAGGACCCCAGGGCTGTCTTACCATGTTTCCTGTTGTTAGGGCATACTTGGGTATGTCCTAACAACTGCCTGTGTACTATCAGTACACCGGCTAATGTGCTGGCATATAGATATATGCCAGTACACTAAAGTTTAAAAATAAGAGTAAAAACAAAGTAATGTTAAATAAAAAAAAATACACATACACGTTTTTTACAATAATCATTAAAGTAAGTCTCAATACTTAAAATGTACGCATTCGGTAATAGGCGCGGCCATAATAATTTGCTCAACAAATGTTTTGCATCATTTGAGGTGTACGCTATAAAAAAAACCATAAAATCTTTCACTTATTAATGTAAGGCACAAGGTGTGTGAGTTTAAGCTCCATGTTCCTCACATTGATAGTAATTAACCCCATTATGTACCTTACACATTAACCCAATGTTGTCCATTATGACTGAGGAACATGATGGGGTTAATTACTATTAATGTGAGGCACATTGAAAATTGATCACACCACGTGCCCCACATCATTTTATTACTGTTGGCAAAGTATAGTTTTGATATAGAAAATCGCAATACTACACAAAGTATCGGTATCGAAGTCAAAATTTTGGTATCCTGACAACCCTAGTTTACATAAGGTCTCACAGCTGACAATGCATATCAGAGCAAAAAGCAAGCCAGGAGGAGAAAATAACTTTCTGTAGAGCTCAGAGACAGGATTGTGTGGAGGCACAGATCTGGAAAAGGGTACAAAAATTTTTTATGCTGCACTGAAAGTTCCCAAGAGCACAGTGGCCTCCATAATTCTTAAATGGAAGAGGTTTGGAACAACCAGGACTCTTCCTAGAGTTGGCCTCCTCCCCAAACGATGTAATTGGGGGAGAAGGGCCTTGGTAAGAGAGGTGACCAAGAACCCAAGAACTATGGCTGACCTACAAAAATCCTGTGTGCAGATGAAAGAAACTTCCAGAAGGTAAACCATCACTGCAGCACTCACTCCACTAATCTGGGCTTCATGGCAGAGTGGCCAGAAAGAAGCTTCTCCCCAGTTAGACACCTGAAATCCTGCCTGGGGTCTGCAAAAAAAGCACCTAAAGGACTCTGACTGTGAGAAACAAGATTCTGTGGTCTGGTGAAGCCAAGATTGAACTTTTCGGCCCCCCTTTAAGGATACCAGGCACTGCTCATTGCCTGCCCTGTACCATCCCTACAGTGAAGCATGGTGGTGGCAGCATCATGCTGTGGGGGTGTTTTTCAGTGGCTGGGACAGGGAGACTGGTCAGGCTTGAGGGAAAGATGAATGTAGCAAAGTACAGAGATATTCTTAATAAAAACCTGATACAGGGTGCTCTGGACCTCAGACTAAGGCCGAAGGTTCACCTTCCAACAAGACAATGACTCTAAGCACACAGCCAAGACAACACAGGAGTGGCTTAGGGACATATCTGTGAATGTCCTTGAGT
Organism: Rhinoderma darwinii; assembly: GCF_050947455.1. Taxonomy (NCBI): domain Eukaryota; kingdom Metazoa; phylum Chordata; class Amphibia; order Anura; family Rhinodermatidae; genus Rhinoderma; species Rhinoderma darwinii. The sequence continues at coordinate 163,069,339 of NC_134688.1, read as the reverse complement.
GGCCCAGCCAGAGCCTTGACTTGAACCTTATCGAACATCTCTGGAGAGACCTGAAAATGGCTGTCCACCGATGGTCCCCATCCAACCTGACGGAGCTTGAGAGGATCTGCAGAAAAGAATAGCAGAAATCCCCAAATCCAGGTGTGCAAACCTTGTGGCATCATATCCAAGAAGACTGGAGGCTGATATCGATGTTAAAGGTGCTTCAACTAAGTACTTAGTAAAGGTTCTGAATACTTATATCAATGCAATATTTTAGTTTGTCCTTTTCAGCAAAGATTACTAACATTTTGTTTTCACTTTGTCATCACATCACAGGGTATTAAGTGCAGAATGATGGGGAAAACCAAAATGTTTTATTTTATTTTAGCACAAGGTCTCAACATAACAAAATATGAAAAAATGTAAAGGGTCTGAAGACTTACTGAATGCGTTGTATACAATAATATGTAGACAAAGGTCTCTGTATATAAAACCATATTAAAATGATAAAGATCTCTTCACAACATGAATTTTGTTGCAGACAAAGTCTATGGGGGGAATTTATTAATCCATTTATGCCACTTCTGTGGCTTTAAAAAGTAGCAAATTATTGTCTCTTGCCACTTTTTAAAAGCCGTAAGAGAAGTTGGTGGAGTGGGCGTGGCCTTTCAGAGGATCGACAGATTCCATAGCAGACGTAGATTAGATTTTACCATTTTCTGGCTTTAAACGTAATAAATTAGTCGAAGCGTGGTTGGCCATGTCCTCTCCACTATATTCTGTGACTTTTATATGATGGTGAGAGTAGAGAGAACTTGTAAATTATAGCACAAATATGACGTGCAGCATAAGTTGAAACTTTTCTAGGTCAACATCCTGGCGCAAATCAATCGATGAATTCTCACCCCCCAAAGAGTTATTTAGGAAGTGACACTGGGACTGAGCAAAAATCAGAATCTATTATTTTTTTTAAATCAGTTCAAGGTTATTCAACAAACTTCACATCAGTACAGGTCATTATACATTCTCAGACATTTTGAAAGCATTTCTCCAAAGACCCAAGCATTTATTTCCAACAAAACAATCCCTTCCCCCCAACTCCCCCCTGTATCCCCCAGCCGGCCTTCCCGTTACAATCTTCTTTATCCTATCTCTTTCTCCTTCCCATTTCCCTCCCCCATCCTCCTCCAACTCCTCGCATGTACGCAACCGTCAGTGGCTCCTTTCCTGAATGTGTGACCTGTCCCTCCCTGCTCCCGTGCCCCCCGTGCCCTTAGTGTTCCCTTGGACCCCAGAACCATTTAGAGTGGGCCCAGCGCACGTAGCGTCATAAGTTCCGAGGAAGCACACCCAGAGTGATCAATCCACCTAGCCCATTGTTTTTCAAATTTAGTCTTGGACCCCCTCTTGGAATATATCCTATATTCCATCAGAACCTGAGAATTTAGTGCCCCTATAATTTCTTGCTTCGAGGGTGACTCCCCATCCAGCCAGTGCTTTGCTATTCCCTTTCTCACTTGGTATAGTATTTTTGCAATTGCCAGCCCTATCCCCCTCCAAGTCCCCTACATACCCCAGCAGCATTACCACTGGATCCAATGGAATCTGTACCTCAAACACTCGGCCCATTAACTCTGTCATTTCCGTCCATAAGGCCCCCAATCTCCCGCAGGACCAGAACATATGAAGGATGTCTGCCTTTTCTTCCGGACACCTAGGACACCTGGCGTCTGCCCTTAATCCCATTTGTTTTAGAACCCAGGGGGTCCTATACACCCTATGTATCAGAAATAACTGAGATCTTCGTTGTGCTACATTTATGGACAGAGTATTTGATGCCGCCAATACCGCCTCCCAGTGGTCTGTAGGAATAGGACCCACATCTCTTTCCCATGCCGCTTTGACCGGTGCCATAGGATCTCCCAGATGTTCCGACAGTAACCTGCGATACACCAATGAAATTAATCCCTTTGACGTTACTGCTTTTGCAATATGTTCCAACACTCCGGTTTCATGGATCGCCATGTCTACATTGGCCGCTTGTGTCTGCACAGCATGCCGAATCTGCAGCTACTGATAGAACATGCGGGAATCCAACTGAAACCCCTCCCGTAACTGCTGAAAGGATTTGAGTATGCCTCCCTCGTACAACTGACTCAATCGTATTATACCTCGCTGCTCCCACCCCTGCATCCCTTCCAATTTGTCCATTTCCCCCAGATATGTGTTCCTCCAGAGTGGGGTATATTTAGTACACTCTCCTATCTTCAACAAGTGCTTACACTGCCACCACACCTTATGTATGAGAAGCAGGGTGGGTCGAGTACTCGCCAGTCTTCTATAGCTGTGTGCTTCCAGTCCTGCCAGCGGATTCTCCCCCCCCCCCCCCAGATGCGATAGGATGCGCGCACTGGACCCCCAGGTCTCCTCCTGCTCCCACCCCCAGAAATGCTGACATTGGGCAGCTAAATAATACACCCAAGCATTAGGCAAAGCTAGGCCCCCCTCCTCCTTAGGCAATTGAAGCTTCTCCAGTTTAATCCTGGGTACCCCCTTCTTCCATACTAAGTCTCTGAAAAGGTTATGCAACCTCCTAAACCAATATTTGGGGATCCATACCGGGCAATTATGTAAGATGTACCGCACTTGAGGCATAAGGATCATTTTAATCAAATTTGTCCTACCCAGAGCAGATAGCGGTAGCTTATTCCAAGCCTCTACTTTGGCCTTTATCGTTGTCAACAGTGGCATCACATTAAGGGACATATAATCCTGTGCTTTCGCCGTCACCCTGACCCCCAGATATTTAAACTCCGTGACCACCGGTATCTCCACCTCCTCCTCCCCAGTCTGGATAGCCCCCGGATCCATGAACATAAGAGCCGATTTTGACCAATTTATGAGTAATCCCGAATATTTCCCAAAACGCTTAATCAGGGCCATAACTAACGGTAGTGTGCGCTCGGTTTCCGCCATGAACAACAGCATATCATCCGCGTATAATGCGATTCGTTCCTCCACCCCCCCATATCTCAACCCTTGTATATGCTCGTGTTGTCTTACTGCACACGCCAATGGTTCCACCGCCAACGCGAATAACAACGGAGACAAGGGACATCCCTGACGTGTTCCCCGCGCCAGCTCAAACCGATCAGAGAGGGCTCCATTCACCCTTATTTTTGCAGTCGGGGCTACGTATAACAACCTTACCCATTTTATGAAATTGGGCCCAAATCCCATTTTTCCCAGAACTGACCACAAGTATCCCCATTCCACGCAATCAAACGCTTTAGCCGCATCTAAGGAAAGAATGGCTCTCCCCCCTTGATTATCTGGAAGGACTTGCAAATTCAAGAACAGCCATCTCAGGTTCACCGCCGTCGATTTGGATGGCATAAATCCGGCCTGGTCCCCATGTACCACCCCAGCCACTACCCTAGCCAGTCGAAGCGCCAAGACCTTCGCTATGATTTTAATATCTGCCGTCAATAGTGAGACTGGTCTGTAGGAGCCCGGGAGCTGGGGATCTTTACCCTCTTTAGGCAGAACCACTATAGTTGCTTCATACATTGATTCCGGGAGCCGCCCCCTATCAAAACTATCCAGAAGAGTGGCCAGTAAATGAGGTGTGAGTTCCTCCCCATATTCTTTAAAAACCTCCACCGGAAGACCATCCGGTCCCGGAGCCTTTTCACTGGCGAGTATCCCTATAGCTGCCTGGAGCTCCTCCAGAGATATAGGTTCCTCCAATGTCCTTCTCTCCTCCCCTCCCAACCTGGGAAGGTCCATCTCCCCTATATACTCTTCCAACTGTTGAGGTGTGTGTTCTGCTCTAGAGGCATATAAATCGGAGTAAAATTGCTTAAATACTTTCAATATCTGCCCCGTATCAGTTTCTGGCTTTCCCCCCTCCCCCCTAATAGTATGTATATAATTATTCTCCCTCTGAGCCTGCGCCATTCTTGCCAGTAACCGTCCTGTGGTCTCCCCCCTCCTCATAATATTGACTTTTCAAAAACATCCGTTTGTTATCCGCCCTCTCCAACTGATGCTGTTTTAATAACCTCTGTGCCTCCACCCAATGCCTCAGTGTCTGGTGTGTTATCCGCAATGTGTAACCTTTCTGTCTCCGTTACCCTTTCCAACAGCGCTTCCCCTAATTGTCTAGACCTGGTTTTTACTGCCGAAATGTGCTGGATGAACACCCCTCTCAGCCACGCCTTCATCGCATCCCACAGTATCTCTTGCGGTACAGTACCAGAGTTGAACTGAAAATACTCCTTTTATGAGGTCTAGAACTTGTTTATTATCTATCAACTTCAGCCAGAATGCATTGAGCTTCCAGCCCCCTTGCCCCTGCCCTGCCCTCCCCTCCGTCACCACAGTCATTAACAAGGGAGAATGATCCGATAGGGCTCTTTGTAGGTATTCTAATCCACGAAGGGTACCGCTGCATTCGAGCACAAAATTAAGTCTATCCTGGATAGAGACTGATACGTGGAAGACGCACAAGAGTACTGACACTTATTTGGATGCTTATCCCTCCATATGTCCCGCCAGCCCATTTCCGCCACGAGATGACCAAACGCTGTTATTCCCCCCCCCTGTCGTGCCAAATTTATCCATATTGGTATTCGGTACCGCGTTAAAATCCCCCATCACGAGTAACGGCACCTCCGGGAATCTAGCCAATTCTTCCACCACTTTCTTGAGACACCCACTTGAAAAGGGAGGGGGAACATACAACACCACCAACACACAATTCCAGTGATACATCGTACAGTGTACCCCGACATACCGCCCCTCCCCATCCTGGAAGGAGTCATGACATATAAATGGCACCGCCCTATGTATGAGAAGACTCACCCCCCTTAAATATGTTGTGTGATAGGAATGAAAACTATGGCCTATCCAGGCCCTATGCATCATGGAGACCGAATCCCTAGTCATATGCGTCTCCTGTAGTCCTATCACCCGTGACTCCTGCTTCTTAATAAATTCAAATACCGCCTGCCGTTTTCTGGAGTCCCTCAAGCCCCGGACATTCCAGGACAAACAATTAAGTGATCCCGTCATCCCTCAACATATCCCAATACATTATACCCTGTATTCGTACTTTTAAATATCCGACCGGTTGGGTCATCCTTCCATCCCTCCCCTCCCTCCCCCCCCCCTGTAACATCCCCCGTAAACCTACCCCTTTCCAAGGGTTGGGGCGACAGATATCATCTGCCATAACCCATAACAACAAGCATCGGCAGGTCAACTCCGCCCACCGTACATTCAGCAATACCATAACTTGCAATTCACCCTTCCCGCTCAACTGACCATAACTCCCGCTGCTTTTTTGCAAATAAACAACCATCCCTTCAACATATCAGAACCCCTCAATGTCCATAGACAAATTCCTCCACTCCCTGTCTTCAGTGTGCACCGCAGCCAGGCCCTCAAAGGCCCCCAGGGGTTCAATCAGGAGTCCAAGCATAACCAGGAACCCTTAATGCCAGTTCTTGCCATGGTCTACGACACCTGGTTCAATCCTGCATCTCCGGCCTCTTCTTCTCAGCCGGTTCTCTCCAGATCAACGCCTCCTCTCTGCCTCCGCCGGTCTCAATTGACTTTCATGACTGTCCAACCATCTAACCGCTTCTCTCGGTGTCTCAAAAAAGGAAGTCGTGCCCAGAGCCACTATTCTCAGGCGGGCAGGATACATCATGGAATATTGCACTTGTAGCGCCCTTAGGCGTCTCTTTATATTCATAAACTGCGATCTTTTCCGTTGTACTTCCAAATAAAAATCTGGGAAGAAGGACACTTTCACCCCATTAAAGGAGATGTCTTGACGTTCTCTCGCTTTCCTCAGGATTTTATCTCTATCTTTATAGTGTAGTATCTTTATCAGGACAGGTCTCGGCGGAGGGCCGGGTCTTGTCGGCACTCTGTGTGCTCTCTCCACAGCAAACAGAGGGGTCAATTCCTCTCTACCAAATGTGTCTATCAGCCATTTTTCGAAGAAATCATCCGGATTCGATTCCTCCACTCTTTCCGGAACCCCCACAAGTCGAACGTTGTTCCGTCTCAGCCGATTCTCCATGTCATCTGTCTTTGCCTGCAATGCGGCCACTGCCTGAGAGTGTGCTTGTACCTCCTGCCTTATGTTAGGAATCACATCCTCCATGTCTGACACTCTCCCCTCTACAGCAGTGGTGTGTTCCGCTACTTTCTGCATATCATTCCTGAGCAACAAAATGTCCTCCTTTTAATCCACCCATCTGGCATGATAAGGCAGTAAGGACCATAGAATTTTGCTTCACCGCAGCCAAAATGTCCTTTAATGAGGGTTCCCCCTTCCTTGCTCCACTTTTCCCTCCAGCACCTGGCTGATCCTGCATGGCACCGCACATCTCCTCCTCATCCTCACTTCTCATGTCCCCTGCCAAAGGAGAGTACCTGGATCCATAAGATGAGCCTCCTGCAGCCTGATCTCCAGCCGACTTTCTCTGCTGTGCTGCCGCACCTCCTGCTCTCGGCGTGCGGGCGAACCTCTCCAGCTTCTCTGCTGCTTCCTGCCTTAGGCCTCTAGTGCGGCCCTCCATCTCGCCGGCGCCATCTTGAGAGCGGGACTCGCTGGCGGCGACTTCTGCTTCTTCGAGCGCGTCATTATGGATGGGCACTCGTGCACCTCCACCTCTAGACTCCGGTAAGTCACCGGGGAAGCCGTTTTCCCCCAAATTCTGCGGGATATATATGCCTTACAGGATGGATACAGCAGGAGCTCCGGTCATACACGTCCTCACATTCACCGCTAGGCCACGCCCCCCGGAATCTATTATTAGTGTGTGAACGTGTGGTTATACTAATTGCCGGAGTGAATATGATTTCCTTTTGAATGTGGCTTGAAATAGCTGATGTGTTAAAATCTGTGTTCCATATGTTGGTGTGGTGGTTTTTTGTTTTTTTTAATTTATGAAAATTACAGTGTGTAATATTGTGGTTTGGATATGAAATGGTGAGTGTCCTCCCAGATGCATATTCCGGGTACAATGAATCCACTTTACAGCTTTGTAATTCTGTTATAGGATGAGGAAAATGATCAATTCATCTCTTCGATTTAAGCATTCTGTTCATAACACATAGAAAATAAGATTTTGTTTCTCTAAGATTAATTGTATGTTTATATAATATGGTGTCCTTTTTGCGATGTTTCCAATCCTGATCAGGATAACCTGGAAAACTTTGGCCTTTTGGCCCAATCCAACAGTTTTATAGTTTTAAAGGGATATTCTCAATATAGAGGACCTGTCACCTGGTCATATAAATTGAACTGGTTAACTGACCTGAATAGCGCCATCTCCCGGATTCCAGTGTTTTTTTCCTCGTTGTGTTGGCTCCTTCTATGCTAATTTGCGGTTAGTCAACAGGGAGTGAACAACCCTTAAGCTGCCTTGCATTAATTGGTCAGAGGCAGGGAAGCTTGCTTCACCCCATTGGCTTGCTACAGCAAATTAGCATGCAGGGTGCCAACACAACAGTGGGCCATATCTCTGGACCTGGGAGGGGTTTGAAAAAAAACCAAACAGCGCTATTCAGGTCAGTTAACCAGTTCAATTTATGCCCTACTGACAGATCCTTTTTAAGCATTTAAGAAGACATATCCTAGCACGGTGATCACCACCTATTTCCAGAATGGGAGGTCCTGACCTCCTACCGCCTGGTGAGGACTCCGGCTGGGGATGAATAAAGATGTCTCTCTTTCGTTTTTATTGGAGTTATGGAAACAGTCAAAAATGGGCTCAGCTGCTTCACCATGGGAAACGGAAGTCGGGTGCTTATAACCTGAACGAAGAGGAGAAAATCATGTACTCAAAAAAGCAAAGCATATACAGAGTTACTCAACCCTTCAAGGAACACATGCAGAGGCGAGCTTGAGTAGGAGATTGTGTCCCTTTACCATCTTGTAATACGCTGTAAGTTGAGGTATTGACTAAACCAACAAATGAGGTCCCTATTTTCATATTACACTTGCACTGGACACGGGTTTCCTCCTACACAATGTTGCTTTGCTCTCATTGCATCACTAGGAAAGCCAGATCTAGCTGTGCGCTCTATTACTTTTACTCTCTCCTGAAAAGTGTGTTCTTTCCATAAAGACTTTGTAATTCGTGGAAAGACCTTGAAATTTGTGGGATTTCTGAGCCCTACTGTTTTATGCAAACAGGATCTATGTGTTTCCTTTTGATTGTTCTTTCAGTTCAGTGTTTGTAATGGCAAGAGACATCTTTTCCATTGACGTTGTTTACATTACTTAAGTTGCCAATAAAAAATAAAAAAATCTTGCAACTATGACTAAATTAACTAAATAGATTTTGTATTTGTAGTAGGGTTGTCACGATACCAGAATTTGGACTTCGATACCGATGCTTCGTATAGTATTGTGATACTCGATACCAAAACGATACTTTGCCAACAATAATAATAATAAAAAGTTCTTCCGTTTTCTGATGTGAGGCACGTGGTGTGATGAATTGTGAACCTCCATGTGCCTCACATTAATAGTAATTAACCCCATCCTGTTCCTCAGTCATAATGGACCACATTGGGTTAATGTGTGAGGCACATGATGGGATTAATTACTATTAATGTGAGGCACGTGGAGGTTCAAAATTCAGAACACCTCGTGCCTCCCAGTAATAAGTGAAAGAGCTTTTTTTTCAGAACAGAGTAAACCTGAATTACGCTGTAAATGTGTTATTACTGTCACGACGATGCTGAATGTGTATTTTATGTATTGATTTATTTTAAGGTTTATTATAAAAAAAAAAAATTTTTTATTTAACATTTACTTTTATTTTTTGTTACTTTTTTTTTATTTTTAAACTTTATGTTCTGGCATATATCTATATACTGATAATACACAGGCAGTTGTTGGGTCATGCCTAAGTATGTCCTAACAGGAAATATGGTCAGACAGCCTTGGGGTCCTTCAATTGACCCTGAGTTGTCTGCCCATATATGGTATGTCCCTCGTTCGCATCACAGGGCTTCCCCCTTCACATTTTACCCTTTTTATGCTGCAGTCCGCTTTGATCGCAGCATTCAAGGTAATAGCGGTGGAGATGAGAGATTTCTCTGATGGCTGCGGCTGTGTAATACAGCAACTGCCCCACTCCTGACAATAAGTGTGCGCGCGGTCAGCATGAGGTGATGCGGCCGGCGCTGCACTAAGAGCGGCAGTGCAGACACTGAAGACACAACATGGGGGTGTTTTGCAGTGCGTCCGCCTTGTTCTGTCTTCAGTGCCGGCATCATATCATATATGCTGAATGCACGCGCACACTTGTCAGGAGCAGGGCAATGGCTGTGTTACACAGCCGCAGCCCCGCTCTAACAACATTCATGTGTTACTATACTTAGGCACAGCTTCTTATCGAAATACATGAATTAAAAGTATTGATCCCTTTGAGAGTGCACTGTATCGAAACAGTATCTAAGTTTCGAAGCATCATGCAACCCTAATTTGTAGATTTATTTACTTATAGTTTAAACTTTGCTACTTTCAGGAAGCGTTTTTCTCGTAGGCCCTGTTCACACAGCATTTTTTGCAGGCAGAAAAAAATCTGCCTAAGGGCTAGTACACAGAGTATTTTGTCGTTGTTTTTGATGCGGAAACAGTTCAAAAAAATGCCTAAAATCGCCTCTCATTGATTTCAATGGGCAGCACAGGAAAAAGAAGCGACATGCCCTTTCTTTGGGCGTTTCCGTCTCTGACCTGGGAGGCAGAGATGGCGGTTTTAGCCAGCGGCGCCAAATGTCCGCGAGCGAAGAACGCCGCAAATTCTTGAAGGAATTTTGAGGCATATTCTTCTGCCTGCAAAAAACTGTGTGAACAGGGCTTAAGAATTCATTCAAGAATTTTGAGGCAGATTTTAACCTTCCTGCGCTTTTTTTGCTGCGTTTTCCAATGAAGCTAATGAAAGGATCGCGGGCAAGAAATGCTGCAAAAAACGCTCAAATGAGTGACGCAGGTTGTTTCTGCCTCCCATTCATTTCAATGGAAGGTCAAAGGCGTAACCACAGCAAGAAAGGACATGCATCTTTTTTTCCCCGTAAGTGGCAATAAGCTGCTTGGGGCAAAATAACGCCTCGCCGCCAATTGAAATCAATGGGCGATTTTGGCGTTGATTCAGACACGGTTTCCGCATCAAAATCAGCGCCAAGAAACTGGACAGTGCCTTAAGTTGAACATCTGCGTTGGAGGCTCTGTCAGGGGCCTCCGTTGCAGATCCGGCCGAGATTACCTTACACAACATGCTATGCTAGCGTTTCCGGTAAAACCACGGACAGCTGGAAAGCCGATGGAACCCGACGTGTCTGTGGTGCAACGTAACTGTTGCTTCCAGTTTCCCTTGTTCTGCTCCTCTGACAGAGCAGAACAACGGAACTCCCCCAGGTGTGAACATAGTCTTAGGGTATGTTCACACGGCCAATTTACGGACGTAAATCGGGCGTTTTTGCCCCGAATTACGCCCGAAAATAGCGCCTCAATAGCGCTGACAAACATCTGCCCATTGAAAGCAATGGGCAGACGTTTGTCTGTTCACACGAGGCGTATATTTACGCGCCGCTGTCAAATGACGGCGCGTAGATAGACGCCCGCGTCAAAGAAGTGACCTGTCACTTCTTTGGCCGTAATTGAAGCCGCTATTCATTGACTCCAATGAATAGCAGCGCTAATTACGGCCGTAATTGACGCGGCGTTCAAGCGCCTGCACATGCCGGTACGGCTGAAATTACGGGGATGTTTTCAGGCTGAAACATCCCCGTAATTTCAGCCGTTACGGACCCCCGCCGTGTGAACATACCCTTAATGGTATGTGCACACTGTTTTTTGTCAGGCACAAATAATCTGCCTCAAAATTCCGTCTGGATTTTGGAGTCAGATTCTGACATGCAAAACCGAAATGCTAAATTTCATTCATTTTTTTATTTTTTTTCTAGACCGGTTTAGCAAATGCAAAAAAACAAGAACGTGTAAAACTGTTCTAATCGAACTACATGTTTTTTTTCCATCTCCCATTGATTTCAATGGAGGCTCAGAGGCAAAAACTGCTCAAAGACAGGGCAAGACGCTTTTTTTATTTGCGAGTGTACAAAATAAACACGGGAAAAAAATGCCCCTACCTCATTAAATTCAAAGTAGGGAGATTTGTTTCATTTTTTTTTGTTGCTGATTCCGACGAGGTTTCTGCGTCAAAATCAACGCCAAAAGACCACGTGTGAACTGGTCATTAGATTGGGGTAGTACCGAATGTGCAGCAATACCCATAATGCTTATCTAGTTGTTGTGCTAGTTTTGTGAGTTCATAGATATTCATTTATTTTTTTTACATATTTTTTTAATTTCTGCGTGTAGTGGAGAGTGGGGCAATCTATTTCCTGCGTCTTTTACGGCAGAAAATTTTCCGAATTTTGCAGCGTTTTTTACAATGTTAGGAGATGGAGACATCTCCTCCAAAAAACTAAGCCATTCTGGCCACTTTACACAGCAGGAATTGACATGCTGCGGTCCGAAAAATACTCACCGCAGGTCAATTTCTGCTCAGACTTTTTACGCAGGGTGTGGATGAGATTTGTTAAATCTCATCCACTATGCTGCTACTGTATTCTGCTGCACTTTTTTCTGTCCGAAATTCCAGCTGGGAAAAACGGGGCAATTCTGCAGCGTCTGGACGAGCCCTAAGGCTGAATGCTCACGCATATTTTCATGCGGCAAATCCGCAGCGTAATACAGTGCCAGCAAAGTAAATTAGATTTTTTCTGCGCATAAATTGACCTGCGGCGCGTAATTTAAAATCTGCAGCATGTCAATTTATCCTGTGTTTCCACTTGCGAATTATATCTGACTAGTTTTAAAGAAAAACGCACAAATACGCAGCATAAAACCGCACCTATTTCCGCATCAAAATGTAAATACCGCACCTAAAAACGCATAAAAAATGCACTTATGTGCGGTTTTGGCTGCGGAATTACGTGCATACGCCTGATTGTGTGCAGATTTTCCACCTCACATTACGCAACGTATGCATTTAGTCTAAAGCTTCATTGAATCGCCTACCTTTGTTCTTAGTACATAAAACCCTAAAGAAGGCTTTGATGTAATGGTTCCTCAATGAATGAATTCTATAGTTGGAGGCATAGCATTCCAAATTTCCAAGGAAAACAATATAGCAACATAGGTGTAGGGTATGGGGATGAAAGGGAACCCCCAATGGAATGTGTCATTAGAAAATGACCCACAGCTTAAATAGTGTTTTTATATATATATATATATATATATATATATATATATATATATGAGAGAGAGGTTACGTTATTTTATTTTCATTATTAGGTGTTACAGTATACATTATACATATAAATATCTAAACACTGGATCCATTGATAATAGGTGATAGACACAGCTCTCCTCCTCCCCCTCCCTTCACAATGACCTCTGCACAAATCACAGTGTATGACTAGAAAACTGTCCCATAGAGATCAATGTGTCGTTTCTTATGGTCCATGTGGCTGCTGTAAAGCAAATCTCTAAATGCTGTTAAGCGCTGCTCGGGCAAGATGGCTGCCTCTATAATTATGTACAGAATATAGTATAAAAAAAATCTACAATCAGAAAATAAAACGCATTAGAAAAAAAAAAAAAGAATAGGTTTCACTACCTGGTTTTAATCAGTGTAAAAACATACATTCCCATTAAGGGCTCATTCAGACAAACGTGAATAACGTGCGTGTGCTGCGCATGGAAATCCCGCGCAGCACACGGACCCATTCATTTTAATGGGGGCCGTTCACACATACAGGAGTTTACATGCAGCGAGAGTCCGTTGCGTGAAACCCACTGCATGTCCTATATTGATGCGTTTTCACGCACCAACGAGCCCTTTGAAGTCAATGGGTGCGTGAAAACCATGCACCGCACGCGGGTGCGGTGCGTGATTTGCGCATCAATTCAATTAAAATGCTTTGCGAGTGCGTAAATAACGCATGCCACTCGCGAAACACACTGATGCATAATGCAACACACACGGCACCGATTCATGTGCGTTTTTCACGCGCGTGATTCTGATACGCTTGTGTGAATGTAGCCTAATACATACAACAAGGGTCATTGGTGCTGTTGCATTAGGAAAATGCTGTAACGTCTGGAAATCTGCCTGGCCACAAGCCTCAACTATAGCCGTGGCAGACTCTACAAATTTGGCTAGCATAGTCTTCTTTTGGCTCTTTTTGAGTTGCTAAAGATGGCAGCCTTGGGTCTTCAGACTCCTGTCTGACCATGCAGACAAACCTAATCATTTTTGGGTATACACTGACCTCTTGTTATCCTTGTGTACCAGGGCTGTAGGGTATAGAATTCAGTATCTATAAACCCTAGTCGTTTTAGAGTATTTGGCCTATTGCCATGTTGGCTGACCATGTGTGGTATTTTAACAGTTAATATAAACTTATACGGAAAGAAAATCTTTAACAGGAAAAAGCTAACCTGTCCAATTTTTTTTCTAGGCTGTCCCATTGCATATTAGGCTTCGTTCACATCTGCGTCAGGGCTCCGTTCGTGGGTTCCGTAGGAGCTTTCTTTCAGGGAAACCCATGAACGGAATCCAAACTGAAACTGATTTCAATGGTGACAGATCCGGTGCAAATGGTTTCCATTTGTCACCATTGTGTAAGGGTTCTACTTGTTCTAGATCTAGAACCTCTCATTTATAAGGGTATGTGCACACACAAATTCAAAAAGTCTGAAAATACGCAGCTGTTTTCAAGGGAAAACAGCTTGTGATTTTCAGATTTTTTTTTTTTTTTTTCAGCAACTCACGTTATTCGCTGCGTTTTTTATGGCCGTTTTTGGATCTGTTTTTCTATAGTCCATGAAAGACTGCTCAAAAAAATTGGCCCGACGGAACAGAACGCCGTTTTTCCCACTGAAATCAATAGGCAAATGTTTGTAGGCGATCTGCTTCCAATTTTTCGGCCTGAAAAACGGCCGAAAATAAGCCGTGTGAACATACCCTAAAGGTAGAGTTTTCCCGAACATTTATTAAAAGGAAACTGCACCTCAAAAATGTCGCGTATAGATAAGCCTGCAATATACTTGCAGTTTTGCTGAAGTCTTGCAGACATAAAACAGCCCTTCTTACAAAAATTCAGCAAAACATGTAGTGGAAATGCTTAGAAAATACCCCTACATTGTGCAAGTTATGCAGCTTTCCCAGGTTTCTGAAAGGCGAAACTGCCGAGCTATAGCGTGATTTGGGAGCGAGCAGGGGGGTTGATGTAGATAGATTTGGCATTCAGACGACGGGTTTTTACTGTGTTTAAAAAAAAAAAAGAACAAAAAAAAAAACAGGTTAAAATGGCCTATAATTGAGCAATAAGTGAAGTAAAATATTCACCTTACCGATTCTCTGCCCTTTCCGTGCTGCCGGCCTTACTTGGCCTCCCACTTCTCCTTGATAGTCCTGCATGATAATGTGTTGTCCATAGTGACTGCCTTGTCATGTAATGTGCCAATGTTATTGTGATGGTGATGCTGGATTTTCGGCAAGGATCATTTGGGATTGGAAACTGGCAGGGTGGGGACAATTGAGGATCAGGTGGGTGCAGAACTAAAAATGTTAGGAGAAATCTACAAACTAAAAATTCTGTGGGTATTGTCTACATAAAGCTATTTTAGTAGATATTGTCTACTTACTATTTGGACATTTTAACCCCTTAGTGACCACTAATACGCCTTTTAACGTGATCCACTACTGGGCTTTAGGCTAGGCTGACGCCTTTTCACGTCAGCCTAGTCTAAGTCCTGCACGGGTCTCCCGTGCAGGCAGGAGCCGGGGCTCTGCTGTCTGATGACAGCTGAGCTCCTGCTCCAACGCCCGCGATCGAAGTTTACTTCGATCGCGGCCGTTTAACCCGTTAAATGCCGCCGTCAATAGCGACCGCGGCATTTAACTTTGTTTACAGAGGGAGTGCGCTCCCTCTCTCACCCATCGGCGGCCCGCGAATGCAATCGCGGGTCTCCGATGGGGTGTCATGGCAGCCGGGGGACTGATAAAAGCCCCCAGGTCTGCCTGGACATATGCCTGTTAGGACGCGCCGGAGGCACGTCCTAACAGATTGCCTGTCAGATTTACACTGACAGGCAATAATGCTCTGGTATACGAAGTATACCAGAGCATTATAGCAGCGATCGGAAGATCGCACAGTAAAGTCCCCTAGTGGGACTAATAAAATCTGTCATCAAAGTGAAATAAAGATTATTAATATAAAGTACAGTAAAAAAATAAAACCATTTTTTTCCATAAAAAGTGGTTTTATTTAGTAAAAGTGTAAAAAAAAAAAAAAAGTACACATATGTGGTATCGCCGCGACCGTAATGACTCCATTAATAAAGTTAATATGTAATTTAAACCGCAAAGTGAACACCGTAAAAAAAAAACGCAAAAAACTATGGCGAAATTGCAATTTTTTTCCATTGCCCCCCAAAAAAGTCATAATAAAAATGAATCAATAAGTCCCATGTACCCCAAAACAGTACCAATCAAAACTACGTCTCGTCCCGCAGAAAACAAGCCCAAAAAATCACTACATTGATGGAAAAATAAAAAAATTACGGCTCTTGGAAAGCGACGATGCAAAAACAAATAATTTTAGTTCAAAAGTGTTTTTATTGTGCAAGTCGTAAAACATAAAAAAACCTCTACACATGTGGTATCGCCGTAATCATACCGACCCATAGAATAAAGGTAACATGTTATTTACGTCGCATAGTGAACGGCGTCAATTTAAAAACGCATAGAACAATGGCGGAATTTCAGGTTTTTTTTATAATCCCCCCCAAAAAGGTTAATAAAAGTTAATATAAAAATTATATGTACCCAAAAATGGTGCCATTAAAAAGCACAACTAATCCCGCAAAAAACAAGTCCTCATACAGCTATGTAGACGAAAAAATAAAAACGTTATAGCTCTTTGAATGCGACTATAGAAAAACGAATAAAATAGCTCGGTCATTAAGGCCTAAAATGGGCTGGTCACTAAGGGGTTAATATTTGCTGCGTTGGAAGCCTGGGATATGATCACTTAAAATGTTTAATATGACAAATGGACATTTTGTTGTGTAATTTTACACTTCATGTTCAGTAGCTACATAGATCATCTGTGAGTGGCTCATTGACATCGTGGTTGCATCTTCTAGTTGGCATAAAATGGGCAGAAGAGCGCAATTACATGGGTGGTTATTGTTGACTTTATGTGCAATGATCATGCATGGCTGTGAATATGCAGAAACTATAAAAAATATCCTCAATGTCGGGATTAAGTGCATAGAGGAGTTTTTTCTTTTTCGGATTTTAAAATCACATTCCAAATTGAGATTAGTGGGGGATTGAGAAGGACAGAGTAAGCGTTAGGGTAAGTTCACACTGGGCGGATACGCTGTGTAAAAGCACACCACATACCCGCCCTGTGTGTCCAACTGCACCTAAAAAAAAACCAAAAGATTCATACTTGCGTAGCCATGGCGGCACGTCCCTCTGCCGTCCTGCAACCCGGCCTCCTGGGATGACGTTTCATCCAAAGTGACCGCTGCAGCCAATCACAGGCTGCCGCGTTCACATAGGGTGAAACATCATCCCTGGAGGCCGGCATGGACAAAAACACAGAATTCTGGGTAAGTATAAGGTTTTTTTTTGTCTGAGTTGCGTTTATTTGTGGCAGTATCGCCGCTTTTCCACCGCAAAAAAACATCTGCTATTTGTTGGGGATTTTACTCCCCCATTGAATTTAATAGGGAAAACTCGCAACAAATATGCAGTGTTTGTGCGAATAGAATTGACCTGCTGTGGATTAAATAAAACGCACCGCAGGTAAATTTTTTTGCGTTTTTTCCGCTCAGCATTTACGCGGCGTGTGGATGAAATTTGTTCAAATCTCATCCACTCTGCTGCTACTGTATTATGCTGCGGATTTTCTGCAACTAATTCCGTTGTGGATAAGCCGCAGTAATTACGCTACTTGTGAACTTACCCTTAGATTGCAGAAATCCATGCATATGCTGTAGAAACAACCCCATTCTGAAGTATGGGATGGATAAACCGTAGCAGAAATTTTTTAAACTAATTTGAAGCATGTGAACATAACCTTAGGCCGGGTTCCCATATAGCGTAAACACTGAGGAATTTCCGCAACGGAATTCTGTGCGGAAATTCCGCAGCATTTACAGTAGCTGCAAAGTGGATGAGATTTAGAAAATCTGATCCCCACGCTGCGGAAAAAAATGGCAGCATAATCGTTAATAAATTAACCTGCGGTGCGGAATTTAATTCCTCAGAATGTCAATATATGCTGCGTTTTCTTTGATCTTCTGTTGCGGGGTTTCCCCATTGAATTCAATCTGGATGCAAAACCCTCAACAGAAAGCAAAGTGTTGCGGCTTTTGCGGTGGAGCCAAAGTCTCTCCTTCCTACAGTCTGGCGTCCTGGGATGAGGTTTCATGCTATGTGACTGCTACAATTCCAATTAAATACATTGGCTAAAATGTTATTATTGATCTACTGATGTTTCCCAGCCATTTTTACCCTTTTCTCCTAAGCAGACGGGGACTAGAACCAAATAATCTGTTGCGATCTACCGGTAGACCTAAAAGCATGGACTTGTAGATCCTCAATGTTTGGCCACCAGGCTGTTCTCTTGCTGGTTTCAACACAAAAGTGGGAAATCTGCCGCCTCGTAGGTTTCTGCCGCTATTCTTATGTAGTGGAATGTTCGCTGGCTTATAAAATAGGGATTTTATGAGTCTTAGACGGTGTTAATAGCTGATGTGGGTCTAACACGCACCCTGACCGCGAATATTCACTAACACCAAGCAGGGCAGTGTAGAGAAGGTGCACGTTTATGTATAAAGAACTAACACGTTATTTAGTCAGTGATCGCAAAAGAAGGGAAAAAAATCTCAAACCTTCGTGACCATTTTCTTGTTTTGATGAGGCTTTTACTTTATAAATGGAAATGGGTGGTATTTTCCATTAACATCTGCTCCCTATTTAAGTCTCTTGTGCAAAGAGCAGAATGGATAAAAGAATCCAAGAGGAAGTTTGTTTCTAATTTTGTTCATCTTTTCACTTTTCGGGTGTAATCTTCATGAATTCGTCATAATATGCAGAATTCTGTATTAGAAGGCCCTCAATAAGTATAACAAGTTGTAGTATGTTTAGGTAACATTTTATCTTTTCTACATGCTTTTAGAAGTGGTTTCTGATATTTTATGGTACACTTTAGAGAATTATGTGTGTGTGTTTGTATAATATATATATATATATATATATATATATATAATTTTTTTTGATATATTCGTCCAGCAGCACCAGTGTTAAACAAAAGCGGGTGCGCGCCCCAGGGGACCAACCTTTGTCCCTTCTGGATACAAAATAATCCAAACTTTAGGCAGCACTCCAAAAAAAGGCCTTATTCACACGGACATGTCCGTTTTGCGTGCGCAAAAAACGCTGCGTTTTGCGTGCGCAAAAGGTCCGTGTGTCATCCGCATATGGAGCACGGCTGCGTGATTTTCGCGCATCCGCCATCATTATGACACTCTGGTTTTATGTTTGCAAACAGAAAAGCACGTGGTGAGTTTCTGTTTTCATTCATTTATTTTCCTACAGTAGCGCGCAGCACCTGGAAGTGCTTCTGTGTGCCGAGCGCGATTTGCACACACCCATTGACTTCAATGGGTGCGTGCTGCGCGAAACACGGCCATATATAGGACATGTCATGAGTTTCACGCAGCACACATACGCTGCGTGCAATTCACTGACAGTCTGAATGGCCCCATTCATTAACATAGGTCCGTGTCACTCACGTGAAAATCAAGCGCGTCGCACGCACGTATAACACGTTTGTGGGAATAAGGCCTTCGTGTAAAACAGAGCAACCAGGTCTAATAAAGTAGCTCTCCTTTTACACTTAATTTGTAGTGCTGTCTTAATTTTTTAAAAATATATATATATCTATTCGTCTTTCGTAGTTTGCGTACAAAATTCTGCCTGGAATGATTGGAGAACTTAGTCATCTGATTTGGCGCTTCTTTTTCTCCCGTGTTGAC
Source organism: Rhinoderma darwinii (assembly GCF_050947455.1). Classification (NCBI taxonomy): domain Eukaryota; kingdom Metazoa; phylum Chordata; class Amphibia; order Anura; family Rhinodermatidae; genus Rhinoderma; species Rhinoderma darwinii. The sequence goes on along the minus strand of NC_134688.1, from coordinate 163,050,198 downwards.
ATGAAATGTACTTGCCATTCTGTATACACTTAGGTCTTTAGTTCTGGTCATCAGCCCACATTGGGCGTTGTTTATGACCACCTTAGACGAGGAGTGTTTATTTTAATGGCTTTGGATTATTATTTCTGCAGAGTTACAGATGTAGCACAGTTTATAGTTCATAATGTAATACAATAAGAAGTTGAACTTTCTTGTTAAAGATTTGGCTATGTATAGTTGTTGATAGAGATTTTGCTTGTAGGAGAACCTCCGCTGCCAGATGTTAGATAAATGGGAATAAGAATGTGGTATTGCAATGCAGTTATTCATGGCAGCCGTTCTAGCAGCATTTATGATCCTCTGTGCGATTAGGGATTGTATGAAATTAGAAAAAGGGCTCGCCTGGGGTGTCCCTGCTATCCACTGGAAAGGTGACAATTGTTAAATTAGTGGGGGTCCACTCTCACTCATCTGTTCCCATAAATCCCATTGAGCGGTAAAAAGCATCAGTGGGCATGTGTGACGGCCGCTCCATACAAACGCCTTCTCACCTTGGCTGTGCTGCGGGTGTGTCGGGGGGCATGACTGAGGTCCCCCTTTCTAGCAATAAGTGATAAATGTTATCCGTGGATTACCCCTTTAAGTAATATTTTCTCGGTTTCTTTTGATTTTATTACGTATAGTAATGAGATTGTATCATAATTACGTTGATAAATATTTATCAAGCTCTCCCGCAACCTTTTGCAACACCTATGAGAAGTTCAGAAGTGTGTGTCGTATTAGTGAATATGGCGCACGTGAGACTTTACATACATATTGGTGGATATTGAATGAGTATATACATTTTTCTAGAGACATTCGTAGAGCCGGGTGTAGGTGGGTTGAACTTGAAGGACTAGATAGACTTTACCGAGAGCCCCATGCATGATTTCTCATGAGAGGCAGAGGACCATAGGTTGAATTTCCTCTATAATGCTCTGTCTCTTTAGTTGGACCCCTACCTCCTCTGTGAAGTAGTAATTCTGGTACACACAGGGCATGTCATAGATATTCCCGGCTCTGCTTTCTTGCTCTGGGACTACTCATTTTGTTGTATTTTCAATATGCTGGCCAAGAGAAATACTGTATGTCATTGATTTGCTTGTTTCCTTTCGGGAATTCAGCACATATTGGCCAGAGTTTATTTTTTAATATATCCCCCATGTAGAGAAGGTCATAAGAGCTGACAGCTGAGGGATGGATTGGAGATAATGGTGGAATGTAAGAATCCCTCTATCGCACACGCAAGACTTGTTGAGATAAAACAAAATCTAGAGCCGGAGAAGTAATGAGACGGCCGCATGTGACACGGATTGTTCTGCATGGATAGTCTGCAAGGAAAGTGAAGCTTCTTATAGGAGTCCATGTTATTAGATGTGAGTAAAGTCTAGAATTAAGAAAAGATTTTCCCATGAGATGAAGGGAGTGGAGGGATTTCATCATTAAGAGAAGACTTTGCGGAGAGCGCTGCATACTTTGCATCCATAGGCACTGCTACAAAACCGATATTCCAGAAGCTTCGAGGCCATATTGCTTCAGATACTGTTACTTTAAGAACAGCTAAACTGGACTGGAGAACGTTTCTCAACAGACTATTTATTTTGGAGACTCTGCTTCCTAAATTGTAAGCCTCATAAAATCTTAGATAAGAGCACAACTATGGTGGGCTGCAAGCAGCAAGGACGTCTGTGAGCCCTAAGGATTAACTAGTAGCCCTCTTGACCCTGGAATCATTGTGTGTTTTACTGGCATCGAGCGTCAGCATGAATTTACATCGTTTCTTCAGGCTCTGATCATAACTTTTCTGCAGCTTTCTAGTTGTATACAACTTGATATCAATTATTACGCAAATGAAATGATGTTCTTCATAAATGGTTATATTGAAGGGTAAAGGTTATATCGAGGGATAAACAGTTTGAAAAATGACAGTATTGCCTGCATAGTGTGCGTGACCTGGCGGAGCGGAGCGCTGGGCATCTTCACGAGTTCTGTGAATAAAACATTGCCTTGCAGTTTTGAAAAAGTTTGTACAGAGAATTTTTTTTTTCCACGAATCAGGAATTTTAATCTAGATTGTATAAACTGCTTGAAGTGGGCATATCACACCTTCACATATACAGAATTCGACTGGCTTTATCAAGTGTAATGGTGGGGGAGCTTTGATCATTCTGGCAACAGTTGACAGCTAGATGGATACAGCAAACTTCTTTGACTGGTTGTAATTTCTGGTTGGGCTCCTTGCTTCAACCCCTGCCTTTGAAAGGGAATATGTCATCAGAAAGTGGCCTATTAAAATCAAGTTTTTATGTTAAAATATTTCTTAAGAACTTTTGGAGGTTTTTTAAAATTGTCATTATGTTAAAAATAAATAAATAAATAAAAAAAAAAGAAGAATAATAATCCTAAAATCTTGCAGTTTTCACTCTGGCAACTGAGCCTCACAATAGACTGACCCTTCCTGTTCTGTAGAGATCACTTCTCAGCAGTCACCTTATTATTATCACAGGCAGAATTACAATGAAAGGTAACACCTCTAGATATAGATAACACAGGATCCACAGTTGACAATAGGTGATGGACACCGCTCTCCTCTTATCCCGTCCTGCACAATGACCTCTGCACGGGTTACTGGGCATGCTAGAAAACTCTCCCATAGAAGTCACTGGGTCCGCTCCTGTTCACAGGTTCCTATGGTCCGTGTGGCTGCTGTAAAACATAACTCTTATTTCTCTTAACAGCAGCTCAGGCAAAATGGCTGCCCCCATAATCCTGTACAGAAAATATGATGAAAAATAAAAACCGATTAGAAAAAAAGACTGTTTCACTATCTAATTTTAACTAGGAAATAAATATAGGTGATACTTTCCCTTTAACATTACAGTTTTTGTTCTTTGCATAACCCTAATGTACCTAATGTAATCTATTTACTTTTTCAGGCGAAGCCAAAGCTTATTGAACCCATTGACTATGAGAATGTCATTGTACAAAAGAAGACACAAATCCTAAATGATGCACTTCGGGAAATGCTCCTTTTTCCATATGATGATTTTCAGGTAATGAGCAATAATTTTGTAAAATATGTACAATATCGTAAGTAGTGTGTGTGTGTGTGTGTGTAAATATAGGATCATAGAGCGATCTAGCTATTGAGGAGGTGAAGTAAGGCTACATTCACACGAACGTGGCCAACCTTGGACGTGAAAAACTGCAGTTTTTCACGTCCGCGATGCACCCTTGCGGGACACGTTATCACACATCCCCAATAGACTAGAGTCTATAGAGAAATGCATGAAAACGCAAGATAATGGGACCTGTCCTATTTTTTTCACGGACCCTTCACATGCTCTGTTGAAACAACGGTCCTGTGAACGGCTCCATTGAAATACTTGAGTCCGTGTGACGGCCGTTGTTTTAATAGCCGTCACACGGGCGAGATAAGGGCTGGTCTGAATGAGAAGAGGGCGAGTTATTATTTGCTTGTGTGATCAGAGAATTTCTTCCATCCAGCATCCTATATTCATGTAGAAAAACCCAGGTTGGGGGGAGAGCTGCTGACTGCCAATTCTCCTCCTGAAGTACCGCTCGCACGCCCTTATCGGAACGACTGATGCGACACCTCCAGGCTGAGGTGGGGGCTGTACAGCGGACACTGCACCTGTTCTAATCATTTACAGGGCATTATATATGGATATGAATTGGCGCTGTAAAAGTTTAAGATGCCATAGCACAAGGTAAATGTTGGTTGAAACGCATTCAGGCGATATCGACTGTATTTGTCAGCCATTATTTGGTCGCATTGTTTCACCCAACCAGCCGAAAGCTGACAGATCTTCTACCTATCTTTTATATATAACCTCTGTCTGTATTAAACTTTCTATATTTATGTAAGACAACAAAAAGTTGCACATTACAAATCTCTCTTTTCTCTTCTGAAAATCTGTTTAATCCATTTCCTTGGTAAAAGCTTCCTGCTGTTTTATTTTTACCCCTCTATTTGTTTAACATTATTGTGAAAACAATCCAAAATAATTGGTGGCCCTAGAAGCAGGAAGCCAGGCCCCGATGAGTACAAAGGTACTGGAAGTCGCTGCATCCGTCCTTGTTCAAAAGAATAATAATGAAGTCCGCGTAGAAGAAGCCCATAGTCAGCTGGGAATTAGGATGACATACTTGTGCTATGGGGCAGGTTTCATATATAAAACACCCCTTTGTATTCTAAATATGAGCCAATTTTCATACAAAATCCACCTATGACTAAACGTGCTTTCTAGGAGGTAATTCATACTGCGTTTAGGACGTCCATTCACATTTTTTTTTTATATTAAAAATGGATGGGAATTGAGAATAGATTGTGAATTAGGAAGTGGTAATACTGTGGTGTATCATCGGGAAACGCCAGTTGTGTGCCAAAAAAAACAAATCTTGCATATGGGATGGGGGTTACCGGGGGCGGACGTACAATTGGTGCAACATGTGCAGCTGCGCAGGGGCCCAGTAGTTAAGGGACCTGCTGTCACTTAAAGAGGCTCTGTCACCAGATTTTGCAACCCCTATCTCCTATTGCAGCAGATCGGCGCTGTAATGGAGATAAGAGTAACGTTTTTGTTTTTTAAAAAACGAGCATTTTTGGCCAAGTTATGACCATTTTTATATTTATGCAAATGAGGCTTTCTAAAGTCCAACTGGGCGTGTTTAAAGTAAAAGTACAACTGGGCGTGTATTGTGTGTGTTACATCGGGGCGTGTTTACTTCTTTTACTAGCTGGGCGTTGTGTATAGAAGTATCATCCACTTCAGCGTTTGCAGGTAAGTAGCTACATGGACTTACCTGCAAACGCCGATGCTGCTGCAGAATCAACTGTAGCCTCTGGTGCCGATGTGTCCTCGCTCGTCCGACACGATGCAGGACCTGGGGCAGGAAGTGAGTGTCCTGCACTTCTTTTGACGAGCCGTCATTTTACGCGCCGTATTTTGACAGTGACATGTAAAATAAAGGCTCGTGGGAACAGAACATTGTAAATCCCATTGCAAGCAATGGGCAGATGTTTGTAGGCGTAATGGAGCCGTTTTCTCAGTAAAACGCCTGAATTACATCTGAAAACAGTGCGTGTGAACATACCCTTACTGCGTACACAGCTTAGCAGTGCACAACGCCGTCACATTCCAAGTGGCAGTGCACAGTATTACAGCTACCTCCCATTCACTTGAATGGGAGTAAGCTGTAAGGGCTTATTCAGACAAACGTATAATACGTCCGTGCTATGCGCGTGATTATCACACGCGTCGCACGGACCTATGATAATGAATGGGGCTGTTCAGAATGTCAGTGAATTTTACACAGCGTATGTCCGCTGCGTGAAACGCACGACTTGTCCTATATTTGCCAGTTTTTCGCGCATCACGCACCCATTGAAGTCAATGGGTACGTGAAAACCGCGCACGGCACATGGACGCACTTCTGTGTGCCGCGTGTGATGCCCGCTACAGTAGCCAAAACTATGAATGAAAACAAAAGCACCACGTGCTTTTCTGTTTACAAACATAAAGTGTCATAATGATGGCAGCTGCGCGAAAATCACGCAGCCACGCACTATATGCTGATGACACGCGGACCTTTTGCAAAACGCCGTGTTTTTGGCGCGCGCAAAAGGCACACGCTCGTGTGAATCCGGCCTAATACTGTTTACAGCTGCTACGATTGTGACAGTGTTGTGCAGTGTAAGCAATGAAGGGGAAGCAGTGCTGGAGCGCCGTGACCCCTTCAAACAGCTGATCGGCGGGGATACAGAGAGTCTGACAATCGGATATTGATGGCCTATCCTTAGTATAGTCAATCGGTTTTTTGTCCTTGCATAACCTCTTTAATCACTGTATAATGAAAAAGTTATACCACTTTCTAAAATACTTTGGGTGGGTGATTTATAAAGTATAGTACAGGGGAAAATTTGAGCAGTTGATCATAGCAACCAATGAGATTTCCGCTTTCATTTAATAATGGGACCTCTAAAGATGACACTTTTCTTTGCGCCAGTATTGATAAAAAATGTCCCCCTTTTGTGTGTTAATTCTTCACCATTTTCAAGATGTTTGTGTGCTGTCAGTGAATGAGAACACTCTTGTTTACATTCAGAGGCAGCAAACCCGTACATACCAAAGCAGATATAATATATCCAGTCTAGGCAATACTCTGAACTAAACAGCTTGGTCTGGTGAGAAATACATTGTAGCAAATCAGTGAGATTTGTGTAACATCTACATTTAGCTCATAGAGCGTTGTCTAGACTGGTTACTACTGTATCCACCTCTCAGCTGCTAGATGGAGGTAATAGTTTTTACTTTGAATGTAAACGAGTGTTCACATTCATATTAGAAAGTGGAATACCTTTTCAGTGATTAAGCATTACTTACTTAAAGAGGCTCTGTCACCAGATTATAAGTACCCTATGTCCTACATAATCTGATCGGCGCTGTAATGTAGGTGACAGCAGTGGTTTTTATTTTGAAAAACTATCATTTTTGAGCAAGTTATGAGCAATTTTAGATTTATGCTAATTCATTTCTTAAAGACGAACTGGGCGTTGTACAGAGAAGTGTATGAGGCTGACCAATCGGTGACCAATCAGTGTCATACACTTCTCATTGTTCCAGCCCAACATGATCCACAGCACAGTGTGATTGTGCAGTGAAAGAAGGCGGGCTGGAACAATGAGAAGTGTATGAGGCTGACCAATCAGTGACCAATCAGTGTCATACACTTCTCATTGTTCCAGCCCAACATGATCCACAGCACAGTGTGATTGTGCAGTGAAAGAAGGCGGGCTGGAACAATGAGAAGTGTATGATGCTGATTGGTCACTGATTGGTCAGCGTCATACACTTCTCTCTACAACACCCACTTGGTCAAAAGTAAAAACACGCCCAGTTCATTAAGAAAGTAATTAGCATAAAGCTAAAATCGCTCATAACTTCCTCAAAAATCGTTTTTCAAAATAAAAACTACTGCTGTTATCTACATTACTGCGCCGATCAGACTATGTAGGAGATAGGGCACTTATATTTCTGGAAGAGGGAGCGTTCACCTCAAAGTATAAATTGAGGTGGTTATTCATAAGATCCTCAGTCATTGGATGATCTAGTACCAGATCGTTTAGTTTCCAGGAGGAAAAGGGAGGGGAGGGGGATGTATCCAAAACCACCAAAGTAATCGTGGCATGGTCAGACCACGATATATCTCCAATCAACGATGTAGACATATATCGCAGGCTACGTTTACATACCAGGAACATGTCAATTCTAGAGTAAACCCTGTGGGGTGCAGAAAAATATGTAAAGTCACGTTCGTTCCCGTGCTGGCAGTGCCAAATATCATATAGCTCCTCCCCATGTATCGTGTGGTGCAATTGGGAGCGTGGCCTAAGTACGTTCGAGGAGTCAATTATAGGGTGCATTACCTCATTAAAATCGCCGCCGATAATTAGTAATCCCTTCTCCACTTTCCGAACTTTACGGAGAATTTTATGGAAGGCCCTGAGTTGATGAGAGTTCGGGAGATATAGATTAACCAAAGTATACGTTATATGATTAATATCACAAATGAGGATCAAAAATCTACCCTGGGGATCTAAGATCACCTCGTGCTCTTTAAAAACCACCGATTCCTTAATTGCAGTAAGGACTCCTTTAGTTTTCCTGGAGCTACTAGCCTGATAAACATGCGCAAATTTGGAGTGTGTACATTTAGGGGGGTTGTGTTGCGAGAAGTGTGTTTCCTGTGCAAAAAAAACCTCGCATTTCAAATCTAATGCCTCTTTCCACATTTGTCGCTTGAAAGGGCTGTTAAGCCCTTTAACATTAAGGGAGGATATTGTAACAGGCATAACATTTTATCTGAAGTTGCGTTAATGAGGGCTAAATACCTGGTTGTCGCCCGCTGGCTGCGGGTGATCCAAGCAAGACATCTGGATGGACAAAACCTGGCAACTTTAGACATAAAAACCAAGAACATTAAAACATAAGTGAAAAACACATGGCGCCTACACTGCGCCGAAAGAACCTCCATGGGGGGAGAGAAAAAGGCATCAAGGTAGCATGTATCGTGTATTTATGGTCAGACAGTCACCTTTGAGAGTCAATCAGCTGGGCGTCTTTAACCCGTTTCCCATTCAAGGGAAATGCGACGTGGAGATGCTCTTGCGGGAACGACCGCCGTGTTGGTGATTGGGATATTCCATTGTCGCAGCAGCGATACGCCGTCAGATGGGGAAGACATCACATGAGTGGATCCGTTCTTGTTGACGATCAACTTGACCGGGAAACCCCATTTATACTTGAGGTTGTGCTCCCTGAGAGTAACTGTGATTGGTTGAAATTGCTTGCGAAGCATCAGCGTAGAAGCAGATAAATCCGGAAAAATCGAGACTTGGGTGTAGGGCTCAGGAAGTTTCCCCAATCTTCTGGACTCTTGAAGGATACGATCTTTAGTTTGATAAAAATGTACTCTCGTTAATACATCCCTTGGAGAATCGATAGGAGCTGAGCGAGATTTAGGGATCCTGTGCGTTCTATCTAGAGTCAGGTCTAGAGGAGCGAGCGTAGGTGACAAAGCTTTAAACATGTCCTGTAGATAGTTTTGCAAGTCCCCAGGGGAGACGGTCTCTGGGACCCCCCGTACCTTCAGGTTGTTTCGTCTGGATCTGTCTTCCTGATCCATTAGTTTGGACTTCAGCCATACCACTTCATCTTTAAGGGCAGAGTGAGCATCTATAAGCGTATTATGGGCTGCAGCGTAATCTCCCATTTTGCGTTTAATGTGGTCAGTGCGGCACCCCAGCTCATCTACCGACGTTTGAATATGTGACATCATTTTATGTAATGTCTCCGATATGGAGCTCTGTAGCGACTGTATTAACCCCTTCATAATAGCAGTGGTAAGGGGGGCATCATCTGGGATAGCTGTCATTTCAGGGACAGTAGTAGCTGTAAGGCTGCCCACGTGGGCCGTTAATGGAGAGGGGGAATGTGCTTTCTCATGCACCGGGCCCATGCTGTTAGGCGGGGAGGGTGCTGAGCGAGTCGCCCCCCGTTTGGTAGGGTTACCCACATCTTCTGAGCTCCCCTGGGGAGTTATGTCCCTCTCTGCAGACAGACCTGAGCTGTCCGTTGATGAGGCACAGGGACGCGCTTCCTCCCTCTCAGGAGGCGAGCCGGCGCCATCTTGGGTGCGGTCCGTCTCTGGGAAGTAGTCCGGGAGCTTTTTCAGCTCTACCTTCGCTCCCCTTCTCTTAGTCATGATGCTCCCTGGTGCTAGGAAGGTTAAGGAGTGGAACCCTCGTAATTCCGCTTCTTTACAAGGCGATCTGTCGCTGTGAGCCGCTTGTTAGCTACAAGTTGTGCAGGAGGACTTGTCTCACACCGCCATCTCAGTCAGCGGCAAGCTCCGCCCCCCCCCCCCCCCCCCCCCGAGATAGGGCACTTATAATCTGGTGACAGAGCCTCTTTAAAGCGGATCAGTCAATTGAATGTGCAGCCCCAGGTAAGGGCAGCCTATCACAGGGACTAATCTGCTCTTCTTTTAGCCAAAACAGCACAAAATAATATTATTCAGTTTGGCTAAAGGATACAGTGGACTCACAGTTATGGGTCTGCTGTATTGATGAGGGGAGCGCTCACCCACCTCTTCCATCGCCCTCCTCACAGGGATTGACATGCTGCGGTGTATTCAGATATATTATGAGGCTGGTGTGTATTCTTTTATTTCTCCTTTTCGCTAAAAGGCTCAATATTATTTTTTGCTTCTTTGGCTAATAGCAGAACAGACCTGTCCAGACGATAGGCTACTCTCGCCTAGTGCAGCATGTTTATGTGACAGCTCCACTTTGAAACCAGAAAACCACTTTAATAGATTGACAATAATAACTTGAAAATGTCTTCCAACGAGAAAACTTTGCATCTTAATTCTCTTTTTGTAGAATCCTTATTTTGAGGAAGAAATTTCCTTTGAAAGTTCCCATTTTCTTTTTTTCTTTTATAGATTGCTACCTTACGGAGACAGGGTCGATATATATGTTCCACAGTTCCTGATAATGCGGAGAAGGAGGCTCAGAGTCTTTTTGTCACGGAGGTAAGCCATTTATATAAGGGGATAGTTTTGGATATCTGACAATCCTTATCTACTTTTTTTCCAACCCATCCAATAATGTTGCTCAAATCTAAATATTTTTGCTCTGTAATTTTGCGGTGTGTGGGGGCTGCCCTTTGGGCTGGTGGCTTTAAATAAATAAACTGCCTTTGTATATTGCATCAGTTCTCTCCTGGACATCAGTTTATATGCAGAAAGGATCGGTTTATTATTTCCCTCCACGTTTTTAAGGGCTGGGCTGTAAAATCTTGTTTTCTTGTTTGAAGGGTTTTAGTAAATTGGCGCCACTCCTGTTTTGACTCGTGATGAAAATAGTAAGACTGCACCTTGTCCTGCAAACTTTGTATTTCCCCTGTTCCTATTGCCAAGCTTCACAAGCACAATAACATGGACGTATTTTCAGAACATATCCTTGTTCTAGGTTTTCTTTTACTGTACTTGTAATGCAGTACGATCTAAGCGATACAAGAATGGAACTGAATAATGGAACTTGTGGCTCGACTACGCTATTGTTTCCGCTAAAATAATGGAAACCTTGTGGAACGGAGACAAACGGAAACCAATTGCAACGAAAGCATTACCAATGGTAATGCAATGGTAATGCAAACGGAAGCTATGGTTTCTGTTTGGCTTTCCGTTCAGCTGTTCTTTCGTCAGAAAGGTCAAACGGAACCCATGAACGGGAACCTGACGCAGATGTGAACAGGCCCTAGCCCACAATCTATACTGTCAATATTGAGGAGACTTGTTTGAACTTTGAATCCCTCCAATTGTCAATATTTCCAGCTGACACCTTGTAGGTCTTAGGCTTAGTACACATCTGCGTTGTGGCATCCGTTTTAGAGGATCCATTGAAATAAAAGAAAAACGGGCAGACTGACGGATGCCGGACTGAATGCAATGGAAGGTCAAATATGTTGGGGTTTTTTTTTATGGCTCAGTTTACCTGATCCGTCAAACTGACTTATATTTCCGTTTTGTGTCAGTTTGTCATCCGTTTTTATCTTTGCATCTTTCTTGCTTTCATTTTTAGGCTTTTTTCACATCTGCATTGGGTTTCCATTCATAGGTTCCGTGAGAACCTTTCCGGTCGGGGAACCTTTGCGGAATCAATAGCGTAGTCGACTGCGCTATTGTTTCTGCAAAAAAAATATGAAACCTTACGGCACAGAGACTAACGGAAACCATGGTTTCCGTTTGTCTCCGTTCCGTAAGGCTTCAGATCTTTTTGCAGAAACAATAGCGCAGTTGACTACGCTATTGATTCCGCCCAAAAAACTGAAACCTTACAAAACGGAGAAAAATGGAAAACTTTTGCAACGGAAACATTACCATTGATATTAAAGGTAATGCAGACGGAAAGCTATGGTTCTCTTTTTGGTTTCCGTTCATGGGCTCACCTGACCCATGAACATCGCAGATGTGAATGAAGCCTTAGGGCCTGTTCACATCAGCGTTGGCTTTCTGTTCCGGGGTTCCGTCTGAGGTTTCTGTCTGGTGAACCCTGCAACGGAAAGTCAAACTGAAACAACAGCTTCCGTTTCCGTCACCATTGGTATCAATGGTGACGGAAACCTTGCTAATGGTTTCCGTTCGTCACCATTCCGGCAGGTTTCCGTTTTAACGACGGAATCAATAGCTGAGTCGACTGCGCTATTGATTCCGTCTGAAAAATGGAAACCTGCCAGAATGGTGACGAACAGAAACCATTAGCAATGTTTCCGTCACCATTGATACCAATGGTGACGGAAACGGAAGCTGTGGTTTCAGTTTGCATTTCCGTTGCGGGGTTCACCCAACGGAAACCTCCGATGGAACCCCGGAACGGAAAGCGAACGGTGATGTGAACAGGCCCTAAGTCTGCGCATGTGCAGAAAAAAAACTGATCCGTTAAACATATTGCATAAACTGATCCAAACGGATGACATATCAGTTTGTATCAGTCATCCATTGACTTAAATGGTAAAAAAAAAAAAAAAAACAACCCAGAAAAGTCCTTTCGGTCAGGTTTCCATCAGTTTTGACGGAAACAATAGCGCAGCAGACTACACTATTGCTTCAGTCAAAAATACTGAATCCTGAATCACGAAGGGTGCGAAACGCGCGTCGAGGTGTTCCTCTCCTGAGACCATCAATAGCCATCATGTCAGCCACAGGTAACAGATTTGTAACCGTGCCCACTAGTTATGTATGGTAGCCAGTTTAACATCTTTAACAGACTTTACCTAGGTAGAGTGGAGGCAGATACTATTAGGAACGCTTACTATTTGAAGATTACATGCTCTTCCTTTGTGATGTTATGTTACCTTATGTATAATATGTACTATAAATATATGGCTAGGGTGGTTATTTGATGACTTCGGAGTTTGTTCTATTTCAAGTATGTTTTAATTTTGTATGTATATGTATGGTTATCTTTGGGAGGGTTTCCAATTTGTGGAATAATAAAATTTATATTTTTGGACTTACATATGTCTAAAAAGACTCTTTTTCTGGATATAATTATATGAGGCATATATAGGTTTTCTTAACTACAGACTGTCTTATGGTTATAATGCTGCTTAAGGGGTATTATAGGTGCTAATTCTAGTTAATGAGGGCGTTGAAGAAATTAGGTTGAGAATGTACTGTTAATATAAAAAATGTTTTTGTTCTGTTTCACTTTTTAGTGCATCAAGACGTATAACTCGGATTGGCACGTTGTCACATATAAATATGAAGAGTACTCGGGAGATTTCCGACAGCTTCCAAGGTAAGTGGTAATAAACTGACGGCTTCTGAATCCATGGGATCTTTTTCATGCGATGCATGGTATAGGAGTCGTTCTGAGGGAATATTGGGCAATTTAGGAATCTTTTCTTTGTCCTGGTTGGCAGAAACTCCCAGCCTGACATTTTACTTTAAATTCTAGCAATAAAATAGCGCAATTTTTACCTGCTGTCAAATATAACAAGTCTCTTTATGAATCACATTCAGGGGATGGTCATTTAACATGGTGCGATAGAGGGAGGTTGGAACCTGCAGTGCCCATGTTTGAGAACTGTGCCACAGGAACACATTCGGTAACAAAGTAGCATTGTATGTTTTCTTGGGCAAAGGATATGTGTATATGGGGTAAACTCAGAACTGCAGCCCTTGTTACACGTCACATCTACTGGTTTCCAACTGAAAAGTGAATGATGGCATACTCAAGCCAACTTGCCTGTGTGAATGCAACACAAGAACTAGAACCAATCTCATCGACAAACAGGACGTTCTGCACATCTCTACTTTGCCAGACTCTAGTCATACCGTTTACATACATTTATATACGTTCGACATATGCACGAGGGTTAGGGTAAGGCTGGGTGCACAGCTGTTTTCAGTTTTCCGTTGTTCTGCTCCATCAGAGGAGCAGAACAACGCAAAAGTGGCGTTTTCATTGCGTGACAGAAACCACTGATGGCCAGCAGAACCCATTGGCTTCTATGGATTCTGTCTGCTTTCCATCGGGGCGTCTGTGGTTTTACTGGAAACAATAGCGCAGCATGCTGTGCCATTTGTTTTCGGTATTCTCGGCTGGATCTGCATTGGATGCCCCTAAGGCTGAGTTCACACGTTGCGGATTTGTTGCAGATTTTTATAGTGGAAAAGCATGTCTTGTCTTGCGGTTCAGTCTCTGACCTCCCATTGAAAGCAATGTAAGGCAGAAAATGGCGATCGTTTCGGAGTGTTTCTTCACTTTGTTTTTTGCCGGAATGAATTTTGAGGCAGATTTTTTCTGCCTGCAAAATACTGTGTGAACAGGTCCTTAATGCAGCTAAGGGAACATTAAATGTATCAGAATATAATATATCCCCTCTTATCAGTATATTTTTCTGTTTAGATTAGGTATTTATTTTTACTGGAATCTAGAAAAAGGGTTTATAGCAAAAATAAATGAATTGATCTTTGATAGGGAAGCTCTATTGCGGATCCTAGATGGTCTCTTGGTGCAGTGAAAAGCACAAAATCAATGCCAGTCCTCCAGGAAATGTCTCTGCTCCTCCAGAGATGTCTCTGTTCTTTGATCCTGTTCTGGCCTTTAATTGATTGCTTTGTAGTTATAAATATGGATAAAGGCAGGCTTGCGGTATATAGGTTTATACATGTTTATAGGTTGATGCATTGTGACGTGACAAATCCAACAAGAAAATCTTAGAACATCTGCAGCTTTTCGAACACTACGACTTTTGGGTTACAAATAGTCACACGTCACAAAATTTAGAGTTGGAAAATGGCTGCAATGATCATTTTTTCAGAGGTGCATGTCATATTTGAGGACGTCTCTGCTTCAGCTGGTGGGGGTTGAAAATGATTTTGAAATGAGATTATTCGCGTATTTGTTATTTACAGGCGCTATTACCCAACGCAGCCACAGTATATAACTAGCAGATATAATGTGGGTCATATCCATTCCTCCTAAAGAGCAACTTGAAAGTACAGTGAGCTTTAAGAGATGAACCAACTGATAATCTTATACACGGTGCCGTCCAGCCAATGACATTGGAAGGGTTTGGGGATTTTAGTGTTTCTTCAAGAAGATCATAGCTAAAAAATGCAGAGGTGTATTTAATGTGGTGGTGCCCAGAAGGTAAGAATTTAATATTGAAATCTGTATGGAAGCATTTCCAGTTTTCCAGAAATGGTCTTTGATCATCGCCGATTGCTTGTGTTGTAATCTCTAAATACAATCATATGAGACTTAGCAGGAAACGGGGGGGTATTATGTGCGCGAGGAACAGAATGATAATGAATACTTGGCAGTAGGACTGCAGCTATTATATATATATGTGTGTGTGTGTGTGTGTGTGTGTGTGTGTGTGTGTGTGTGTGTGTGTGTATATATATATATATATATATATATATGTCCTCAGAAAAACCTGAAACCGTTCTTTATCATTTGTTGCTCATGCACTCTGCTATTATAGATCCACTTTGACATTGTATGCTAGTGCTCTCTATTTGGAATTGGCGCACAATGGTTATTTTTGAGTACATATTGATCATTCCAGCCAATAAACATTCATGGTGAATCAGGAAGAGTAAAGTTGTTTTTTTTTCATTAATGGGATTTTTGGTATTTCTCTAAATAATATCTATTAATTGTATGATCTAAAGTTATTCAACTTTCTAATATACTTTTGGGAGATTTATTAAGACTATCCCAGTCCTAATAAGAAATAAGCAGGAGTAAGATGCAATAGATTTTATCAAGGGGCACACGCCTCTTAATACATTTTGTATCTTCGGCTGTCTGTGCGCCACTGATGAAAACTATGCCCGCCAGGAACTGGAGTATATTTCTGCTATAATTGGAATGCTTCCAATATATGAATGCATTCTTGCAACATCCATTAAGGCTATATTCACATGACCGTGAAAACGGCCGTATTCAGAACAGTGAAGTTGTATAGGTGTATTCACATGACAGTTTTTTTTTTAACAACCCGTGAAAATTAGCCATAAAAAAATAGAGCATGTTCTATAGTTGGCAGTTTT